>NC_046301.1:45172213-45482379 GCF_004115265.2 Rhinolophus ferrumequinum
CAATGAACCGGGGTCCAGAAGACTTGGGGTGGAGTTTTATCTCTCCATTAGTTTTAAAGAAGTCACCCATGCCCCAGTCCCAGGCTTGAGGGCTGATAAAATGTGCTATAAGGTCCCTTCTAGGACCTTGATGCCAAAGTCTAGATGAAGAAAGGACGGGAAAAAAAACGTTCATCTCTCTGCCCCCTCTCCTGGCCCCGGTGCCTGGCATGGATTTCTCTCCAAAAGGTCAGAGGCTCCAGTGACCCCACTTCTGTATTCAGGAGCCACTGTAAAGCATGGCGCACCACCGTGGGTGTGCTGAGTATTTGTGCTTGCAGCTGTTGAAGTTAACTAATATTCAGAGAGTAGGCTGAGCGGGGCGTTCCAAGCCTCATTAGCTGTGTGGCTGGGTCATGGTGCCCGCCCATGAGAATGTTCAATGGCAGCATTGTCAGGATGAGACAATGCAACTGTCCCACTTCATTAACAGCCTGTCAATCTGTACAGCCACACGCACAGCCCCCTCTTCCAGCCGCAGGCCCCTTGGTGACATGGCGTGTGGAGGCTGCAGCTGGCCATGCAGGAGGGACGGTAGCGTGTGCTGTTTGAGGCTTCTGCTGATCAAGGCAATAGCACCGATGGAAGAATGCTGACACCTTGGGTTTCACCCCATGACAGAACCTGGCAGTGCCCGTGGCATGAGCATAAATAAACAAACAACAAAAGTGACTCCAGTTGGAACCTAATTTCTGCAGCCCTAAGCAGTCGTTTATGTCATCTTAAGGGATAGAGTGACTGTAGAAAAGCGACAAGCAGAGAGGGTTTCAAAAGCAGATGCAGATGATTCGCTAATATCTCCTTGGTAAGGTTTCAAGGCAACAATAAATGTCTGACGCGCTAGAACATAAATCGTCTATGCTGTGGAGTGGACCCTAAAATTCCCGCTATCTCACATCCATTGCTCTGAAAAATTACATTTTGGTCACCAGATGACAGGTGACCTCTTTTTAAGTTCTTCCAGGTAGAAAAACACATTAAGTCATTTAAAGTATCCTACATATTTTTTCTTGTCTCTTATTAGTTAACAATGTCATTTAATATCCGCATCGCCCTTTGTTTATATGCGATATTTATTTTCATACTAAAACATCCCGAGATATCAGTAAGTCTCAACGGATACAGAAGAAAAGATTACATTTGTTAAATACCATGTTTTACTTTCTCATATTAAAAAATAATCTGCATGTGTTGAAGTTTCATAAATCAGATGTGTTTTACAACTGTTGTGTACTTTGCGTATAATATAGTTTCTCTCCCATCTTAAGGAAAAACGGTTATTAAGGTATCAGCAGGCTGCTCCCCTGGCAGCACCTTGAAAGCATGCACTTTGACCAGGTAACTGTTGAAGGAATGGAAATCATTCTTCATTGCTCAGGTGCATTGGAGAGGACGTGTCATTGGAGTGGCGACAGGAGTGGGTGACCCAGGCCAGCAGTTTAAGGGCTCTCAGCCCCTCGAGTGTGGTAGCAGGAAATGCAAAGGGAAGTCTGAGTTTGCCAACAGCAAACTCACACATGTCTTTGAGCTTGCGGCCTTTACCTGTCGTACATAATTATTTTGCACTTGATCCATCTTCTCTGTGATGCCAAACTCTCCAGCACCTACATTGTGGGCGTCTTATACTGATTCCATGACATGATAGCTTATATCAACAGTTCTCAAATGTATTTGTACCCCCTCCATGAATCAAGGGGTCCTTACTTGATGTAACATCAAGAGGAATTCAAGATATAATTTGTACGTTTTCTTTAAATTTTCCTTCTATGACAAATCTATTGGGAGACACTCTGGCTCAGAGGTTAAGAGTGAGCTCTGCCTGATTCTGTCACTTACGTTCTGTGTGATTCTGGATAAGTGATGTGAACCTCCAGGCTTCAGTGCTTTTCTCCTGCTCTAACCAAAACGTAGCTGACTTTCATCAACTGGAGATCTTTTACCTCACACCTCTGTATCTCAGACGTGGGAGGTTTGGTAACTCTTCTCTTTGGCTCCCAGTGCCGCTTCCAGTCCATTTCTCTGCCCCTTTTGTAAAAGCCCATCACCTTTAAGTCTCGAGTCTGTGATCGTACCACTTTCTTGTCCTTCTGCTACGAATCCTTTGAGGAGCTCCTTATCATGCATCTTTGTTTAGTAAGATTTAACACTTGATTCACCACCTTCCATTTTTCGATGTCTGCCCTGTCCTAGGCAATGACAGCATCCAGGTGGACCCCACATTAGACACCTACCTGGTCTCTTGATTTCTCGAATTTCTCATGTCCAGTGACCTTCTCCACGTCACCTAGCCACTTGCTCCATGATCAGATGCTGGACCACATCATCACCAGAAACTTTGCCTCCAAAATCATGAACTTGAACAATTGCTTTTGTATTAAAACCTGCTATCCGTCCACTGTACTTGTCCAAATACTTCCACTGCTTGGGTATTCTGACCTCAAAAAGTTCAGTTCATTGAACTTCATTTCTACCTATCAGTTCCCTCCTAGCTTCACTTCCCACTTTATCTACTTTAGTTTTCTTATTACATCAATTCAATCAATCAGTTTTCAAAATAACTTCAAATCAATCGTTCCTTCCTTTTTCTGTGTCACTTACCTTGAAAAACCTTGGTCTGGAAGGAAACAACCCACTTTCTCCGCACCTGAACAGCTGAGCACAGTCAGAGAAAATAATAGAAATAGGTACATTGATACCACCATGAAATGATGAACACTAACTTAGGTCAAGTTCACTGGAAACTGATTCTGAGATGGAGATTTGTGTTCTCCATGATTCTGGCTGCTCGCATTTCCTCAGGGAGTGACCCTCGAGGGATCTAAACGTCTGCTCACTAAACTCTTCTTGGGCTGTCATTGACGCACATATCCATTTACAGTCCAATGTGTAGAAAAGTACCAAGAAACACTCCTGTGGATCACTAGAGTGACAAATGTATTTCTCCCAACCAGGTTGTGCCCTATTTCCTCTTGATCGTTAGGGTTAATTAACCTGCCGAGGTGGTGACTACTTTCTTCGGCTGCTGAGCACAAAGTGGTCATAAGGAGTAACTTTTAATGAAATAAATTTTAATGAAATCCCTATATATAAAAACTATATATATATAAAAACATACATATATATTTAAATACAGTTTTTTCCTTTCTTAAATGTGTATACATTTTTTTGGCACCCTCTGTGTGCCAAAAATATATATGCATTTTAAGAAAGGAAAAAAATTATATTAAAATTACATTGATGCAAAAAATTTTAATACAAAAAATTACATTGATGCAAAAGATTTTAATACAAAAATTGTATTAAAATTACACTTTGAACACCTCTTGTATTGCAGAAGTCAAACATGACTTGTATTCATCTTTTGTTATTAGTATATAATTTTACCATTTTAATCGTTTTTTTCTTTCTTAAAATGTGTATATATATTTTTGAATATATATATATATATATATATATATATATATATATATATATATATATATATATAAAACCATTGATTTAAGCAGTATAAAAGTATATTGTGCCCTGGAAAATGGTCCCTCATTCTTTCAGACTATCAAATCAAAGCTGGCACCTCCCCTTTATCCTCAAAAGGCCAAGCAGTTGCTGTAAGAGGATGGCAATTTCTGGAGTATAATAAGTAATAGGGTGAGTAAATCTCACGGTCACATCGCCCCTGCTTTCCCTCCTTTGCTGTAAAGTGGATCTCCTGGTCTGATGCGATGTTGTGCAGGATCCCACGTCAGTGGATTAAACACTCGGTGAGCCTTTCAAGAGAGTGCTGGCGAGGGCCTCTGGTCAGGAAAGGCAAACCCACACCTGGAGCAGATGTCGAAAGCATCAAGATAAATCGCTGCTCCTGCCAGTGGAGAAGGGGTTCAGTGTAACCCATTTGCCACCGAGTGTCAGCTTAGTTTCTTCTAGGGGTGAGGCCATATTGGAGATCCAGCACTCGTCTCTGTGGTGAGTAGCTTGGGCATCTGTCAGCTTCGAGGACCAAATCATTCTTGGTACGTGGACCCCACGCTGCTGAGCCCACCCACAGCATCCATTCCTGCCACCGTGGTGACTTCACTTGTGAACCCATTGTGCACGTCGGGTGCTGTTATGGAGGCCTGGCTGTCTTCAACTGGCTCAATTATTCTGGTGCGCTCTGGAGGATGTTAACATATGACAAAGATTATGGGGACAGAACCCCAAAAAGCAGTTTCCAGGCTCTCGGCCTCACGTGGAAAGGTGCTGGCTCAGGTAGTAAATGGCCATCAACTGTGATCAAATGGCCGTCAGCTGTGGCTAGTTGGCCGTCAGCTGTAGCCAGTGAGCCATTGGCCACTAATATAACTGCTGTGGCTACGCTAGCAGCAGATGGGGGCTAGCAGGAAGATGGTGGCTGAGCCTGCAAGCGGCGCAGTGAGGGTTGAGAATTGCGTGGCTCCTGTTTCTTGTTTCTCCAATCAACCCAGCCGCCAGCGAGACTATAGTGTTGTGACTCCTCTACCTATGGCTCCATGGGTGTTCCTTTTTGGCCTCACCATGTCCTGCATTCTTATGTGGGGAGCGGGACCAGAGACCCCGCAGGCCGCCCCACACGACAAAGATCTTCACACTTTGGTCAGTCCACAAGCTTCTGCTTCATTCTTTCTTACCCAATCTTCCAATCTGTCTTTTTAAGAGCCCCTGACCAAATGGCCAAGCCACCCAGCACTGCTCATGAGACCACATATACTCTTGAAGTCACTTCTCTTGCCACTCAAGGTAAACATCCAGGTGTGTCATTTGAACCTCCGCCTGCTGGTAGGATTTCTCCTCGTTGCCATCTTTCAGGACCAACCCTGAGTGGGGCTATCACGCAGCAAAAGTTCATTTTCAGTCTTCAGTCACACACCAAACGAACCTATCCATGTCCAAGCTCAATCTTTCCTTTTTCCTTTATCAGCTGACCGTTGTGCAGGTGTGAGTTGAAAGAGATGCTAATGTAATAGTGATGGAAACCAGGGGTGTGGCCCACCTGCACCTGCCACTTGTTTGCATCCTCTGGTCCTGCTTGAGCCCGTCCTGGAGTTACTTCGAACTCCCAGTGGGCTGTTGCTGAGCCCGCCTGGACGTGTTACTTGGTGGACTGGCGAGTAGCTTCTTTTTGAGTGCTGTATAGTCTCTGCTGTAGATGGCATGGCTTTGCTGTAGAATCCTGGAGGTCTACGCTAGGATTCTCCTATGAGAACTCCACATGGTATCTTTTCTCTCCATAGATACCTTTCGTACAGTAGGGTTTCCCAGGTCTCTGGCCCAAGCCTTAAGGCTGAGGGCACACCAGCCAGACCTGCTACAGAGTCCTGTCTTGCTCTGCGGCCCATTCAAAGCTGGAAGCCCTTCACTTCAGGCAGGATAATGGATTAGCACACAATTCCCAAGTGTGGTATATGCTTCCATCAGCACCAGCAGGGGCCTATTCAGCACTGTGCTTCCTCCTTATTGTTGGAATATGCGCAAAACAATAGTTTGCTCTTTACTTTGGAAGGAAATGTCCTGAGATGCTCCCAGACACGGGACCCCTAACATTTTCACTAATGTGAACAAGTCCCTTAATCTCCATAGCTTTCTGTAGGTGAGACCTCCACCTGGCTGCCACACTTGCCTTGCTAATCAGGATGACAGTGCATCCATCTAGCTTTGGATGGTAAAATGCCACACCTTGGCCTCGGATTTAATGGTTCTGTCATCCCCATTACCACTAGCGACTTCAGTTGCACAGCACCCTCTGCTCTAGGGTGCAGAGGACAACCAGGCTTGAACTTTTCAAGGATTTTGGTATCTTTCTGTATTTGCTAGCTCCCATTTACCATAACAAAATACCATTGACTGGGTGGCTTAAACAGAAATTTAATTTTTTTTTACAGTTCTGGAGGCTAGAAGACCAAAACCAAGGTTCTGGCCAATTTGGTTTCTGGTGAAAGTTCTCTTTCGGGTTTGCTGATGGCTACTTTCTTGCTAGAAGCTCACATGTCCTGTCCCAGTGCATGCCCGTGAGGGTTATGCGGGTAGGCGAAACACTCTCTTATTTCTTCTTATAAGGACACTAATCCTATAGGCCTAGAGTCCCACTCTTGCGACCTCAGTTACCCTAACTTACCTCCTAAAGGCCCATCTCTAAATAGTCCCATTGTGGGTGGGAGCTTTAACAGATGAAGTTTGTAGGGACACAGTTCAGTCCTCGGCACTCTCTCACCTGTGCATTCCTTTAATGTTTTGATAAATTAATGACGTGTCCTCAGGCCCTCTGATGGAACATAGGTAGCTGCTGGCTTTCTCTGGCTGTTTGTAGTATATCTATTCTAGCCACTTCTCTGAGCTGCTTCCATCATCTGCCACTACCATTTTGGCATTTCTACTTCATCTAATGTGGGCAGTCCCTTCTTCCAAGCTTGTAAGAGACATCCTATTAGCATATTAGCACTGCTTCCCATAAAACTGGCCAGGATGCTAAATCCTACGTCCTGGAAGGGTGCCCGCATACCAGCAAACTCTCTCTTATCCAACTTTGTATTCTGCACCCTTGACCCAACACTCAGGACCCACTTCCATACATACTCTCCCAGCTCCCGCTGCAGGACGTAGACTAGATCCCACAACTCCTTTGACGTACGGTCTATTTTTCTCCCTCAGTAGGCTCAGCACTTCCCCAATTGGCTTATATTGAGATGTGAGCCTAACTTTGGGTCTTACGCTGCACCGGCGAGGTGGGGTTATATCCTGAAGGTATCGTGTGTTTGGCTAATACGAGGCCTCTGCAACCCTTAAGAGAGAGGAGGGAGAGCATCAGCTCCTAATAGGGACGAGTTTACCATGTCTGTTGAGTCCGGGGGAATCTGAGGTTTCAAGGTTCTTGAGTTTTTCAGCACAAATATCCCATCTCAGTACTCAGGTTCCTAATCATACTGCTTCCGATTACATCCCTGACCTTGGTCTAGCAGACTTGCTGAAGATGAGCATTCGAAGCTCTCTAATGCTTTGCTGCCCTTATAATTAAGCTTTGGGCCTGGTCCTCAGCCTTTTCTGCCTCCTGCTTGATAGACAGGAGACTCTTGATATGCTGCTAAGGAGGCCCTCTGACTTTCTCAGTTTGCCTTAAATTGATGCTTAATCACCTTCGACCTCTGTTGTCTTTCTCCACTGCACCCATAACAACACTCAGCCTTTCAATCCCATAGGCCTGAAACTTACTATTCCCTGATCCTTGTCTAATGCCTGGGATAGTTCACCCTCCAGCATGTCCCCTTCTACTGGCATCTCATCCCAGTTCATCACCAATAAACGTTTTAGTAACTGTCCCACTATAGCATGACAGGGGCTTTCAGGACTCCAGCTATCAATGTCAGGCCTCATTACAGCTGAGTCTATTGAGATATGACTCCAAAACCCCATCTTCCGCTCTGCTTCTAGATACCAGCTGTCTCAGGTCAGGTTCCCAGAAAGCAGACTTTGAGATGGAGATTGGCATTTAGAAGGTTTACAGGAAGTGCTCTCAGGAACCGCACCCGTAAGGGAGTGAGGGACGCAGGACGGGCAGAGGGGGCAGCGGAACTGTGATGTAGCTTCAGCAGAAGCCTGGAGCTGGGACGGCCCTTCACAGTTGTCCCCAATTAATTTTGATCTGGTAGTAATATCTGCCAGTTTTTCACGTTCTGGTTTTAGTGCCTTTGGGATTGCAGTTAAGAAACACAAGGTAACAGATTTATTGTCCAACATTTTTTCTATTTTTTAATATATATTTACTTTTCTCATCCTTTAATGGGTAAACTCATTATAAATAAATAAATTATGACAAAAGTCTGACTGATCTAAACATATTTAAGCCTCTTGGATTCAGCATTTTATACTACATAATCGCTTAACTCACATTTTCAGGTTACTGTGAATTTTAAGGACTTTGGAGAACAGAGAATTGCCAGGAGACCAGAAGACCAGGATCATGCCAATTTCCAACAAGGGAATAAGAAATAAAATTCCAAAATTGGTTACAGGAAAAGATAGTTTGAGAATATTCAGGAAAGAAAGCAGAGGTTTCTAGAATTCAGAGTGAGTTCTCTAGGAGCCTAGCATGTCAGACTTGTCTATTTTGTTTTTATCCGTTTTTAAGTAAGAATTTTAGATTAGTAGATCAGGAAAACGTGTTTCTGGATTTCAATAAGACATTCTGAAAAAAATTATCACATCCTATCCTATCCTACCCTATCCTATCCTAAGATATCCTGAGAAAGGATAAAAGGGTTTTAGGCAGGTAATAACTTAGTGAAGGATCCAAAGATTTGGATCACTGATAGACTGGAGAGAAGTTTCTAGTGACTTTCCCCAGGGCTTTGACTTCAGCTCAGTGTTAGTCAAAACGTGAATCAATGCCATCTCTGAAGATAAAAGCTATAGTCATCCAATTTATGGATGACATGAATTTGGGGGTAGTTCGCAAATATGTTGGGTGACAGAATCAGGACCCCAGAGGTTCTTGACACGTTGAAAGACCAGAATGAACCCCAAAGGCTAGCATTTAACTAAAGGGACTGTAACATCCAATACTGGATTTAGAAAACCTACTCCTCAGTCATAAGATGAGGTCATTATAATGTAGTAGTTGTACCAGAAAATAAGCAACACCTGGGATTTAGCTGAGGCTAAAATTATTATGATCATCTAAAAGCAAATGCACTCTTGGCTACGTGAACAAAACTGCAGTGTCCGAAGTGACAGAGGTGACCATTTTGTTACATCCCGCGTAAGTGAAATCACACGTGGGGGTATGTGTGGGACACCACACTTTGCTAAGCCAAGTTCAGAAGCGAGGAACCAGCATGGTGAAAGTCCACAGAGCCTTACATGTAGGCAGTTATCTTGGCAACTGGCGATATCTATCCTGGAGAAGATAAAGCTGAGAGGAACACATAGTCCCTGGCTGCAAATATTTGAAAGGGTGCCATAAGGGAAAGAAATTAGCCTTTTCTTTTCCTCCCAAGGGTTAGAAACACCAAGTTGAAAGCTATAGAGAAATAGATTTGCGTTGAATATAAGGAAGAACTTGTAGTCAGTGAACTTTTGGAGTGTGCTTCCACGGCATGAGTTGTTACGCATAGATTTGATGGTGTTATAGAGTGAATGTTTTAGCAAAGAGTGAAGCATCCATCATGTTGGAGGTTGCACTAGGTGAGGATTAAAGCTTCTTTCAACCCTCAGATTCTGTTCCCCTGAACCCAAGGCCAGAATTTCTGCTGATTTTAAGCAGGTCACTACTGGGATGTGGTCTCCTGCTCAGGGCCAGCAAAGTTAGACTTGTCAAGGGTGATCTTTTAAAGAAGGTCTCTTTTGCAGTAAAGTGCTGATGTGCCATGCCCCTGTGTCTGTAAATATTTCTGAAATGGAAGCAACAGAGCGGAACCCTCCACTTCAACCCATCTCAGCTTTGTCCTCTCTAAGCTGTCAAAATCTGCTCTGATGTCTTTTCCTCAAACTCCAGCGTACGAAACTAAAAACAATTCAAAGTGCTGTCCCTTCAAGGAATAAGATGGTTCAGGGGTTCATCATGACCCTGTTCAGTACTTACTCTATGCCAAGCACTATGCTAAGCACTTGATTATATTTATTTGTTTAGTCCACACAACAACCCTATAAATGGGGGTTGCCATTATTATCAATTTCCAGATGGGGAAACCAATGCACAGGAAGTCAATAGTCATAGCAGTAATTGGCAGAGCTCACAAAGCCAAGTTGTCAATTTAAAAATAAAAAAAATCAACAGCGGTAAGCCCTCTACAGTGCTGCCTCTCTGAGGCCAAGAGACGATTCCAGCCACACGTAAGAATTTTGATGGCAACATTGAACGGCTGAGCAGACCCAACTGCAGAGCAAGCCAGGCTGGAGAAGACAGAGCATTCCAGGCCGTTGAAAGAACCATTACCTGGTGTCGACACCATTTTTTGGGCTCCCGACGGCCACAGTCTGCACCACATACATTGATTCTTATTTCAGTTGGCTCATTTGCTGAGAATAACAAGCACACATGCCAGTGTGGATAAAAACAGAAAGGCCACAAAAGAGAAAGGGGATGGAAATACATTTTACTGGTATCTCAAGGAAAAAACAAACAAACAAAACCGCACATTTATTATGTTTCTTTCGTGTTACAAAAGTAATATTTCCTCATTGTAAAACCAATTGGAAATTACGGAAAAGCACAAATAACATCATTTGCAAACATCACACTGCCCAGATGCCCAGATGTCCACTGAGAACGTTTAGGCTCATATATTTTCAGTCATGGACGTATAAATTCACAGGAATATATTTTTTTTTCCAAAATGCATGCACTCTGTACACTGTTTTGCAGCCTCTTTTTTTTTTCACTGAATATATTGTGAACATTTTTCCACCTCATTAAATTTTCTTCTACCCCATCATTTGAAATGGCTACATAGCATTCTGCTGTACGGATGTGCCATAATTGGAACCTCATTTCTTAGAAATAAATAAATAAAGCAAGGGGAAGCTCCCCTGCAGGTCAAGCTCAAATGCTTTACGAGGTGGTGGAGCAAATGCTAAGACCAGGAGGGGAAGGAAAAAGGAGCATAGGGAGCAGGGACATTGGTTGGCTGGGGTTTTGATTTCTGGACCTGCTCTGGGCTTTAGGGGAAATGGAAGCAGCGACAGACATTGCATGCTAGTGACAGACATCGAAGAGGGGAAATCACCCCAGAGGGAGCGAGACGAAGGGAGGTGATAGACTGGGAAATGTAGCTCATATGGGAGCAAAGGACTTTTGAGACTCTTCCAGGGAGAGAAAATTGTGGGGAGGTGAGCACGAGTGCTGCTTTGATTTAGGGTTTGGTAGGGATCTTGACCAAGAGGGAGAAGCTTTAAGATACAACTCTAAATCTAATTGTGTAAAATCCAAAGCCTGTGCTCTCCCCACAGGCAAATTAAAGATGTCCCTTAGCCCTCAGAAAACCTGGGCTGTGGGTATGATCCAAGAGAACAGCTATGGAGATTGTGGAAAGATGTGGCCCTGTGTTACATCTCCCTGAGACATTTGCCAGTGGGTGTCCCTTACCCAAGACTGGGCGTGGCCAGAGGAAGGGAGGAGGAGGACAGAGAAGCTGCTCCTTTGACCATTCAAAGTGCCTGGAAGCCACTGGCTGTTCCCTCCTTTCCTGAGGCTTCTCCATCACGGTTCAGGACCAGTCCGTATGCTGTGGGCTCCAGGTCTGTAGGTGACAATGAATGCTGATGGGGGCCCCTCAGAGGGAGCTGACAGGTTCCTGCTGGCCATGTCTCCTAATCCTCAACAAGAGGAACCCAATTGCCAAGGGTCTCAGGAGTGAACCCGAGGAGGCCAGAGGTCACAACAGCCAGGGGGTGGAACGGCAGGCAGCAGGGGTACCTCCTTTTGACCTGTCTGTACAAAGAAACTCTTACTGAGGAGGTTCCCCCATTTTGGTCAGCCTTTTTGAATAAAATTATGGGGAACAATTGCCTGGGCTTGTTAAAAAGTTTCCTAGGGATCTTTGGAAATAATATGTGGCTTTTTTTTTTGGTTTGTTTTAATAATATGAAGCTCTGTCTGCACCAAGGGAGCTTCAGGGTTGTTTAAAGTCAAAACACCACATGCTATGCGACCTTGAGGCATTCTGAGCTTAGTTTTTCATTGATAGATAGGACAGGTAATAATAGAACCCCTGTCATACACGTGGGGATTAAATGGCTGATTGCTGCCTTTTCGAAAGAAGAGGTCGATTCAGCACCTATCTTTCCCTGGGTGTGTGGTCTGTGAAAGCTGCCATTTTCCTCTGCAAATCCTCCCCCTTTCTGTGTTCTGGACCCCGTCAGCCCTGTCAACTGAACTCGAGGCAACTGATTCAGACCAACAGAAAGTCTCAAAAGGCATTTGCAGAAATTGTTCTACAAAATGAATGCCTTACAGTTGCTCTGGCTTCTCCAGCCCATTCTTTCTCTGCAAACAAGTTCTATGGGCAAAAGTAATTATCAGAAGGATGTTTGAGGATCATGGAATCAGAACCAGGGAAAATAATTCTATGACTCAAATGTTTACTGGCTTGGACCGCATGACACGTGTCTCCACAGCAGGTATTTGCCTGTCAGATGGACGGACACTCATACCAGCCTGACAGTCTTTGAAGAGGCCCTTCTCCTAGGAAGTCACAATACAATTGATTAGGTTTCTTCTTCACAAATTACAATCTCACTGCAATTTCATCTCCCTGAGATTGCTCACAGATCACCTTGACTGGAGTTTTGGGGGTTCTGAAATACAGCACCACACAATTATAGATAATCTCTGCATTTACTGGCACAGTTACTAATCATTTCCATTGTGTGTGGATTTTACTAGGTTTAACCCTCAGAGGACAACTGTATTCCCTCAGCATCAACTTTGGGGCTCCCAACCTCTCACTGCCACCCCCTTGTCGATGACACGTGTAGATGGAAAAGCTGTCAGAACCACCCTGGTTATTCAAACATGGATGTGTGTCCTCATTATATGTTGTTGATAGCAAAGCCAGGCCTCAGGTCTCGGCTTCCACACTGGAGACTTCCTCACTACAAACCTCTCTTCCCTCCCCGGTGCAAGGGCAGCAAACTAGCTGAGGAAGCGCAAGGAGCGCTTATTGGATCATCAGCGTCCAATGTGCTCAGTCTAGAAGTTATCCAGGCTCAGGTAGGCTCCCGACGTAACCGAGCTCGACCTCTGCTAATGGAGGCTCACCTCCCGTGTTATGGTGGTGGGTTTATTTCAGTTGCCTTCTCCTCATTTGGTCAGTGAGTTGTATAAATATTTATCTGATGCTCACTAATTAACCAGGGACACAGAGAAGGCCTCAGACCTGAGGTCATGGTCTTTGGAGAGAAAATCGCTGAGTGTTTGGTCAGCAAAAACTACTAATAATGGCGGGCCACAGAATCTTCTGGGGGGACTCTGGGGGAAGCTCTTTGATTGTTAGGGAATTGCCTTTATCTCTCTGCTCAGTAGGCCTCGTGTTTCTCATAACAGACTGTGTACCAGCCAAACCCCTGAGGCAGACTCTTCCAGGTGCTTCTCCTAGAGGGAGGCAGTTGAGGTCGAGCATTGAGTTCAAGGCCCCTGAAGAAGGTCCTGCCCATAATGCTGGGACTATGATCGCCCTCTGCCTGCCCTGGTCCCTGCTGATCTCCCAGCTGGTGGCTGTCTGCTGACTTCCACGCAATGGTGCGTTAGGGCTTCCTTTCCAAACCCCCATAGGAACAGGACCCCTTCTGCAGGCCTTCGCACCCTTGGATATCCAGCCCACCGCCCATGGTCCATGACTCTGCATTTGCCCTGCACCCCGAGGCTCCCAGGGCTCCATCCAGGGCTGGATCCTCCCCTGCCACTTCCTGCTTAATGCTTTCGCTGGGAGACTTAACAAAACGGGTTGTCATTTTCCAGTGAGTAGTGTCCAGGCGCAGCGTGTGTGGAGGGAGAGTGCAGCGTTGTTTCCAACACATGCATTAAAATCAATGGTGTTTGTTCATCTAGTGGAATGACAACTCATTTCTCTGGACAAGCTGGCTTCACAATTGCTCTTTCAAGGGGAAATTTCATAAGAAACAATGGTCTGGTCTTCGGGAGCATTAAATCATTGTATTCTAATTTAAACTTTAGGCCCACTTGACTGGCTGGTGTGTCTTCTCCTTCAGTCTGTTTTCTTTTCCAGGATTGATTTTTTTTTTTTAATTTTTCCTTTTTATATGGCTGTTGCAAAAAGAAAGAAATCCGCCAAACCAACAGGCCAGATTAGAAATGTAATGAGGTCTTCTCGGCCGTCTGAAAAGGCAAGGTCTGATCCACTCAGACTGGGTGGTATTCAGATATCAGAAAAAGGAGTTGTCACAAATCTCCCAAGCCTCTTCTGAGGAAAGAGGAAGGCAGAGGGTGGACCACAGATGTCCCATTGCAGTGCCGCTGTTGACCTTTGGGCATACATGGGCAGGGCCAGTCTTTGGGCTGTTGGAGGAAGTCTACATCTCCTCTGAGGGTGAGCTGCAGGGATGCACAGCTCGAAAAAACCATAAGGGCTAATAATGGGAACGTTTACCATAATCCTTATGTTGGTTCAGGTGTGACAGACAGCTGTCCACATTCTCTCACTGCATTCCCTTATTTAGAATCACAAAATTATAGATTATTATGCAGGAGAGAACATCTAGTTCAACCTATTAGGACATTGAAGTCAAGAGACACGAAGTAGCTTGCAAGAGACTCACTCCTGTCTTCACAGCCCGTTGAAGGTGGCACGACAAGCAGGTGTATTTAGTGTATTTTCTGGACTGATGATGTGCCAGCCATTCTGCTAGGTCTGCATGCATAATGTTGAACACGGCACACGTGCTCTGGGCCCTCACAAAGCTTCGATTTCAGGGCATGAGACTGATAGATAAACAGTTACACCCCAGTTTGATGGTTATGGTAGGAGGCTGTGTGACTTACTCAGGGGGGCAGGCACCTAACCCAGACTGGGTGTGACCAGGGAAGTTCCCCAGAAGAAGGGATATGACCAGGATATGAGGCATGTGAGTTAACCAGGGGAAGGATGGAGCTGGGACGGGGGATGAGGACATGGCCATCTAGGCACGGAGAAGGAAGGGGTCAACTGAGTTTCTCCCCATGGCTTAGCTTTTGGGGGATGGAGAAGAGTCGAGCCCCGAGTGCCTCTCTCAGCACAGTGACCACAGGAGGCAAGGATGGTGTGGCTTATTGTGTGGCCTGTTCAATATCATTGTCACAACAGCTGTGGGAAGGACAGAGAGAGCTCAGAGACATGCTGAAAGTGAGACAGCCAAATGGTGGCAGGGGTAAGAAGAGCGCCTGTTCCCTATCTGGGGAGCTATAGACAAACTGAGGGACCAATGATCTGAAATCTGGGTTGGGCGAAAAATGTCAAGCATGTGAAAAGTCGCATTGTGGGTTTTGTTCTGAGTACTAAGCAGCTGTGGTTTGGGCCTCTGTGCCAGTCTCCGAGTTCACAAGAGGAGAGTGGGGAATTGACAGGACATAGAATTTTAGGGTTGGAAAGAACGATCTTTGTGATGACCTACAATGAGTGGTATGTGTGTTCCATCCCACATTCCAAGTCCATTATGAACATACATAGAGACTGTAGTGATCTTAAGAGGCATCGCGAAACTTAAAAGAAAATTTAAATAGACTCCATATAAGTCCATTTTACTTTTAAAAATTCTTGCACAGTACTTTTAAGAAACGGGAAGAATTGCAGAAATGAGCCCTCTATAGCCTCCCAGAGGGGCCAGGATTCTCGGCCGTTCACCTCGCGGCACAGGGTCCAGGTCAAGTTGCAGACTGACAGGTGAGAGAGGGCTTCTGCTGGTCTTCGGAGGGCTTGAGGGGTCTGGCCACTCCCCGTCCTCCTCCGAAGGGCAGGATGATGGGGGCTTTTCCGCTGCCCTCCCCAGGCTGTCGTCTTTGCCCGGGGGTGTTGAAAGAGAAGAACGAAGGAGAATGGCATGGATCGCAGGGCCTGATTCCAAAAGCTGGGCTCCTTCAAATGATGAGATTCTTTGTTTTTATATCATCTCATTAAAAAATTTTTTCTTTCTTTGTTAGTTTCAGGTGTACAAAACAACGCAGTGATTAGACATTTATATATCTCACAAAGTGATAACCCCCAATATGTCTGTTACCCATCTGGCACTGTACATAGTTATTATAATATTATTGACTAAATTCCCTATGCTATCTCCGTAACTTTTTAAAATTATAGCTGACATTCAATATTATTTTATATTAGTTTCAGGTGTACAGCGTATGTCATCTCATTTTTTTTTTAAAGAATGTTTAAATGAATGTTTAAAGCATGTTAGGCTATATTCTCTTACTTGACATCTTGATACAGTGGAAAGACCTGAGGTTTGCATCTCCGCTCAGCATTGATTTGCTGTGTGGTGAGCTGCTTTCGTCACCACTCCAGGTTTCTGTTTAGTGATTAAGCAGTGAAATGCCTACTTCCCACAGGGCTGTGGGATTTGAATGAGTTAGGGTGTGCAAAGTGCCTAATGCAGTGTGTGACACGTATTAGATGTGTCGCACCTGATGAGTATAGTCTTACTCAGTCTCTCACTAAGCTTGTGCTTGAGCTTGGAGAGTAGGATGACTGCCAATCCACCAATAAAAAACCCCGTGGCTCAAAGAGGTGGAGTGCCTCACACGTCATCACACTGTACTGGTGGCCAGAGCCAGGACTTGAAAACAAGGTCTTCTGCCTGTTAGGCCTGGGCCATTCAGCTCCACATGCTCTCAGTAACATGTGACATGTGCTTCCCTGGAAATCCTTCCAGGTTTCCCATGGAAGCAGCCATTTAGGCATGTAGAGCTGAGACGCACTCCTGTCTTCAGAGCCTGTACTGGCACTCAGCTTTCTTCTAAACTTTGGTTCCAAAATTGTTTTTTAAGATAACATCAAGAACTGTTTCTGAAGGCCTGGGAGAGAGGTCGCTTTCCAGGTAATCTCTCCAAACACACACGATGCAGCCCTTGCAGGAAGCCTGCAGTGTGTGTGCTCACTGATGGGCTCCAGGGACTAGAGCTGGCGGTAATGAGAAGCCAGGTCAGAGCCCAGGACACAGACTGTGTCACCAAAACCTCAGTGGCTGGGCTTCCGGCCTGAGAAAGAGAGGACAGCCAGGCAGGAGGCCCCTCTAAGCATGAAGGATCACCTGCACCTTCATCTAGGAACAGGGGGATGGGCTCCTTCAGGGGACCCCGCAATGGGTTGTTAGGGGAAGCTGCAGAGGCATCTGTAGTGTCCAGCTCACCTGTTGGAGATGGGAGAGTATAATGGACCCTGAATTGGGCTCCTGGTCAGGAAAACTGGGACTCTATCATTTACAAACTGGGGCAAGCCACTGAACCTGTTTATGCTTCCTGTTAGTTTTATGTAAAACATGCCTAAAAACCATACCTTCTTTACCAACCTCAGAAGCTCGTTGTAGGAATGAACCAGCAATAAAAGATCTTTTAGAAACCGCAAATATGATGTAAGCCCTATAGTGTATGGAGGTGGAGACGGGGCAGATTGGCCCTGGAAAAGAGACAAATTGAAGTATCAAGAAGTTGAACAAGAACAAGGTAGACTTGATCTTTAGGGTTTAAAAATTTAATTAGCAATTCATCAATTAATCAGACAAGGATTTATTTATGGCCTATTTCTTGCATCTCACAGTGTGCTAGGCACTATAGATCTAGAAATGAAAGACCCGTGGCCCTGTTCTCAAAGATGCTGTATGACCGTACAGAGAGGCCTGTGACAAGATCCGTTTTAGTGCAATGGGGTAAACGCGGTTGTGTGTGTTATCCAATGCTGAGTATTAAAGTGCCCCCAAACCTAGTGGCTTAAAATACGGATGAACATTTATCACCTCTCAGTTTCTGTGGGTCAGGAATGGGACCGGATTAGCTGGCTGGTGCTGGCTCCGGGTGTCTCAGGTTCCAGTCACGATGGTTTGACTGGGGCGGAAGGGGTCCCCTGGGTGAAGAGGTCACTTGCAGGTTGGTAAGTCATCTTGGGTGTTGGAAGGAGGCCTCTGCTTTTGCCCTCTGGGGCTTCTCAACAGGATGCTTGCAGGTCTCATACAATTGCTGGCTTCCCCTGGTGAGCAATCAAGGGGAAGGCAAATCGAAGTTTCAGTGTCTTTTAGCAGCTAGCTTGGGAAGTCACGGTGTCACATTGCATGCTACTGGCTACACAGGACAGCCCTGTTCAATGCAAATGGGGTCATACAAGAGCATGAACCCAGGACATGAGGCTGACTGCAGATCGACTTGGAGGGAAGCTACCACCATCATTATGGGGGTATGAACAATGTGCTACAGGAGAACAGGCTTTGAACGTAAACGTCGGCTTTGAACTAGGTTTTGAGTCTAAATTGGAGTTCGTTGGTTGATAGAGATGGGTGACAGCGCTTCAAATTGAGGGAAAAGTGCATCCACAGGCACAGAGTTTTCACATGCACCATTATGTCTGGGGAATTGTGAGAAGTTCATTGGGCAGAAACAGTTCGTGGTGGCAGAGGGCAGGGCGAAGCTATGTTGGGGCCAGATTGTAAAAGACTCTGAATGTGTCTGAAGCTAAGTAGTGTACCTTTTAGCCTAAAAGCAATAGGCAGCCAGGATGACATGATGAGTAGGATTATAAGGAAGAAAAGACAGAAGTATGGAGGTGGGCTCAATGAGGAAGTGGCCAGAGGCTCTTGAAAAGCAAAGAAAAGGTGATAAGGGTCATCTTTAGAAAATGGCAATGAGGATCGAGAGGAGAGGCCTGTTTGAGAACAACCTGTGGTAGGACCCACAGGATTTGGTGGTTCTAGAAATCACTGAGTTTGATTCTCTTCTTTGTACAGATGATGACGTTGAGGCAGAGAGGCATTGCTCGTTCAAAACTAATGTCGTTTTTCACAGAATTTTTAGATTACCAATTTCAGGCATTAGGGACATACCCACAGAAAGAAGTATGTGTGTCAAGACTCAGAAAGAGATGAGACTTTGGGAGGTCGTGAGTTCCCCTTAACTTGAGATAATCGATTACTAAAAGATTACGGGAACCTTTGCTGCTGCCCTTGCTTGGGTCCTCCAGTGGTCGCCCCTGCATACCTGCTTTCAACTTGCACATTGCACGATAGTTAGTGTGTCTCTGTCTCCTATATTAGATGTGAGCTCTTTCCAGGCAAGACTTATTCCTCCGTCACCCGGCGTCCCCAGCACCTGGCCCAGGCCTGGTGCACAGAGGACGTGGGGGAATGCCGGGCAGAGAGATAACTGAAGGAACCTGCAAGCCCTAGCTCCACGGTTGGGCTAGAGGAGCTCTCAGGTTCATTTCAAAGAGCTGACGATTCTGAACGCCTGTGAGGAAGGCGGTTTGGCTGAGATGGTTGTGAGGAGCATACAATGAGTTTAGCAGAAGATGATGGCTATTGTAAGGGAAGGGACATCCAGATTAGGGCTTTGGAGTCCATTTTTAGAACATTTCATTGTATTCTCACTCTGACTTCTCATTAAGGGAGAAATTACAGTTCTAGAATATCAATCAATATTACGCTGCCAGGAGAAAGAAAGAGCAACTTGAGGGGGCAAGCGGAAGCACGGGGTAATGCTCTGAGACCTTGTCGGCTAGGCGTGGGGTCCCTGGGGGGTCGGCGTGGAGGTGGGAGGGAGGAGCGGGCACAAGCCACGGAGCTCTAGCTTGCAGCCCTCCGCCACTCTCCTGGTGGGATAAGAGGGAAGCAGCAGAAACCAGGGTGCCCAGTGGCCCTGAGACCCAGACGGAGGCTGCAGGAACCAGTGACAGCTATGGGACAAGGCAGGAGGCAGCTAATATGTATGTTAAACATGTGGAAATGAGAACAAATAACGGAGCCGGGAGACAAATATTGAACAGGGTCTGGGCCTGAGACTAAACCAACACCAGGAAATGAGAGGCTGCTGAAAGCAAATGAGCTGCCAGGGGAAGAGGGGGCAGGGCAGAGTGGGAGAGAGGCTGTGATCAGACTCCAGG
Organism: Rhinolophus ferrumequinum; assembly: GCF_004115265.2. Taxonomy (NCBI): domain Eukaryota; kingdom Metazoa; phylum Chordata; class Mammalia; order Chiroptera; family Rhinolophidae; genus Rhinolophus; species Rhinolophus ferrumequinum. The sequence goes on from NC_046301.1 coordinate 45,191,836, forward strand.
AGCACCCTGCTGGCTCCAGCTGCAAGCTGGCCAGCCCAGAGGAAGGGTGCCACAGAGACGTTTGCATGCCAAGACAGGAGCCAGGAGAGCTTTGAGTGGCTCAGTGCGTCATCTCTGCGAAGGTTCCGTTTCTTTGTCCATTTCACCCTCCCTAATTTCCCCTTCTCCCTAATTTCTGGCAACCCTCTTGTCTCCTCCAGTTCAATCTCACCCCTCCCCACCACCAGGAGCCTGTCTCAGATGGGAAAGCTCTATCTGACTCATTCCCTCGGGCCAGAGCCCTGGAGATTGCCAATGGATCACAGTGGCTGGAGAGGCAACTCCACAATGTTGGATGTCACAGGTGACATGGAGCCCAGGAGGATGGAGAGGAGGGGAGCCAGGGACTTATCCTGAAGCTCTGTTTATACAGCAGACACACCTTTTAAACTTAGAGGGTATTGTTCAGGTTGTTACAGTCAGAGGAACGGTGGGTGGGATTCATAACCAAATTCCTTGTCTTCTTGAGGAAACATAGAGAGACGGTAGTTGAAAAGGTAGATCTGTCTAAATCGTGGGAGACTAGCCAGGGCAGGAAATCTACAGGCTTACTTTCCACCTGCAAACACCGGGCTCTGCCCCAGTTCGTTGCTGGGACACTGGGGGACAGAACAGTCTGTGTCACAGTCATGAAAGACAAAGCCCTGAGGTGGACAAATGAGAGCCCTCTGCCATTCAAACACAGAGATGGTGCCCTCTCCTTCTTCCAATCCAGTGCTGACTGTGGCACCCTGGAGAGATCTTGGAGGTGAGGGATACCATGGGAAGGAGCCCAGGTTTCCGCAAGGCTTTTCTCGCATACCCGCATGACCCAGGGTATGACACAAAGTCGGGAGATGCCCCTTGACTGCCCTCATTGGTCAAATCCAGTTCTGTATAAATAAAGCTCTCAGAAAATACAACTCACGGTAAATACATTTTCAGTAAGTTTTAGGATCAGAACAGATGGCAAGTTCCAGAGCTTAGGGCACTGCTCAGGAAGCCTTTGGAGAAAGGGCACTTGGGGAGCAGTGGGTGGCATTGAGGTCCTGGAGTTAGGAAAATGGGCCTGGAAGGAGGGAGGAACCTCCTGACAATGAGCCGTCTTCATTGTTTGCCCAAAGCCAACCTGGGGTACAGCATCTGTGGTCATTGCCCCTAGAAGAGCCAGTGGACTTGCAAAGACTCTTATCTCGTTGAGGAAGCTGAGGCCATCCAGGCCCTGCCCTTCCAGCCCTGGAACTTCCCAACATACTCTTTTTCTCCTCCTCCGAGGCTGTGTTACCTGTCACAAGATAGCGTGACGGATCTCAGTTCAACTACCTGCAGTTTCCCGTTTCTTGTCTCTTCTACTGGGTTCCATTCTTAGAGGAGAGGGCAGGATAAAAGGATAGATGAGGCGCGACTCGCTCTGTCCACACGATGAGGGTCAGGTGTGTGGTGCAGATTCATCCACAGATGGCTGAGATAAGACAAAATTTGATAAAGAATAAAACAGAAGCTTAAACTAGATGAAAAGAGCAGAAAAGGAAAGGGTTAACTGGCTACTGGTCAAAAGCATCTGGAATGGCCCCATGGAGACCATGTGATTTAAGTAAGGCCTTGACGGTTGAGGGAGATTTCCAGGTGGAGAAAGGGATGGGTCAAGAAGGACAGAGGAGTGACGAGTGGCAAGGCAGTGTAGCCTCATTCCTGGAGTTTACAGGGAGCCAGCAATGAAAAGACAATCCCCCCCGAGCACTGTGGGCTATGTGTGGCGGGACAGGGACGTGGAATAGGTTTAAGGCATGGGACAGTTGCTGGTGATTTCTGAAACTCAGAATGAGAATGTCCCTTTGCTTGACCATCACATCTGGCCTCACAGAATAGAATCAGGTTTCCAGGCTTGAGGACATGAGACCTGCAGTTGTGCAGCTATCCCCTGGTGGGCCCAGGTAGCCATTGCTGGCCCTTTGCCAGCACAGAAAACTCAGGGGACTGAAATGAAGGTCGCAGTCCATTTAGACAAAATCATGTATGTTTAACTCACTTTAGCACAGTGCCTGGAACATAGCAAGCGCTCAATAAGTGTGGTTCTTATTATTATTAGTGCACCTTTATTAAAACTCTGTGAAATAGGTTTTGTGATCCCCATTACATAAATGAATATCCTGAAGCTCAGAGAGATTATATGACTATTCCAAGGTTTTGCGGTGAGTTGCTGGAGAGCCAGTGTTGGAATCCCGGTCCGATTCTAAATTCAGTGTTCTTCCCACCGTGTCTTTTGCCAGAATAGCTCAGCTGCCCGATGAGGATAAGGGTTCTTGGATCTTGGCCAGTGGACATTGGAATGGTCAAGTTGCCAGGGCTAGAGAGTGTGGTGAGTAGAAACTCATCCACTGGCCAGTCCAGAACCTGTCTTTGTAACACCTTCACTGGAAGCTCATTGCCATTTTGACTGGGCAGCCAGGAGACGCTCCCTGAGAGGTGTGAGAAGACCATGCCATGAGCCCACAGCTTTCCTGCCCTCTGCAGCAGGCGTCTCCTGAGTCAGCATGGTCTGGGCTTCCCACTCCTACCTTACCTGGGAAATTGGCTTCTGCAGCTTCTCTGGGCCTTTTATATTTGTTGGATGTCTCGCGGGGGAGAGAAAACCTGTGTCTCCTGAACAGATTTCAAACGGTGGTGCCTCACTGGGATTGGCACCTTTGTCAATCTAGATGGCAGTCCAGCTCTAGCCATGGGGAAGTCAGAATGGCCACAGAAGGACCCCAGTGGATGCCACCTCCATGAGGGAAGACAATTATTTCACTTGCTTTTGCTTTTTTCCTGAGATAATGCTCTTGCTCCTCCTTCTCTCCTCTTCCTGGAGCTGGGGCCACTGGACCATCACTGGAGCCATTTGGGCCTGACCTATAGTTTAACACCTGTTGTAGACTGAACTGTGTCCCCCACAAACTCATATGTTGAAACCCTAACCCCCAGTGTGATGGTATTTGGAGGTGAAGCCTTTGGGAGGGAATTAGGAGTAGATGAACTTATGAGGGTGGGGCCTCCATGATGTGATTAGTGGCTTAATGAGAAGAGGGAGAGACTCTTTCTCCTCCATGTGAGGACACAGCAAGAAGGAGGCTGTCTCCAGGTGGGAGAGAGGGTCCTCACCAGGAAATGATTCAGCCATCACCTTGATCTTGGACTCCAGCCTCTAGAACTGTGAGAAACCAGTGTCTGTTGCTTAGGCCATCCTGTCCGTGACATTTTGTGATGGCAGCCAGAGCAGACTAAGAGATTGACCAGCCTAGGTCCAGTTCTATCCCGTCCTTAGAGTCAATTGGGAGCCTGTAGTCTCAAGGTAACCTTGACCTTTTTCCTTGTTCAGAACTGTGTGAAGTGTGCTTTCCAAGGCCAAGCCTTCCCTGGTATACATGAGCGCTAGTGTCCCAGCTGGAGCCTTTACCTGCATTACTTGTCTCTCGCTCCATTGCCTCAAGGCTGGGTCCCACCTTGCTTTCCTCACCAAATTTTGGAGTGTCTGCATCTAAACTCAGGGTCCCTGCTGTTTCCAGCCAGGCATCTGATGGTGATCACCTATTTGCCTCTTCACCTGAACATGTTCCAGCCTCTGAATTCCCGTCACAGGCTCCCCTACCTTCTCTCCAAGTTATTCATACCGAACACTGTCTGTCTCCTTTTGCAATCCCCTTCAGAATCAAGCCCTTCCCTCCTTGCCTGCTTAACCCTGGAGCCGCACAGTATGTCTGCAGATCCCTGATTCTCCTGTTCTCCACTTCAGCTGATGGCGGAAGCCTTTATACCAGGGCCAGTGGAGCTTTCTGGACTAGTGGGCATTGGCTAATTTGGAGCCCTATTAAGAATTTCTATTTCAAATCTGACTGATCCAAACACACATTTTAGGGAAACTTGAGCAAACTTCATGTTCTACCAATATTTGCAAAGTAAGAAAGTCAAGTCATTATGAAATGGTATCTATTAGCTTACAATAATGAAAGTGGCATAGCACCAAGCTGTTCCTCTTGGGCCAGACATTGTCCCAGCGGGCTTGGCAGAGCTGCCAGGGACCCGAGGACAGCTCCAGTTCCTACTCTGTGCTTGGGCCCTGCAGAGTCATGGAGGGAATATCTTCTGAGAGGTGCAGAGGGGAACTCGCACAGGTTACGTGCAGGACCAAAGGGTGTGAGCAGGCTGAAGGTTGGAGGAGGTAGGATGGCGGAAGTAGGTAGTCTGACTACCGCTCTCAGTCACTAAGCTAGTGACAGTGACTAGGAACGGTACATGGGGTGAAGGACATAGTGCCTAGTACCCCTGAGACTCTTAGATTTATACACAACTCCTGTCATCCTACTTGTCACAATGCAAAGTAGACTGAACCATTCTCTCCTTCTGTGTCCACTTCTTATACTCTTCAGCTGCCTCCATTGTCAGTTTATGACAACCTCCTCTCTTCTTTCTCATCAGGGGTGAAGATGATGGCTATTTTTACCTCATCTGATTTTAGAACAGATATGTTAGCAATAAGAGTCAACTGGGACAAGGAAGGATAGGATATACCTCCCTCTCACCCAACATAGTATGGGGTTAGGGTTCCCGAAAAGGCATAGGCCAGTTTTCCAGCACTCTCTGGAACTTCTGAAGAGGACCCTGCAAATACCTTTGGCCATCTAGCTAGAAAAACCCAGGTTTGGTCCAGGTGAGACTGACACACAGTTGAAATGGCATTCCCCTGACTTGACCACTGGTCACTGTCCCTGGAAGGGCTGAGTTTGGGGTGCTCCATTCACCAGAGTCCCTGTAAGCAGTCACTTTCCCTGTTATTTTAGCAACACAAACCTGTGTAAGAACACCTGTCATTGAGCAAGAAGCAGGGAGGCTCAGAGAGGCAACCCGTGGCTCTGTTCTCAGCTGGACTACCGTTCACCTAAATGTCATGGGTTGGGATTCCTGGAAAGTCCTTTACTGCTCGTTAGGATAGCTCATCTGCCATGGTCCTGAAACTCCTTCATTAGAGAGTCACTCATGTGTCTCAGAATGCCAGAGCTGGAAGTAGTTTGAAGGCCATTCATTCTCACACTTTTCCTGCTCTCAGGTCCCTTTGAGAATCCCATGGAAATCACCGACTACTTTCACAGATACATGTACACAATACCCATACAATGAATCCTCTCATAGAATTTGTAGGGAATTCCTGGACCAAACCCATTCCTGGGCCCCAGGTGAAGGCTCCCTGGTTTTGTCCTGTCTACATTTCTTAGACAAGCAATGGAGGCAGAGATGATCAACGACATGTCCAGGGTCACTTCTTCACTCTCATCACAGTCTTTCTCGAATGCTTCATTCAATCCTTGGGTCTTGACCTTGCCAAGGCCTCCTGAGTCCCCTCTGAAAGTGAGAATGCCCCTACAGGGGTGACACCTCTAACTGTATGTGCCACGCTGGCAGGGCTGCATGGACAGGCAGTGGAGGGCAAGATAGCCTGTGTCAGGGAAGAGGATGCCTGCAAACCTCACCCAGGAGGAAGCAGAGGAGGTCATCCAGCCCTAGATCAATCAAATCCTTTCTCTGCCATGTGACTTTTGGCAGGTTAATTAATTTCTCTGAGACTCAATTTTCTCCTCTTCAGAATGGAGATCATAGCAATGCCTATGTTTGTGGTGGAAGAGAGGAGATAATGCACATGGCGGGTGTTAAATGGTGGTAGAAATTCTTTATATTTTCACCATTATTCAGGGGATGCCAGTAGCCCAGGCCCTGCACCTCTAACTAACGCTGTGTCCCAGAGACAGGCTGAGCAAATTTTGTGCTTCCCTTGTTCATGGCTTTCAACCAGCTCAGGCTTCCTCCTGGCCGGCCCTGAGTCCGAGGACTCCTTCTCAGGAGATACAATGCCAGCAGCAGAGAAGTTTGGGCCTCCAATAACTGCCTCCTCACACAAGGTTAGCAGTGCCCCTCCCCCGCCCTCCCTGAGCCTGTCACTAGCTCCTGTGCCAGCTGTGAGGCCAGCTTGCCCCCTGCTGGCAGCCCAGGCCTGGAAAGCAGGCTGTGGGGCTGCAAAGTCAGAGGTCAGCCTTCAGCCAGGGCTGCAATGGGGCAAATCTAGGGGTAGGTGGCCTGGGCAGAGCCATGGCCACTTTTTCAAGGCAAGAGGCATTGCTTTAGGGTGGAGCAGAGTTCAGTGGTCAAGCTACACACACACACACACACACACACACACAGAGACACACACACAGGAACACACAGACACCTACACAGACATACACAGGAATACACACAGACACACACTCTCCTGCTGAAAATGAACTCCAAAGGCCGCTTCATGAACTAGAAAGTAAGAGGGCGGGAGGGTGGATGAAAGGGGTGGGGAGGGGGGGCTGGTGAAAGCAAGTGTGCGTCAGGGCCCAGACTCACAGGCTTAATTCTGTGTGTGTGTGAATAAGTGTGAGAGAGACAGAGAGACAGAGGTAGAGAAAGAGAGACAGAGAGACAGAGAAAGAGAGAGATAGAAACAGAGAGAGACATGGGAGGAGAGAGACAGAGATAGAGAAAGAGACAGTGAGAGAGAGGGATAGGGGAGAAAGAGACAGCAGGACGCAGGGCGTGGCGGATAATATATGTATTTGTTTAGCACAATTCAGCCTTCTCCCTTTAGGGCGCAGACAGATTGGGCCTGAGGCTTTGGGACTCTCTCTCCGGGGCCTCTTCAGGACACAGAAGCCAGACTGGCTCAGGCAGGACCGCCTAGGGTGCAGGCCCCTCTGAGTCGGAGCGCCCCAAAGCAGGGAGCGGAAGGAGCATCTCTTATCTTTCCCGAACAGTTCAATCTCCCCACATCAGGCACAAATAGAATCCTTCCTGCAAGGCGGGCTGCCTGTTCCCCTATAGAGGGGAACTTTCAAGTTGGTCTTAAGATGCGACGGATACAAATTGCAAAGGTTTGGTCAGCTTTTGAGTGAAAGCAACTTTTACAGCAAGAGAAGGGAGTGAGGAAGAAGGGGAGGTGGGGAGGTGGCAGGAGGCAGAGGGAAAAAAGCTGAAATAGAAAAATTGCTGAAAGGCCCTCCTGCAGCCTGTCAGGAGTATTAACTTAGGATGATGTAGGAGAAAAGACTAAGTGGTTTGTGTGTCAGCTACACTGAATCAAACGGCTTCAAATATATGCGTGAGCGTGCGTGTGGCGGCACGCGGGCCCACCTCAGGAATGGAAAACAGCCTCTTAGTTTTAAGAGTTTTTTATGTTTTGCAAATATGAGAAATGCTATGCATAAATTAGATTTCAAAGAGGGAGAGCCATGGAGGTGGGGGCTGCCTGGGCCTTCTGATGAGGGATGGCAAGAGCTGGAAGGCTAAGCCGGGCTTCCCGGGAAAGGAAAGGGAGGTGGGAACAGGGGTGGTCATGGTGGCCCCTGCAGGGTCTGCGTGAGTCTGGAGACCTGTGCACTGAGGTCTTGAGTGAGGGACAGTCCCAGGACCCCGGAGGTGGGGGGTGGACACAGGCGTACACTCTGAAAACTGACTGAAAGGAGAAAAAGCCTGCATTTGCCTTGCCCCAGAATCCCGGATGCCTCCACCCCTCTGCACCGCCCCCCCCACCCCCCCAAGAGAGGGAGCAGCACCGAGAGAGACTGCCAGTCCCAGGGCTGCCATTAGCATTACTTGCTGACCTCAGACACCACTTCTTTACTGAGTGCTTGCAGCTTGGCAGGTATTTTTAAATTAATGTATTCTTAGGACATTTGATAGACACATGTAATATGTACTGTGGAGCAGGCATTGTCAGTGCTTTATAGATATTAATTAATTTAACTATGGTAACTTATGGGTGTCATTTTATAAAAAAGGAAAATGAGGCCCAGGAAGGTTGACCTGCTCAAAAACACACTCTAGGGTGACAGCTATGAGTCACATCCTTGGGACGGCCGGATGGCTCAGTTGGTTAGAGCGCCAGCTCTCAACAACAAGGTTGCCTGTTCAATTCCCACATGGGATGGTGGGCTGCGGCCCCCTGCAACTAAGACTGAAAACAGCGACTGGACTTGGAGCTGAGCTGCGCCCTCCACAACTAGATTGAAGGACAATGACTTGGAACTGATGGGCTCCGGAAAAAACACACAGTTCCCCAATATTTCCCAATTTAAAAAAACACAAAATGCTTATGGTTACTGGGAAACCAACTTAAAAAAAAAAAAGAGTCACTTCCTATCCTCGTGTAAGTGCCTTCCCTGCACGGGGAGTGTGACTTGCTTCTACCCAATAAAACATGGCAAAGGGGGTGGGATGTGCTTATGTTGTGTTCCATAAGACTCTGCCTTAAGAATCTGGAGAGAGAGAGAGAGAGAGAGAGAGAGATGCTCTCCTGCATGGCCCTGCCACATGTGGGAAAACCAGGTGGCAGAGAGCTGTGCGGGACTCTAGGTACTGAGGCCCTCAATCCTACAGCCACAAGAATTCTACCAACACCCAGCAAGCTTAGAAGAGAAACGTGGCCTCCGGTGAGATGGAAACCCTGGCAACATGGTGACTGCAGCTTGGGGAGACCCTGAGCAGAAGACCCAGATAAATGGTGCAAGATTTCAGACCCATGGAAACCGTGAGCTAGTACATGCGTGCTGTTTTAACTCACTACCTGTGTGGCAATGTGTTCTGTGGCATGAGCAACCTAATGCGATGCCTGGACTGACCTTTGAACCCACTCTTTCGCATTGTCTGTGCTACCACTGACAGCCATGATTGCTCATAACCCTCACAGGAACTCTGGAATCCGGGTTCTTCTATTTCCATTGATGGTCGAGGAAACTAAGGCTCAGGGAGGTTAGTGGACCAAGGTCCTAGAGCTGCTGGGGGGCTCAGTTGGAATTCCAACCCCTGGGCTCTCTCTGCTACAAAGCATTCTCGGCGTATGCACCGTTTGGGGCTTCCTCTATCAGATTAAAGGCTAGATCCGCTCTAAAGTCCTGCCCAGCTCTCCTAGTCTGTGATTATTTTGACTTCCTCCACAACTCCTCCCTTGCTTTTCTTCCAACCTGTACAACGTATCCTTTCTTCCCTCCTTTCTCTGCTTCCCTCCTTCCTAGAGTTCCCCTGATGTCCCAACTTACCACCTTTCATTCTGACCCTCATGGAGTACCTACTAACCCCGGGCAAGGTGACAGGTATGGAAGGTACAGGGCATTTCCTTATGTTCCACATCGATGTCTGTGCTCCTTTCTTTCTGCTGTAACTCGTTCTAAAACTGGTGTTTGGTATCCTCACTGCCGGTCCTGATGGCCAGCAATCTGGTTATTACACAGCCTAGGAATGATGTGGGAGAAGATACCTGATTTCAGGGTGGCTGAGGAGCCGACCGACGGGACACCTGGCTGAAGAGCCGGTGTCATGCTCTCTGCGGCTTGCCTCTCGGAGATGTCCCACGGCCCTCTTCCCGGCCGCCAGCACTTCACATGGCAGCCTTCCCCCACTCCCGCGGGAGGCAACAGGCCCCTTTCACTACAATTTCTCTCCACCATGATGACCATCTCATCCCGGCATATGACATCACCTTCGCTAAACTGCTTCCTAGGGCTGATGGTTTGGAGCTGACAGCCTGGAGGAGAGCCGAGGAATGGCTGCCCCGTCACTGACCTCCTCCATCTGGCCTCTCGGACAGAAACTGGGAAGACAGTCAGTGAAGAAGCATTTCTTGGCACCTTCACCAGAATGTGAGCAAACCAGGGCAGGATGGCTGGTCCCCTGATCAGAGCATGGGTGGCACAACGCCCAGGAGCTTTCGAGGGCCCTTGTTATACAAAACAATGAAACCACTCTCAGCCCTGATTCTTCACCATTACCTTCACCGTGCCCAGCTGGACCTGCAAGAGAGTGTTTCAGCCAGTCCTCAGTGCTCAGCTTGTATACACACACATGCACACACACATAATACACCCTCCACACACAATACCCCCACACAAACATGCACACACATATAATACCCACACACACACAAACATGCACACACACACAATACCCAAACATAACACACACACAATACCCCACACACAAACATGCACACACACACACGCAATACCCAAACATAATACACACACACAAAATACCCCCACACACAAAAACAAACACATAATACCCACACACAAACAAATATGCACACACACATACAATACCCCCCATACAAACATGCACACACACATAATACCCACACATACACAGACATGAACACACAGACAATACCCTCACACACAAACACATACACACACAAACATGCATACACATAATGCACATACATGTATATATACTCACACACACATATGCATGCACAAATGCTCTCATGCATTTTTGGCCCAGAAGCCAAACACCTTATTCCCTTGCTGGTATTTCTGCCTAAACTCTAGATACTTTTCAGCTCCAATCTGGGAACGGTTCTTTGCCCCTGAAGCTTAAGTGTCTTTAATTTGATACGCTTTTCTATGCCCTGAGCAATGTACATAGGATAAAAACACTGACCTCAACACAAAGTTCTTACGAGGATCAATTGAGATAATATACGTAAACGTGTTTTCTGGGGTGTAAAGGGCTAAACAGATTAACTGCAGCCAAGTATCCTGGCAAAGCCCCAGTTCATTTGCTCTTTGTGCAAGTAGTGAGAGGGGAGCCCTGGAGCTATCATTTCCATACTTGTTCTGTATTAGGGCTTTTTTATAAAATATTGAATATGTTTTTTTTTTTTTCTTTTAGATACCGTGAGGTTTGTTTGCCTCTCTTATTGTTATTGTGGCTGAGCTGGGACACCAGATGAGATGGGGGCAGCAGTGGTGAAGAGAATGGTGGGACAGGTGACAGTTTCCTCCTGTCCATGCCGAGTGATGGATTTCAGCAAGGGAGGAGGGGGCAGTTAGATCCAAAAGCTGGAGAAGCCGGACTTTGACTATGTGCAGCTTCTCCCTAGAGAGTTCTGCCTAGATGCCTGGAGTGCTGGTGTGGGCATCCCTCCCCCCACCTGCCCACCTGTTCCCCTCAGACCATGTGTGGTTTCAGCACTCTGCAGGCTCAGGCAGCGCAAGTGTCTCCCTCAGCAGCACAGGGCCTGAAACGCACACCTGTGCACAGGTGTGGTGCCCAAGCCATGCTCAGGTGCGAGAGGGAAGACTTTCAGGGGTACCAAGATGGGGTGGACCCTAGTCAGGATCCAACCATCATGGCCGTTTGGGAATTATTGCTGAGAGGACCTGCCCACCTGTGCCCATAGTTGGTGAAGCCCAGACATTCAGGTGTAGACCCTTATTTCATCCATAGTGATCATTCCCAAAGGAAGAGGTACCGTCTTCCCAGTCTGAAAGTTTGGGTCTTCTCCCTCCCTGATATCACATGAGGTTCTGACCTGTTACAGCCTTGGTTTCTCATGATGCTAAAGGCATCTAAAACCCAGACTCACAACTGATGGAATCCATCTTCAAATATTTACGAAGCACCACTCATGTTCCCAGCACTGGAGGAACCACAGGAGGTTATCACTGCTGACATGTAGGATGTTTGGTGCAAATTAGAAAAAGCTGCCCCCTTGGGCCAGAAAAATGACAAAATGGTGGCCCATCTACAAAAAAAGACCCCTTCTTTGCACGGACCCATTAGCAAGAGAGCTCATGATTTGGGGGTTTCAGTCCCTACTTTGCATGCCATAGATGAAAATTTTATTCCTTCCACAGGAAGCTCACAGTAGAATTAGAGAAGACAGACCAAAGGAGTACTTGGTTACAGACAGCTTTAAAGATTTGTATGTGATGAGTGCCAGGGGTCATCATGGAATTCTTCCTGGAGAAGGCTGGAGGTTGGGGGAGTCCTGGAAGATTGGGAAAGACAGTCCTGAGGGGAAAATCTTCTCTGACATTTCTCCTTTGCATCAGAAAGACAACACTGCCACTCATAATTTCAGAAACGCTAGACTGATTGAAATCTGTGATTCGAAGAGCCCAGGATTCTATCTTCTATAGATGGCTGTTTAGAAGGTGCGTGAAGTTGAAATCCATGAAACTGACATCAGCACATTAGGGCTGTGTCTTGAACTCCCCTTAGGAATGATGGCACTATGGCATCCAATACCATTGACGCGAGAATAATCGGAATAATTGCCATTAGTGGAGTGCTTGCTATCTGCTAGGCACTGTGCTACGTGCTTTCTGTGTAACATCTCATTGAGTGCTCATGATGCCCTACAAGGGGTCTATATATTAGTTTTTCCAAATTTATAAATAAATAAACAGACTTGGAATAAATGATGACAAGAAAAAGAATCCTTATTGTACTTACTATATTCCAGGCACCTTTATAAGCATTTCACGTTTCTAATTACTGCATACTCATACAGTGTTTCCCCCAAAATAAGACCGGGTCTTATATTAATTTTTGCTGCAAAAGACGCATTGGGGTGTATTTTCAGGGGATGTCTTATTTTTTTCATGTACAACAATCTACATTTATTCAAATACAGTCATGCCATCTTCTTTTGGAACATCGTCATCGTGTACTAAATGCATCTGTCTGGCTGACGATCTTAACTGGGGCTTATTTTCGGAGTAGGTCTTATTTTCGGAAAAACACGGTAGTAACAGTATGAAGTAGTTGTACCACTCACCACCCCCAATTAATCCCTGAGGAAAATGAAGTCTAGACAGGTGAAATCACTTACCTAAGATTTTTTTTTTTTAATGTTCAACGTCCCAGATGAGAATCAGAATTCAAACCCAGGCTGGTGGTTCTCCGAAGCCTAGTTTCTCATGCCCTAAGGTAGGGCAGCCTAGCTCCAAGTGTTTCACACAAAAAAAGGAGCCCTAACAGCAGAGACGTGAACACACACCCCCTCAGGGGTCTGAGAGTATTGCCTGCGGCAGCTAGCTGTCAGTGTGAAGTTTCTTTGAAGCCATATGTTTTCTTTTAATTTGTGTGTGTGTCTGTGAATTTTGCATTCTACTCCATAATGTATATTTTTAACATTGGAATATTTTGATTTTTGCTGTTGTTCTCAAACCTTTGAGGGGGAAAAAAAAAAAACGATGCTCTAGGAAGCCATACCACCTTTACCCCGTGGTGGTGCTTACCTCCTGGCCCACAGCTTGGCACCCCTGGGTGTACCTGCACCCCACTGCCAGAAGAATGGCTGAAGCGGAATGAGGGTGGGTTTTGGTACCAGCCGGCTCAGAGCTCAGACCCTGGTTCCGTTTTGCCACCAAGTGCTGTGACCTTGGACAAGTCACTTCAGTGATCTGCGCATAGGTTCTCTTCATCTGTAAATCAGAGAGAAAGTGTGTGCCTGTCAGAGTGGCACTACAAGGGGTGAGGTGAGGCACCTGACACTTAGTAGGAGCCCAGGCAGGGACGCTGCTCCACTTGGCTACTGATGACTTACTTGTCATGCCCGCTGAGTCCCAGTGTGTTGAGCAGGCCACCTCCATGCCCCTCCACAGCCGTTTTTGTTCTTGGTGGCAGTGGAGGTACTGCTCATTCTCCTGGGGGGCGGGGCTGTGCGCATGCTTTCTGTCCCCTCTAAGCGCCGCACCCACGGGGCTCAGGTGGGAACCAGGGCTTCCTGTCTCTCTCGCCCACGTGAGAATCATCATTGGCTGGGAAAAGGAGGTGTTTCCTGTTGGCTGGTGGCTCTGCTCAGAAGAAAGACTGGCTTGAAATGGATGGATAGTGTACATATTGTGTTCGTATTACATTCAAACCTCTTTTTTAAATACCTTCTATGACACTTTAAATCTCTAAGCAAGGCTTACGCAGAAAGGAGAATCAAGAGGCCAGGTGGGGCCAAAAAGAGCTCCCCTCATCCTTTTGGCAACTTGATGTTTGCAGGAAGGTCAGTGAAACTCATTGAGCTTTAGTCTTCTCATTCGTAAAATAAAGCTAAAATGGTAAGGTGTGATCATTAAGAATGCTTTATCACACCGATTTCAATGGCTATTATTATTACAAACAAACAGAAAATTACGTGTTGGCCAGAATGTGGAGAAATGAGCGCCCTTTTGCACAGTTGGTGGGAATGTAAAATGTTGCAGGAGCTGTGGAAAACAGTATGGCCATTCCTCAAAGAGTTAAACATAGAATTACCGTATGATCCTATAATCCATGTCTACCTATACACCCCAAAATTGAAAGCAGAGACTTGAACAGATGTTTTTACATCAATATTCACAGCAAAGGTTGGAAACAGTCCAACATTAACGGATGAATGGATAAACAAAAGTGTTATATACATACAATGAAATATCATTCAGCCCTTAAAAATGAAATTCTGATACATGCTACGACATTGGTGAGTCCTGAAAACATTACGCTAAGTGAAATAAACCAGACACAAAATAATAAGTATTGCCTGATTCCGTTTATTTGAGATACCTAGAATAGTCAAATTCATAGAGACAGATAGTAGAATGTTACTTGCCAGGGCTGGGTAGGGGGGTAAGGGTGGAGAATGGGAGTTAGTGTTTCATGGATACAGAGTTTCCGTTTGGGAAGATAAAAATTCTGGAGGTGGTGGTAGTTGTACAACCATGTGGATGTACTCAACGCTGCTGAACTGTACATTTAAGCACGGTTAAAATAGTAAATTTTATGTTATGTGTATTTTAGCACAACAAAAATAATTTAAAACAATAACACTTTAAAATGAAAACAAATGTGCTTTTGCTTTTGCTTTTCTGTTCTTCACCAGAAGACTGGGAGTTAATCCCCCCTCTTGCATTTTAAGACACAGGAAAAACAGCTTTACGCTTGAAGCTTGGTAGGACCCTGGGCTTCAGAGGCCATTGGGAGTGTGGGAATAGGGTTCCCGAAAGCCCAAGCTGGAGCCTGCGGGGTCATGACGGCACCCTGGAAACCGACTTTGGAAAACTGGCCTTTGACCTACCCATGTGCTGGCATTGTGGCTAGTTCCTTTCTCCCGGTGAGCAGTCAGGCAGTAACAGTTTCCAGAAGCATCAGCAAGGCGAGCAGGGCCTACACAGCTCTGAAGGGAGAGCAAAGGAAGCTTCTTCCAGGAGCTGCTGGAATCTTCACATGAGGCACCGGTGTTGGCAGCGGCAGTGTACTATGAGAATCCGAGGGCTAGGGACCTATACACCTGTGGGGACAGAGCCAGGAGTAGAGTTTCCAGGCTCTCGGCCACATGGAAAGGTGCTGGTTCAGGTAGTAAATGGCCATCAATTGTGATCGGATGGCCATCCCCCGTGGCTAGTTGGCTGTCAGCTGTAACCAGTGAGCCATTGGCCACTAATATAATTGCTGTGGCTATGCTAGCAGAAAATGGGGGCTAGCAAGAAGATGGTGGCTGAGCTAGCAAGCGTGGATTGCAGGTAGCATGGCGGATGGCAGTTAGCAAGTGAGGTTGGATGCCAGAGAGAAGTGGACGGCAGGTTGCAGATAGTGTGGCTCCTGCTTCCTGTGTCTCCAACCCAGCCGCCAGCGAGAGTATAGTGGTATGACTCCCCTATCTGTGGCTCCTTGGGTGTTCCTTTTTGGCCTCACCATGTCCTGCATTCTTATGCGGGGAGTGGGACCCCCGCATAAGAGACCCCCGCATGACACCCTGCATGACAACACCTGTACCAGTAAGTGTCATAATCAGGCATGGCTCCTAAGAAGTCCTCGCAGGTGTAATATGTAAATTTTCAGGTATTCTTGCCTCCATCTTTTGAGCCTTTTCTCCATCACTATCACCATTGAGATGATCCAGCAAAGGCCTGTCCAGAACAAACAAGGGGTGGGAGGGTTTTTGTAGAGGAGGTGACAGGGACAGGATTGCTGGGGACAGACGAATGTCCTGGAGAAGTGATGGAGAAAGCAGACCTTCCTTCTGGATTTTCCAGGCTTTAGGGAGGAAGGAAGGGGAAGAGGAGGAAGGGACTCTAGGGTCTGAGGGCTTGTGGTCATCACTAGGCAGCAGAAGGAGCCTGGAAGAATGCTCTGCCCCAAGGCCCCAGCAAAACCCAGACACCGCAGGGTCCCAGGAGGGTCCCATAGGCCATTCAGAGACTGACTGCCCTTTCCTTCGGGGTCCTACGTGGACAGCCAGTCTTGGCAACCAGAGCCTCCTCTGATGACCTCTCAGGGGAGTGACTGTGGCCTGAGGTTGGCCTGAGATTTTGCTCATTCTCTGAGAGAACGACGCGAATGGACATCTTCCCCTCCCCCTACTGCCCCCATCACCCCGACCTCCTGATGCTGCAGGTCACCCTAACAGCCCAAGCCAAAGGTCAGTGGGGTCGTGGACTTCAACTTGAGTGAGGTAATGCCTGATTCAAACCTGCTGGAGACCGTCCCAGGGAGAAAGAAGTCAAGAATGTTCCCGAATGATGATGATGATAACAACAGCAATAGTAACAAAAGCTGACTCAGAATTGTTGAGAAAATGAAATAAAAGCCTATACGAGGTCTTGGCACATCATAGTGATTCAATACATGCTAATTCATTCTTCCTTTTTTCCCCCCGGAAGGGGGCGCACTAGATCAAAACATTCCCCTTTCCTGGTCGCCCAGATTTCTCCTTCTTTGCCCTGTATCTATGACCCTTTTCTCCTCTGTCTTCCACCCCCACCTTCAAAGTCTGCAGAGGCAAATTGCACCTGTCTGTGGTTCCCCCACCACATCTCCCACGCTCCAGCAGGCACAGCCGCACGCTCCTGCCCAGCCTCTCCCATTCAAGCATCTCCATTCCCCTTCCTAAAGGTGAGAGAGTGGAGTTCATTAGCCCATTCATCTTTACGAGTTTTCTCTTTGTTATTAGAGAGAGATTTCTGTGTGGCACAAGAAAAATCATAAGAAAAGCCCAAGTCGTTGCTCCATCGGCTCGCGCACGTTTCCATTTGGATTGATTGCCCGTGAGCTTCTGAACACCAAATTTCAAAACAGCAACATGAAAGAGTGAACATGAAATGAGCAGCTCGATGCAGCCCTCCATGCTGGGGGACACATGTTCTTGAAGTGCGGGAGACAAAGGGGAGTCTTGTCTCTCCTGCCTGCGTTATCGCCTCAAGCTTTTGACGCCAGCCCTTCCTGGGGCCCTGACAAGAAGGCAGGATTTAGAAAGCAGTTGCCAAGAGCTGAGCACAAGGCTAGGCGCCACGGGATTAGAGGAAGGGACGGATTTAGGGCTTACACAGATGGGGAGCTCCCCAAGATTCAAGAACAATACACATACGGGGCCAAAATCAAGTGAAATACAAATATATAGAAACAGATAGAGAGAGATAGATGATAGATAAATGGATAGATAGATAGATGATAGATAGATAGATAGATGATAGATAGATAGATAGATAGATAGATAGATAGATAGATAGATAGATATAATATCTAGATGTGAATGGAATAAAGATAATGATGGTTACCAGAGGGCGGCCTTCAGGTGACAGTCAGGGACTATGGAATAAGAAGTAGAAAGGCTTACAGGTAGGGAAATGTACTTGAAATTTAGCATGTAGAAACTTGAACTCAGTCCCTTCCATGGAAACTTTAAGAGACAATCCCTGTCTCTTAAAGGCAGTTATTATCTACTTAGCCAGAAACGTGGTTTCTCCTTCTCCCTCGCCCCAAGCCACTGGTCGCCATGTCCTCTTGATTCTTTCTCTTAAATATCTCAAACAGCGGATCTCTCTATCGAATTCCCTGGCACCATTTCTGTCCAGGCTTTTATTACTTATACTTGAATAATTGAGAAAAATCTCCTAATGATTCACTCCGTCCCCACCTCATCCCCTTTAGATTCCTTAGTAAATATTCCCGTATCCTTTTAGAAACAGACTCTTTAAAATGACCTTCAAAGGCCTCCATGATCTGGCCTCTGCCTACCTCTTGACCGTCATCTCTTGCCATGTGCCTTACGCCTCCACCTTTTTCTTCTACTGGAGGTTCCTTAAATGGTCCATGTTCTCTCATGCCTGCCTGTGCACACTGTCTTCCCCGCTTCGGACATCATCTGAATGCTCCCTTACTTAGTTATCTCCTACCTAGTCTCTAAGATGCAGCTCACACATCACTGGAGAAATCGGCCCAAACAAACACTTCTGCTCCTCTTTCCCTTGCCAGGTGTCCCCATCCTTTCATAGCACCCATTGCACTTGTTCTATCAGTAGCTGATGGGTTGGGTGAGCTCTCTTAGCGCAAGGACTGTGTCCTTTTCTTCTTTACCTGTCAGGCCCTGACACAGGGCCTAGTGCAGAGTAAAGGCTTCATAAAGATCGACTGAGGAGTACATGACAGAAAGCAGTGTGAGGAAAGCCATGAAATTGTGAAATAGACATGGAACCGAGGAATGCAGGGGCCAGCAGAGGTCTGGAACATCTTCAAGTTCAACACTTTCATTCTAACGGATGAAGAGTGTGGAGCCCAGAAAAAGGAAATGGGCTGCCCAAGTTTGCACAGGTAGAATGGATTGTAACAGGTGACTTCCAATAATACGAACTTGAAAGCAAGAAGGATCAAAATGGGTTGTAGAAATGGAAATAATAACCAAAGTATTGGAGTGGTTAAGTGAGTCAGGATTAGACAGGAACATAGGGGAAAAGATACTGTCAAAAAGATGGGGAGAAAATGGAGAATCAGATTCAGTCCTAGATGAGGAGGACTGAATCTGATGATCTGGTGCTTAAGCTGGATGACGACAGAACCAGGTAAGCCCTACCTAGACCCAGGGAGAAAGACAGCAGGGCAGATAGTGGATCGGGTTGGGGGGTAGATAGACTCAGTGAGAGGAAAAATGGATTCCACATCAATTTTTGAGGTAAGATTCCTCTATAGGAGTCTTTCTTGATGGTCCAGTCTTTGTCCCTTCCCTCTGATCCCTATTCTATCATTAATTGATTGTGCTTCATGGCTGGCATTGGCCCTGGAATGACCTTGGTATAGGAGACAGGGGCTTGGTCTAGCTGGGTCTGAGGAATTGTGGTAGAGAGTTAGCAGAGTGAGGCTGGATATTTCTGAAAGACCTGGGATGTTGGGTTGAGTAACTTAGATCTGTTGCTATAGAGAGTAGGGCATCATTATTGGCTCTCGACCTGGAGAACGGCTGGTTTCAGCTCAGCTGCTTTTCATATGACATCACACGGTGGGACTTTATTTACCCATGATGGTCCCTCAGCTTGGAGTGCTCTTCCCACCCGATGCCCCATGCCTTGCTCTCTTACCTGCTGACCTCCCTGATCAAAAGTCATGTTATGAGGAAAGGCTGGCTGTAGTGCTCTGTTTAAATTTGCCGCACACCCCTCCATTCCCTGTTAACCTGCTCTGTGATGTGTTTCTCTGTTGCACTTACTGCCTTCTCATCATCTACTGTAAGGCTTCTCCTTATGTATATGTCATTGTCTAGATGACATGTAATGCCTTCTAGAGTGTAATGTCACTAGAATGTGAGCGCCATGAGGGTAGGTATTTCTGTGTGTTTTGTTCAGTCTTGTATTTCCATGTCCTAGAATATTATTTGGCATATGACAGGTGGTTGAGACACAGGTGTTGAATAAACATAGGACCATGCACTTGGGAATTGCTAAAACAGCGAGCCAGTTTGCAGCATTCTTGCAACCTTCTCTGTGATGCTAGGATTGTAGCAGGAGGACCCAGGGCTCAACTGTGAGGGTGCCACTCTGTGCAGCGGACAACACCCACTTCATCTGGATTTCACCATCTCCTGTCCTGGGTCTACCCCAACATTTAGGGCCTGCCCTTCCAAGTCTAATGTCCTACATTAGTCATGACCAAGCGGACATTGTCGCTAGAGGGTTCTTAATCACAAATTATGCCTTCTCAGACCCTCCTATTTTGTGAAAGTAGTAGGTACGGTCCCACTGAGAGGAGAGAGGAGACGCCTCTCCTCTCTTGCTTTTTCTGTAGTCTTTCGATGGTAAATTGTCCTCTTTGTTTTTCGGATGTAGTAGGATTCTGGCCAGTTAAAGGGGGTTGTAAACAATTGAAAAGCAGGGACCACCCCTTCCTCTTTGTATTCATGCTATGTTTCACAATACAAAGTACCCCCACGGGCACTTAAATACTAACATGTCCGCAGAAAGGAAAATGCAGTAGTCATGTCTTGGGAGAAAGGGATGTTTGAAAGAGGTGGGTTTTCACCAATGATACTGTCTATGTGCCAATGGCTTTCTCACCTGAACCCTGCAAAAATCAGTCAGAGCCTCTCCTTTTCCAGAATATCTTTGTCCAGCTTCAGGTGATGGGCACCTGCCTGCCAACCTTCCAGACAGGTTGGATACAGATTTCCTGCTCTGGTCCTTTGTTTTTTGTTTTCCTCAGACCATCATTTTCTTTTTTTTTTCCTTTTAGTTGCTGTTACCTTCCTTGAAAAGTCTGATAATTCCCAAGAGTGCCAGCTGTGGCTTGTCAAGGTTACCCTCACCCAAAGCTTTTTCCCAAACGTACCCATCAGTCCCCAAACGGCCTTTCCTCGCCCTGCCCCCCACCTCGCCCTGCCCGGGAAGCCCTCTGCTCTTTTCTTGGCTATGTTAGCCTTGGTTCTTCACCGCAGCTCACTCCCTGAATTCCTTTCATTGACTCAACATGCATGTGTTGAGTATCTCCAACGGGGGTATAACGATAAATTAGCCTTGGCCTCTGCCCTTGAGGCTGTAACCATCTGGTGAATGTGTAGACCTGGGGTCAGATATTCATATCTGAGAGTGCCGAGTGCTCTGGCACAGGCAGGGAGAGTACTTGGGAGTGTAGAAGGACTGAGGTGACAGCAGCTCACTCTGCCTGGGGGTCTGGAAGGTGTCACAAGGGAGGTGACTTTTGAACAGGGTCACCAATCATCTGAATGTCCTTCCTGTCTTTGACTTTGAGCAAGCTTTGGCCATGCCAACTCAAAACCTATTTGCCAACGCCTGGATTTTCAACACCCCCCCCCCCCACCGCCAAGAAAATTCTGTCTCTTTCTGTCAATTTCAGAGGCTTAACACGTCTCAGTCCCTCCTTCACTTCATTTCTCTCTGTGATCCTTCACTCTCCTCTAGAGACATTCAGACAGGCTTTCAAGAGCCTGTTTATTTTCTCCTGGGTGATTTACTCGCCAGTTTGGTATGTGGCCGTATCCCCTACACTTCATTTTCTTTGATTACCCTTTCTCTAAGGAGGTGAGCTACAAAGTAGACGCGGAGTGTGTTTCACCATTTACAGATGCATCAAATAAAGTTCCAAAAGTTGATCACTCCCCTAGTCTTCTGGGTCATTAAGGAGTTTGGGACTCTGACCCTCATTCCTTCTCAGGGAACATCCTGCTGCTGATGGACTTGAAGAGTAGAGACGATGCCTTCCCTTTACTTATTCCCACAAAGCAGTCTCTGGTAGTTAGGGGGGATGAGACCATTTCTTCAGTCTACTCCTAAATGATGGTTTTTAGTGGTGGAAGAGGTAACGTCTGATATGAGAAGCAGCTAGGTTAGGCTTCTGCTTTCACGAGGCTTCCGTGGGAGGCGTTCTTGGAGAACAGACTTTCCAGGGTATTTACTGAGCCTTTGGGGACCTTACCCAAAAGGACAGGAGTCAACATGCCACAGCGTCCTGACCCAGCTAGTGGGGAAGGAGTGTCCCGGAAGGAAAGACCTGACACAGTGAGTCTTGGTAGTACCGTGAAACCAAGATCGATCTGGGAATTGAAGTAGGTGTCATCAGAATGGGGCCCAAGTAGAATTTCTATAATTGAGTGTGAGGTTCCAGCTCATCAGAAGCTCCTTGAAGCTTGCTGAGAAATCTGTAAGTCCCAATTTCACCTTGCCTTGGGCAGGTGGAGCGACCAAAGGCGTTGTACTCTTCGTAGAGTATCCAGATGTCCCAGGAGCCAGATAAAGATTTAGGTCCTTTATGGAAAGGGTGCTGAAGGATGGTTCCCTGTTCCTCTGGCGGAATGTTCTCTGGTCAGCTACGGCAAGCTGGTGACCTGCACACCATAGATGTACAGTGATCAGATCTCAGTGTATGAAGGTCGGACAAGTAAGTTCGTGAACTCATCCTAAGAAAAGTGCTACATACCTCATTGCTGAATATCACTACGGTCACCTTTGAAGTACTCCCCTTGGGAAGCTAGGCATCGATGCCAGTGCCTAGTCCACCCTTCAAAGCAATTTTGGAACTCTTTTTCTGGAATGGCCATCAGAGCTGTTGTAGAGTTACCCTTGATGTCCTGAATGTCATCAAAATGTCTCCCTTTCAATATTTCCTTTATCTTTGGGTAAAGAAAGAAGTCACTGGGGGCCAGATCAAGTGAGTAGGGAAGGTGTTCCAATACAGTTATTTGTTTACTGGCTAAAAACTCCCTCACAGACAGTGCTGTGTGAGCTGGTGCATTGTCGTGATGCAAGAGCCATGAATTGTTGGCGAAAGGTTCAGGTCGTCTAACTTCTTTATGCAGCCTTTTCAGCACTTCCAAATAGTCAACTTGGTTAACTGTTTGTCCAGTTGGTACAAATACATAATGAATAATCCCTCTGATATCAAAAAGGGTTAGCAACATCATTGCAACAAGTTTGCAAACTTAATTGTCAGACCTCATATGCATGAAGGTGAACTAGTTTATCCCTCTACTTGATACAAAGTCAGGGAGCTTGGGAGTGAGATGCAGAGTGAGATGGAGATGAGTCAGGGAGCATGTCAGTGGAAGGAGAGAGAAAGTGCTATATTGTGGGAGGACTAATGGACCCTGAGGCATGAGTTTGGGCTCCTCTGAAGGCCCAGGGCATCGCGGACTTTGGATCCTTGAAGAGAACAGCTCAGAGCTGTGCCCTGCTGTGGAATGACTACGGGAAAAAAGTTAAGAGCACAACTTCAAACAGCAAAGAAAATCCTGTGTCTGGCGGATAAAACACAAGCCTGGGAGTCAGGAGATGTGGAACCCAGCCCAGGTCTGACCTCCGGGGCGCCATGGCCTCGAGCAAGCTCTTCGGTACCTCTGAGCCCTGTTTTCTTTTTCAGTGGGAATGGAGAGTGCTATTCCAGCTGAATCACACGTAGTTACATAGATAAAACCAGCTGCCCCAGATGTACCAGCTCCCTCTGAGGGATCTGATAATTGATTTCTCAGCAACTGGGCAGAAAGGTCTAGAGCAGTGCTGTTCACTAGAAATGTGCCAGCTACTCATGCAAGCCACATATGTGCTTGCAAATTTTCAAACAACTATATTTTTAAAAGAAAAAAAAAACAGGTGAAATTAATTTTACTGATACATTTTATTCAATACAATATATCTAAAATATCAGGTTAATGTATACTCAATGTAAAAATATATTGATGAGATATTTCACATCTTATTTTTTTCCATACCAAATCTTCGAAATCCGGTGTGTCTTTCACACTTCCGGCACATCTCAACTGGGACATTTCAGGAACTCTAGAGCCACATGTGGCTATTGGGTTGGACAGCTTCTAGGCTGTGGAGGCAGCCACCCAGGTGACCAACCCTTAAAGCTCCTTTCCTGCTTCCGTTGATCCTGGAGGCTTTGATGATCCTGGAGGGAGTTGAGTCAGTGGGCAGGGATAGAGGGACAAACAGAGACCTTGGAAGACAGCTCCAGGAGGAAGAATGACAAGGATGAGAAAGGTAGAGAGGCGGCAGAGAGTGTGCAGGAAGCCCTCACTGCTTTCACAGCCTGAAGTCCACATGCACCTCCTTCAGAATTCACACAATCTTTTACCTTTGTTTGTGTTACATGTTTCTTTGTTGTGTTCTCTCCCTAGCCCAGGGCATCTCAACCCACGTAGGCCCTGTTTCAGGTTCAGCCCTTGACTGCAGAGCACAGTCGGCTCACGGTGAGGCCCCTGCTCTCCCAGTCCATGCCTGAGTCGCGCCCTCTGCAGAACGGAGTTCATCGTGTTCATTTCTGACTTACCCTGGCTCCAAGGAAAAATGCAGAAAGGAGTAGGAATTAACATGTGTAAAAGAAGTGCTTGAAGCATTGCAGAAAAAGGAGCTTCAAGACAAAGCGTTTAATTATTCCTTGAGTTTTGCAAATCCACACACTACCTTATAAAGGTCTCCGCTCCACGGGACCTTGCAAACAGTGTGCAATGCTCTCATTCCATGGGCATCCCCTCTGCAGAGGGGGACACCTGAGGTGGAAACAGGGCATAGCTGTGTCTGAAGGGGATGGTAAGCTGATTCTGTCTCCAGCGTCTGTCCGGTGTGCCGTTTGCTGTAATAGCCAAGTGCTTTCCTCTTCTATCACAGGAACAACCTCGTGACCTTTAAGATTTCAGCCTCCTGGGAGAACAGGGCCTGTTACCCTTGAAAGCCTCCAGCCATTGCCTTTTTTACAAACAGCATTTCAGAGAGCTGACATGCTTTGTTGGTAACAATTACATTTCTCACCCAAAAGCTTAATTGAATTTTTGTTTAGTAACTTGTCTTTTCACTTGAGGACACCACCAGCTTCTGGGAAAGAGCCAACAAGATGATGATGAAAACACATATTCAAGGGGTGGGACTTCTGTTCTGAGAAGACGGTCTGAGTCCTTGGGAGTAGGCAAAGGCACCCCATCTTTTTTATGTCCAGAAAACATCTTTTTTATTTCCCGAAAAATCCCTTTGATATGTGCTCCTTTACCTACACAAATACCTTGTTCTCCCTCTTTAGTTTCTTTGCTGGGAGAAATGGCCCTTTGGGGTAGAACTGAAGGAGAAAGGCGTTCTTGGCCCAGTCTTAGGAAGCAGGGTCCCTGGCCACTGCTGGGAGGTCCCTAGCTTCAGAGTAAGTCAGTCCTCTGACCTAGAGACTGGCAGAGACCTGAGGTTCAGTGTCCTCTGGAGCACCTGACATTGCAGCTGTAACTTGCAAAACATCACTGAGAAAACAACGGGCCTCTGCGGACCATCTGTGTGAGACCACATGCAGGCAGCCGGGCTGCACTTTCTCTCATGATTTACAACTAACAGGGTACACTTGTGTCCAGCTTTATTCATCACTGCAGGCCTACGTGGTATATACTCTCAGCCCCGTTTTACAGAGAAGGACATAGAAGTTACAAAAAATTGAGGGAAATGAACCAAGTCACATGGTTACCTGGTAATGGGTTTCACTAGAATGACAGACACTTCTTAAAAACCTCAAGGAGATATTTAGAGATTAATAAAAGGAGAGCTAATTTATAAGGTAGAAAGTGGGCCTAGGGAATCGTTTGAACAATACACAGATCTGGAATCCAGGTCTTTCCATGAAGGACTCAGTGTGCTTTCCATTCTTATGCACATCTGTGTGTTCTCACATATGCTCACACACACACACACACACACACACACACACACACACACTTTAATCATGAATATAAGCGTAGTTAGATATCTCCGTGCTGTTGTCATTCAGGAGGTCCACACACGGAGCTGTGAGTAGAAGGACCAAGTTCTATGAAACAGATCAAGGTGATTCTTAAGCATCTGAGGCTGTGCTTTTGTCTTCCCTCAGGTGTATCCAGAAGTTGTCCTAAGCTCGGGGCGGGCTTTAGTGAAGCCGGAGCTTGCCGTCAGCTGGGGGGGCTCGGTCTCTGCTGGGGAGTCGCCTTAAAAAGAAAGGTCACTTTTTGGACACCTGAAGGGGTAGCTTTAGGATTAGTGAAAGAAATGTTGACTTGACAAGTTAGGAAGTGGACCTCAAAAGGTAATTACCCTAAGGGGATCCATGTGCATAGGTGTATGCGGGATGTAAGCAGAGAGCAGATGACTAACTGAAACGCAGACCTTGGAAGGGGACTGAGGGTGCATCCACAGCCCACTGACCATGACGCCGAGGCTGGAGCCACGCCAGGCCCTGAGGGTCCGAGGCAGACGCTGGGGCTGGGGATCTGGGGACCTGGGCACCTAGGGATTCTTATGCTCCTTATGTTTTCCTTTGAAGTCGTGGTATTAAACAACAACAACAAAAATGTTTCCAGTTTTTCTTCTGCTTATCTCTTGTCCCTGAAAGAGACTTTGGGGTTCCCAGGGAGCCCATTTGTTGGGCTTCCATTGAAGAGCTGAGAAATGACCTCAGAGCTCCAGTCCCCTGAGAGCAAACTGGTTAGTGGAATGGTGGACATGGGAGCCGACTTTAGCCCTGACAACCTGACTTCATTCATCTTCCAGATCCTGGAAGGCGTCCCCAAAGCAGAGAACAAACATCATTACTGTTTGACACTGCTGGAAATGAAAGCTTGAGAGGCCAAGGGACTTTCTCTAGACACATAATTCAGGAAATGAGAAGGTAGCCTTGGACCTATTTAGGCACCAGCCAAGGAGGGAGCAGTAACTCCGAATGACTCCGGACAAGGATGCCCAGCCCTTTGCATTGCCGGCTCCTGAGAAACCTAAGCGCCCTGCACAGCGGTGGCCCTGGGATCCCGTACCCTTAAAGAGGGCCTCCATCCTAGCAGGGCCCAGGCTGGGTGTTGGACCCGAGAGGCAAACTTGGCAAATGAGATTCTTCTGGAGACCCAGAAGACACACACCATCCCGCCATGCAGCCACTCCCTCCCACCCTCATTTA
This sequence comes from Rhinolophus ferrumequinum, assembly GCF_004115265.2. Lineage (NCBI taxonomy): Eukaryota > Metazoa > Chordata > Mammalia > Chiroptera > Rhinolophidae > Rhinolophus > Rhinolophus ferrumequinum. The sequence continues at coordinate 45,218,338 of NC_046301.1, forward strand.
GCTAGGACTCAATTCACCGTCTTCAGGACAAAAGTGTCTCGTCTTTTCCAATATCTTTTCAACCAAGGCAGAAATGGCAGCAAGATTTAAACCTGGGCCCCTAATCTGTTTTCCCACAGGTGTTCTTAAGTGAGGAAAGGTGCCTACAAGGGTTTGTTTAACAGAGATAACTGTTACATATGCCACATAAATATAAACTCTGAAAAGAGCAACTGACACGGGTAGACAAGTTTGAGAAACATCCTAGTTAGACCCAATTTTGCCAATCTGTCATCTATTTCCTCTCTCGTTCTTGTTACTAGCAAGAGGAAGGAGGGATGGAGAGGGAGAGAGAGAGAGAGAGAGGCTGTGTCACTTCTACCTGTCACCCAGAGAAGCTGTCCCCATGCTACCCCCCCATGTGTCCAGGCTGTTGTCAATGACGGACCAGCTTTCAATCTCCCCTCTGCCCCTCGCCAGCATCCCATAGGGTCCTCGCTTGACTTTGATTTCCAGACTCTGGAGCTGGGTTTTACTTCCAGGTGTAACACTTACTGCCTTTGTGACCCTGGACAAACTACTTCACCTCTCTGAGCTTCCGCTTTCTCACCTATAAACTGGAGATGGAAATAGCACATCCGTGGCAGGACTGTTGTGCCGGTTTCGCTGGTATTTGCAGAGTCCTCAGTGCAAGGCTTGTACACAGGATGGGCTACTGAAGGGATAAGGAAATAGTACATCATGCGTGTTTTGCCCTACGGGACCCAGGTCACTGCTTCCTTCTCTGCACACTTGTGCTCATTTCCCAGGCAGACATTCCTTCTTGGGACAGAGTCCCAGAGAGCAGTTTCTAGGCTCTTGGCCTCACGTGGAAAGGTGCTGGCTCAGGTGGTAGATGGCCATTAGCTGTGACTAGCTGGCCATCAGCTGTCACTGGTTAGCCATTGGCCACTGATGCAACTGCTACCGCTGCGTTGGTTGGTTGGTTGGCAGAGAAGCGGATGGCTGACTGCGGCTGGCAAGTGTGCTTAGCAAGCGGAGTACATTGCAGACAGTGTTGATCCTACTTCCTATGTCTCACCCGGCCGCCAGCAAGCCTGGGGTGCAGGAAGACCCCTTGTTGGGGTACAGGTGAATGTTTGTTTTTGTGTCTCGACCCGCTGCCACGGAGAATACAGCGGTCTGACTGCCCTATCTATGGCTCCGTTGTTGTTCCTTTTTGGCCTCACCATGTCCTCTGTTCTTGTGCGGGGAGCGGGAGCCAAGACACTTCTGGTCTTCGGTATTTGAAAAGCTATATGCCGGGTCCTCAGGGGCTCAGGTAGGGGTGTGTAAATGAACTCTTTGGCCGGTACAATGTTTGCTCAGGGTCAAATCCCCTTGGTTCCCGCTCATCTTTCCGCCCACCTGGCCTTCCCCTGCTGATCAGAGTTCACCTCCCTGTCTTCCTCTGTGCTTTCAACTCTGAGGCTCTCTCCTCTGTCCGTTGTGCCTATGTGTTCTTGGAAAATTGCTTATCTGGACCTCATATGTCCACGCGCACGATTTGTCTCCATTTTCCTGGATTCTGAGCTCTTTGTCCTGAACTAGATGGGTTTTCTGCCTGCAGGTGAAGGTCCCTGGCACCTGAAGCCCCACCCGGTTGCTGACCCACCTCTCCCTGGTCACATCATCTTAGCCTTTGCCCCACCAGGGTGGCCCCAGGCCCACCCCATGGCGTGCTAGCCAAGCACAAAATCATCAAAGATGAACGCAGACGAGGTATGACGAGAGGCACTTAGGAGAATCCCGATACAGGATTTATTGGGGAGGCATCGTTGTCCCTTTGAGGGTCCTCTGAGAAGTCTGGGCACCAGAGGTTCAACTGCTTTTTGTCTGCTTTTACTATTAGGTTAGTGCAAAAGTAATTGCGGTTTAAAAGGTGAAAAATAAATACAAAAACCACAGTTACTTTTGCACCAACCTAATAAACTTTCCCACTAATTAAGCAGAGCAATGTGGGCTGCAGCACTGGCCTCATGATTTGTCATTTTATTTTGTAGTTGCATGGCAGTATCTTCAGTGCAGGAGCCCTGAAATTATACACTATTTCCTAATATTTTCTAATATTTCAAGACCCAACAGGAACAAATATGCAATTATATAGTTCAGTGGTGCAACGTCACAGCAGTGCACGGAGGGCTGGGAGGAACCTCCAGCTCTTGGAAAGTTCCTCTGGGAGGAAGCTTCAGGCGCTGGACTTGAGTACCTGCCAAGCCAAGGACCCTTCCCCGAAGCCCCCACCTGCCTCTGGCCTGAGCGGAGCACTTCCTCCTAGATCCTTTGGGACAAAAGGGGCACAGAGAGGGGAGAGGTGACCCACCCTCTACATGCAGGGACATCTGCTAGTGTCCTCACAGCGATCTGTAGGTAGAGAGTAGGTGGTGCACTGCTTAGGTTCACGTGCTTCACTTGGGGAAGTTCCTCATTGTTTCTAAACCAGCCGGGCTTCCTCATCACCCAGCAAATAAGGATAGAAGTGACACCTGCTTCAAGCCTTGCTCAGAGGATCAGATGAGATAATCCACATAAAAAAAAGATGATTTTCTCTTGTGATCCCCGTTTGACAGATGAGGAAATTATGGCTCAGAGAGGTTAAGAAACTTGTCCAAGATCACACAGCCAATAAGTGATGTTAATCAGGATTCCAGTCCCTAGTATGTCTGGTCCCTAAACTTTGTGGTGGGTGCGTGTGTGTGTGTGTGGCAAAGTTAGTGGCACCACCTGTTATTAATGGTGTCTGACTGTGATTTATAAAGGGAGACATGTTGTGCCCTATTCCATTTGCAAAGGCCAACCTGCTTAGAATCAAGGGGACTGGAAAGGATGTCCCCAGGACACTTTGCAAAAGTCATGGGATTCTTCCTCTCCGTGTGGCTGCCCCTGAGCACTTCATAAATAGTGAGAGCAGGAAAAGACAGCACTGAGACGGGCCTTTCCTGAGGACTCTGGCAGAACCCCGAGTGTGTGTGTGTGTGTGTGTGTGTGTGTGTGTGTGTGTGTGTGTTGAAGGGGATGTCTGATGGGTCCAGGAAGGAATCACAGAGCCAGAGGTTTCCATGGTAGCTGAGATACCCGCTGGTCCTTAAATAATTAATCAGCCAGAGCTTTTAAATACATTTCAAAACAAATACTCAGTTCCCTTTAATGTGGTGCTGATTTTCCCTTCTTACGCACTGCCCCAAGCTACACAAGTGACTGTAATTCTTGTTCTGATGCAGCAGCATCTTGGGCTGTCAGCGAAAGTAGCTCCTGTTGTCAGGAGCCAGCACATGACTTTACCTTGTCCAGAAGCAGGAAGACGGGGTGAGAGGGAGGAAGTCCTACTTTTGCTCCTCTTCCAAAGGCTGCAGTAGGGGTGTCTAAGAGGCCATGGCAGCTTTGCCCTGCACTCGGAGTCATTTGCTGGCAGGTTTCCCTGAGTGATTGCCTTCTGCTGAAAACCCCCCAAAAGAGAAGTCTCTCCTGGCATGCAGCCTTTGGGATCCACTTTGTTTTCCGGTGAGAACTTACCTTGACCAGGGCGAGTGGACGTGGCCTCTGCTCACTCTCCCGCCTCATCTGTCTATAACCACACTCATGTGGGAGCATAGGGACTGCCCGGGGGAGCCACACCTGACATCCATGCCCGCGTTTGCCCTCCACAGCTGCTGCATGTGTGTGCTGGGGATGGAGTGAGGAGGGGACATGCTAAATATTTTGACTTTTGCTTGCTGTGGGCCTGATGGCTGACCTTTTTGACGTCGTTGCAATTTGGGTCACTGAGCAATATTCGGGGAGTCTCACAACCACTGTGTTAGGGGTAAAGCCCTTAAGCCAGGGTGCTCACCACTGAAGAAGTTGACTTGGCTGTGAGGCCTCCTCTTAGGGGACATCTGGTTTGTCATCACCATCCCTAACAGGATGTCCAGTCCAAGGAGGTAGTGACGTTGGCCTGGGCTATATATCAACACTAACAATGAAAAGAGTGCAGTATTTGTTGAGCACTTAGAATGTCAAGAGCTCTGGGTGGGCATTTTATCTGCATCAACGTGGGCAATATTCACATCCATCTGATGAGCAGATGCTATGATTAGCCCATGTGGCAGGAGGACGCAGGCCCAGAGAAGTTGCTTAATTTGCCTACTGTCACAAAGTCAGAAAGTGGTGGAATCAGGATGTGAACCTAGAATTGCACAGCCATTGCTTTTGGCCAATGTGCTTGCCTGTGTGAGCAGACCCCCAGTTTGGGGGAAAGAGACCCCATTCTCCCGAAAGAAGAAGCTGATAAGACATGGGTGAGGCCCCACATTCCCTGGAGGGAGGGCACAAGCCTCAGGCAGGGAGAGAGACCACAGCTGAAAGCAGGAGGACACTCAATGCGGGCAGGCTGGAGGCTGCCCACAGCAGGATGGGCAGGGAAGACAAGGGTGCTTGTGAGAGACGGGTGGGCACTGGGGGCCCATGAGGGCTGCCTTTCCAGACCCCTGGTGGGAGGAGTTCTTAATTGCCAAGGCTAATGATGCTCTCAGGCTGTCCACTTAGCGGGCAATCCATTCCATCCACTTGCTCTGGGCCTACAGGTGAGGGTCACCACTAACCTGAGCTGAAGAGGGAGAAAAAGAGGTGACGAGGCGTTGGCAGACCCCAGAGGGCCACTCTCCTCACCGCCCGCCCACCATCCACAGTCACCAAAGCGCTCACTGCTTCCCTTCACTCTCTCCTTGTTTTTCTTTCCTTTCCTGCTTTTTTCATTATTTACTCATTCATACACTTGTTCAGTAAACATGTTAAGTTCCAGACAAGAGAAATGCAGATGTGAAAACTACAGCCTCTGAGCTCCAGGGACTTACAGAGTAAGGCACCCAAAGATAAGAGCCACCCAGTGTGGTCAGTCCTGTGACCTGGGAGAGCAGAAAGCAGGGACTGGGGAGGGAAAGCTGGGCAGGGCCTCGGAGGAAGCCCAGGAGCTGGCCATGCCTCCAAAGAGGAGGCCCAGAGTGCGGTACCTGAGACAGGCCTCCTGACCTCCCTCCCTCATCCTCAACTGCCTCTGTCCAAGGGCACAATCAGGCTTTCCACTGAGGACCAGTTCCCCTAAGTATCTCTCCAAACTCACCATCTCCCTCCCGAGAACGTCTCTTTCCCCTGGCTTGCCCGCTGTCCGAGCATCTTATACTGGCATTCTTTGTTCACTTGGTCTAGAGATCCTCACCCACTTCTCATGAGCTGGCCCGGTCTGGCATCTGGGATCCCTTTTTAACCTCTAACCATGGCTTTGAGGATGATGTGCTTTGCCACAATTGCTCCAAAGAAGAAGCTATGGCTTTATCCCTCTGGAGCTTACTCTTTAGTTGGGGAAACAAGCATACAAGGGCCAGCAAATGGTCCCAAATTAAATAAGTACAGTCCAGGCTATCTGTCCCTTCTAAGGGAATCTGTTAAAGAGCTTTCTTGAAGAGTCATGACAAAGATCTCAAAAAACTGTAAAATAAAATAAAATAAAATAAAATAAAATAAAATAAAAAGGATTACCACAATCTGCATTTTCACAGCACATTGCAGTTTATAAAGTGCTTTGGGGGGCCTTCGCATTGGTTTCTCACGGCAACCCCATATGGTGGTTGTACAATACCCTTCATTTGATAGACAAGGAAACAGATCCTCCGAGAGGGCCACTGACTTGTCCCAATCTGGACTCAGCAGTGAGGCTTGGTCTAGAGTCCACACCATTAAATTATAAATCCTGAGATTCTTTCTCCCAGGTTCACATGGATTAGGGAAAAGAAAAGGAAAGCCAGGCCAGGAAAGAACAAGTGTAATGACAGCACCAAATAGGAGTGATCACGGCCATGAGAGGTCTCCTTCCAACCCAAACCTATGTAGGTGAAGGGGCCGCTACCTGAGTCGAGGGAGCCTTGAGATTTAATATTCGGTCAAGTGAGATTTCAGAATCAAACGTTAAAATGGCAGAGGTACTGGCTGTAGGTGCACAAAATCCAGGCCTAATGTCTTCATGTTATATCTACAGAACCAAACAAATAGGGAAAACACAAACAGGAACAGGTAAAGGAGTAGAATTTATGTTAATGTCCTATCAATTTTTCAAAACGTTTTACGAAGGAAAATTTCAAAGATATACAAAAGCACGAAAAAAAAATCCCATTTATATTTTTCAACTTTTTTGTTTTGAGACGTGCATGCAACTGTAAGAAATACTACAGAGCAATCCTGTTTATCCTTCATCCAGTTTCCCCAAATAGTAACAGCTTGAAAAGCTATACAATGATATCACAACTGAGAAATTAACGTTGATACAGCTGATCAAGCTTACTCAAGTTTCACCACTGTTGTGTACATCGTTTGTGTGTATGTGCATGTGTATTTAATTCTATATATCAATTCTACTTGTGTAGATTTATGTGACCACCAGAGTGAAGACAGAGGCCAGTTCTATCACAAGTCTCTCTCATCCTTTTATAGCCATAATCAGTTCCCTACCTCCTTCTGACCCCTGGCAACCATAATTTATTATCCGTCTCTATAATTATGTAATTAAAATAATGTTATATAAGTTAATATGTTAATATGCTATATAAATATATGCTATATAAATTTATTGGCATATTGTATAAATTCATATAATAAAGCAAATAAAGTAGACTTCAGAGCAAAGAAAATTACCAAAGAGGTACATTATCTAATGATAAAAGAATCAACCCACCAGCAAGACATAAAAACCCTAAATGTGTACGTACCAGACAATAGAGCCTCATAATACATGAAGCAAAAACTTGACAGAGAAGAAAGGAGAAATAGACAATCTGTAATTATAGTTGGAGACTTTACCATCCCACTCTTAGCAATTGGTGCAACTACTAGACAGAATATCAGCAAGGACGCAGAAGAATTAACATTATAACCAATCACCAGGATCTAAATGGTATATACAGAACACAAAATGACAGAATACCACTTTGTTTCAAGTGCCCATGGAACACTCAATATTATATCCTGGACCACTAAACAAACAAACAAACAAACAAGAAAAGCAAACAAAAGAAATTCAACAAATTTCAAAGAATTAAAATCATAGATGTTTCACATCATTAGCCATTAGGAAAATGTAAATTAAAACCATATGAGATATCACTACATACCTATCAGAACGACTGAAATAAACAATAGTCAAAACACCAAATGCTGGTGATGATGCAGAAAAACTGAATTGCTCATACATCGATGGTGAGAATATAAAATTGTACAGCACTCTAGAAAACAATCGGGCAGTTTCATACAAACCTAAACATGCATGTATCATATGACCTGAAAATTGCACTCCTGGGCATTCATCCCCCAAAATGCAAAACTTATGTTCACACAAACACCTATTCACAAATGTTTACAGCAGCTTTATTCATAAGCGCTAAAAACTGGAACCTTTCGAATTGGTTTTCAATGTGTGAATGGTTGAACAAGTTGTGTATATGTCTCTCATGGAATACTACTGAGCAATCAAAAAGCGCTAACTACTGATAGAGGCAACAACTTGGAGGGAGCTCAGGGAAATTATGCTGAATGAAATAAAACCAATACCGAGAGTTGACAGACTGTACGATTCCGGTTTTGTAAAATCCCATCCATTGCTAAGGGAAAATACTGAAAAATGTTGCTCTAAGTGTGCCAACGATTATGCCCAGCTTTTTATATTGACCATGATCCTGAAGCAGATGGCATGCACTGTTCCAGCACGCAGCTTCATGGCTCGCCCTTCTGCCACCTTCTATTGTTATTTGGGACATTTCCGCTTCTAGTAGGAATGGTTCTGGACCAAGGCCAATGTATCTTAAGCAACTGTAAAACACATTACAGAGTCACAGAATGTTAGAGGGGAAGAAACCTTAGAAATCGTCTCGTTCAGTGGTCCACAATCCTGAATCTCTGGGGAGATCTAAAAGAGGCTGATATCTGGGACCCACCCCTGAAATCATGACTTTCTAAAAGCTCCCCAAGTGATTCTAAGGTGCAGCCACGTTTGAGAACCACTGATGAGTCCAACTCCTCATTTTACACATGAGGAAACTATAAGCCCCCAGAGGTGAAATAAATAGCCCCAGGTAGGTCACGTGGCTGGCTTTTGTGAGAGTTGTCTACCGGATCCTGGAACCTTTTCCCTACTTATATGGTTTTTTTCACATTTATTATCACAGTCGTCCTCCTTATAAGCCTTTAAGGTAAGAAGCACGACGTAATTACTGCCATCGCAGGGATCACAAGGAAGGAAAATGTTGTTCTTTATTAAGACTTTGCAGATCGCAGCAGAGGGAAACCACAAATGTGACCTCTTAACTTCTAGCCCAATAAAAACTCCTAAAAGGAAAGTTGAGCATCCATTCACCAAGCCCAAAGTAGTGAGAGACACACTACGTTCCCAAGCATAGGCAAAGCTACAACGCTCTCTGAGGCTTCCCTCCCAGACCAAGTTCTCTTGCATCTGTTCAACATAACTCATTAAAGTATCCCCAGTTTTTATAGATCTTAATATGTTACTGCTGTCACCTATTGGGTCTCAATTTGTTCCCAATTTATCTCTACCTCTTGCTAGGAATGAGAACAAACAGCCCCTGCCCTTCTCTCTTCTGAAGTTGCTTATTTACAATTGCATTTTAATGCAAATTGGTCCATTTATTCATTCATCTTAATGCGTCTCTTTCAATGTCTGGTTACCACCAGAGATGTTATCATCGTTCACCATGGCATTCTGGGGTGTCTACATTTTATTAAATATTGTTTGTAACAGAGTGGGAGTGAGAGAGTGGATACGGAGGGGAGGAGAGGATATGAGGAGGGTCGGAAAAAGAAGTGAAGCCAGCACCAGAAGCCCTGGTCCCTTGGGGCTGTTGGTATGTAGGAAGTTCCTGCATAGAGACAGGGAGACAGCAGGTGAGTAAGTGAGAAGGCTGCCTCTGATTGATTCTCACAGGGGCAGAGGGAGAGGCCCTAAGTGTCCAAACAACAATGTAAACAGCTCTTCTTCATGATGATAGACCTTTGCCTCTGTCTTGGTGTCATCACTGCTTGGAAAGTAAATGCCTTCGGTTTTATTTCTGAACTACATCATTTTATAACAAGGGTCTGTGAATTTTAACAGATAGGTTTCAGAAAATATGAGCGGTGTCATGTGTGGTTTCTATATTGCTTTGCGGGGTTTTGGTTTTGTTTTTTTCTTTCTAAGTTGAAACTGGTTCTTGTCTTTAAGCCAAGTGAAATGGTGTGTAGTATTAAGGGAAGAACAGTTTTTGGAGGAGCTATTTCCCAATAGGTGGCCTACAGTTCTGAGAAGACACAGAGTTGAGCCAGAAGCCCTGGGTTTGGATCTGGCGCTTACTAACCTTAAGGCCAGTTCTCTTCATTTGAGTTGCTGTTATACACACCACTCAGTTAAATGGCTGACTGTGACTTGTAAAGATACGGGCTTTAAATACCAACCTCAGGGAACGATTTTTAAAAAGCTGCTCCCAGTCTGAGTAAGAAGGATAGGGTGACATCCATGGGAGCAATTGTAGCTGAGCCTGAGCACAAAAGGTCACCTCTACCTCTGAATTTTTGGGGGGGCACTAAATCTCTACTTCCAGACCTGACAACTGATTCGTCTTTGCAACCTCATAAATGTTTCTTTGTTCCTTCATCGGTTCGGTTCGTTCATTCATTCATTCTACAACCTCCATGCCACTTCCATTTCCGGAAAGTCAGTTACTAGAGACTTGAATCACTCTTGTAGCTGGCTACTCTGCTAACCACAACACAGCTCAGAGCTCCAGCTTAAGATGACAGTAGCTCCGGCCATATTGACTTTCATGGGCCTTAGGCATTTGGCCTTCATGGACTCGTTCCTCCATTAAAAAGATAATAATAACTTATAGTGAAAATATACAAATATAATGTATAACTATTAAATGTATAATATATAAATATATGCAAGGTCTGACAACTAAGTTCGTGAATGTGGTGCAACGATGTTGCTAACCTTTTTTGATATCAGAGGGATTATTCATTATGAATTTGTACTAACTGGACAGTTAACCAAGTTTACTATTTGGAAGTGCTGAAAAGGCTGCATGAAAAAGTTAAACGACCTTTTTGCTAACAATTCATGGCTCTCGCATCACGACAATGCACCAGCTCACAGGGCACTGTCTGTGAGGGAGTTTTTAGCCAGGAAACAAATAACTGTATTGGAACACCCTCTCTACTCACCTGATCTGGCCCCCAATTACTTCCTTCTTTACCCAAAGATAAAGGAAATATTGAAAGGAAGACATTTTGATGACATTCAGAACATCAAGTGTAATCCAATGATAGCTCTGATGGCCATTCCAGAAAAAGTGTTCCAAAATTGCTTTGAAGGGTGGACTAGGCTCTGGCATCAGTGCATAGCTTCCCAAGGGGAGTACTTTGAAGGTGACTGTAGTGATATTAGCAATGAGGTATGTAGCACTTTTTCTAGGATGAGTTTGCGAACATAATTGTTAGACCAGACCTTGTACTATGCTGTATATTGTATATATAATGATATTTTACAACTGTGTTGATATAAAGAGAAGTACAATCTTGGCTGGATTATATTGATTTTTTTCTTGTTATTTTAAGAGAAATTAAAATATTTTTGTGGGTCCTTAAAAGTATTGTGGGCCTTGGGTACTGTGCCTACAGCAATGGCAGCTGAAAGGAGAGACCTAAAGCAAATCTGTGCTCCCAGATCCGAATAATGCTCTCATCATGGTGTTTTTCCAGAAGTGCTGCCTTTGTCTGGCGAGGAGAACCTCTGCACCCAAAGGTGATTTCAGTTCTAAAACCAGAGACCTATGGGTAAACGGAGGAAATGTCTAGACTAGGAAAATTACATTGGTAGCAAGAAGCCCAGGAAAATAGTCCCAGAATGAATGAATGCATGAATGAATGAATGCTTTAAATAGAAGATAAATCTCACCTGTGCTTTAAGAAAAAATAATCTGAAAATTATAATCAAAGGCTGTGTTTACTTGCACAATGCCAACTAATGCCTACCTAATACAAGTACAGAAAATACCAGGACATTCACAGCCAAAGAAAGGGTGGAGGAGCCCCTAAAGCCAAATGTCAGACATTTTTATAGATACGCACAGCAATTTTGTTAGCTTAAAAGTAAAAATGAACACCATTTAATGGATCACCTACAAAATGTAAAGCACCTCAAAGCATTATCTCTACTCTCATGAAGGTAGGTATTTTAGCTCCATTTTAGAGTTGAGTAAATGTAGGAAGAATGATTAAGTGACCCACTTAAAACCAGGACCCCTGTGATTTTGTTGCTACCTGGCTTTGGCTCACTTGCCGAACCTCAACAGGGTTCCAGTTTCCCAAATCTTAAGTGTAGTTGGTGCTGTATGCAAGGCACTAGGCAAAGGCAAAGGGTCTTAATGTTATTTTAAATTGTATTTTAGGGAGAAAGTGATAAGAATGATTCTATTCTTGAAACCCTACCACTCAAAGTTTCGGGAAATTTCTAAGCAAGCCATGGCAAGTAAGAGAATGGAATTTGGAACTGGGATCCTACCCAGTAGAGTGCCATGAGGAGACACGGAGTGATAACTCCTTCCAGTGTGCCCAGGACTTTCCAAGTTTTTCCCCAAACGTCCTGAGTCCCAGGAAATCCCCCAGTCCCAGGCAAACCGGGACGGTTGGTCATCCTACACGCACCTTCCTAACCAGTCCCTGTTTCCATCGAAAGCAGAAGGGGACTTCTTAGGAGTTGGGTACTTAATCCTCACAACATCCTGAAGGGTGTATGCAAGATAATAACTATCCTCTTATTACAGGTGAGAGAAGTGAGAGTCAGAGGGCCTCAGATCACTGCCCAAGGTGCTGCCACTATGAAGTGAGGATCTGAAGCCGTCTCTCAGTCTCAGGTGCATGATCTTGCCTTATACCAAGCTTTGGGAAATACCTCCTGGCCCAAGCAACCTCTGGACTAAAGTAGTATCTGTCATGCTAGACCTGGATTGGACCTAGGGCAGTGAATTTTTCCTCTGAGGAGGTCCCCAGCTACAATTACGGTAGAGGCAGGATAAGATAAATTTGGTGCAGACAGGACATGGTTAATGTCGTGATGGGTTTCCAGCTGCAGGATGAGACCATCATGGTCTTTTATTTTGGGGGAGGAGTTGGGAAGCTTGCCTGGAAGTGGGTGGGAGGAGAAGATTCTTCGGGAGCCTGCCTGCCCTGCTTTATTATTAGGTTAATTGAAACCATAAAAGCAAACTCAGATTTGCATTAAAGCCTTGCGTGGCAGATGGCGACAAGTTTTGAGCATCATAAAAAGAGGATTAAAAGTTATAAAACGTCTTGGGCTCATCTGTGCCAGAGTGCTGAAGGAAAGACATTGTGGGAGACGGTAGCCTGCGCCCCTACATCCCCTACCCACGCCACACACTTCCCCAGCTGGGATGGGTTTAATGTCACCAGAGGTCACAAGCCCTAGAAATGGTCACAGCATCTTTCCCTTCGCTCACTGGTAAAGTGTGTTTTCATGTCAACTTTCAATGCAGTTTGCCTGTAGCCCTTCTCTGTCTTATGCAGGCCACCTTTCCCCGTTCGACCTGGCACAATGCCTGCCCCCCACCACAGTGCCCACCTTGTCACTCTACCCTAGCTGCCCTAGGAGGTCTCGTTCTTCAGACACACCGCTTCCTTCTTCTCTGTCCTTTGAATCTGCCACTTCCCATCGCTCTCAACTAGCTGACCCAGAAGGACAGGACCTGATGAATTGATTTACCTTCTCCATCCCTGGTGAATACCTCTGCTGGATGCCTCTACTGTCCTCGCTTCACCAGATGGCCTGGCCTCCCACAGAACTGAGAACATGGAATCCTTTAGCCACAAAGATCCAAAGACATCAGTATTGTCAGTGATCCTTTCACCAAGCTCAGAGAACAGGACTCCCCACTCTACTGTACCTTGTATTGTCCCCATCCAAACTTGTCACACCCCCTTCTGGACTTTGCTCCCTTTGTCGTCTCCTGTCTCCTGCCTTTGGATTTGTCCTTCTCTCCTCTCTGCCTACACACATGCCCGAGGAACCCTGTTCCATTCTGCTCCCTCCTATTCTGTCTTCACCACCTCCTATGCTGCTCCAATGGAGTTGATTTTTTTGTGGCCTCTGCTGTCTTAACTCCTCACCACCACTCCACTGAAATGCCGGCCACTGTACCTACTTTCAGGTCCAAGGGGCTGTTTGGACAGCTCCGCTCTGTTTGTTCCTGCAACACTCTTCTGCAGTCTGAGTGTTGCCTTTTATCTTTTGCCATTCCAAGTGCACCAATATTCACATAGAGTATTTCTCCCAGCACACATGGCTGGTGATCTCCTGAGACCTGGTGTGTACCTCTACAGCCTGATGAGAAAGGTGCTACCATGGCTGCTAAAGTGTGATTCTACCTTCTTAGACTTTGTGTTCTTTGAGGGCAAGGGACCAGATCCTGGTCACTGGGGATTTAGTTCTGGCAGGATAATCATTCTAAAACTGTCTTGTTACCTCATAGAAAGCAGAATAAGAGAATGACCACCATGATAATTTCCATGATGATGTGTACATAAGGAGTCTGAACAAAACCTTTGTGTCAGGCTCTGGCCCTCATGTTATTTTAAGATCACCTTTATTAACCTGTCGTCTAAAATGCCTGAATGGCTCACTGCTTTAGACTAAGTCACTAGAGGCCCATGTACAAATTCATTTATCTAAGACGGGAAAGAGAGAAAGGGCAGGAATAGACATTCATTGCTCTCATACTATGTACAAGGCCTGATAATTAAGTTTGTGAAGTTGTTGCAATGATGTTGCTCACCTTTTTTGAAGTCAGAGGGATTATTCATTATGAATTTGTACCAACTGGACAAACAGTTAACCAAGTTTATTATTTGGAAGAGCTGAAAAGGCTGCATGAAAAAGTTAGATGACCTGAACTTTTCGCCAACAATTCATGGCTCTTGCAGCACGACAATGCACCAGCTCACAGGGCACTGTCTGTGAGGGAGTTTTTTGCCAGTAAACAAATAACTGTATTGGAACACCCTCCCTACTCACCTGATCTGGCCCTCAATGACTTCTTTCTTCACCCAAAGTAAAGGAAATATTGAAAGGAAGATACCTTGGTGACATTTATGACATCAAGGGTAATATGACAACAGCTCCGATGGCCACTCCAGAAAAAGAGTTCCAAAATTGCTTTGAAGGGTGGACTAGGCGCTGGCATCAGTGCATAACTTCCCAAGGGGAGTACTTTGAAGGTGACCGTAGTGATATTCAGCAGTGAGATTTGTTGCACTTTTTCTAGGATGAGTTCGTGAACTTAATTGTCCTACATCGTATAAGCCACCATCCTAGTCACTTTACCAGCATTGACTCAGGTAATCACTGAGGGATACACGTTTTATACCACATCCTTTTAGAGAAAAGAAATTAAGGCCAAGAATGATTAAATGATTTGCCCATTGGGGATAGAGATTAAAAAAAAAAAAGATTGGCTACATGTGAATAATTGTTGAAATTGCGTGATGGGTGCAAGGCGCTTTATTTTACTATTTCCTATTTCCCATTTTTAAAATGTATTTAAAGAAGTTTTTAAATAAAAGAAGGAAACAAAAATGTTGCCCAATATCACTCAGCTAGTGTACCAGGTACGATCTATTGCTGCATAACAAATTACCCCAACTCTCCACAGCTTTAAACAACACACGTTTATTATCTCTCAATTTCTGTGGGTCAGGATCTGGGCACAGCTTAGCTGGGTGTCCCCGATTCAGGGTCTTCCACAAGGCTGAGTGTGTTCCCTGGGGCTCAGTCATCTCAAGTTCAGCTGGATGGTGGGGTTCCATCTGGAACTTCATGCCCATCAGGGGCTCTTACTGTCAGAGGAAATATCAGCTCTCTGCCACATGGGTCTCCAGAGTGCTACTCACAGCATGGCAGCTTGCTTCCTCCAAAGTGAGGGCTCTGGGACACAAGGAAAGCAAGTGTTCCAGATGGAAGTCACAGCCTTTCTATACCCTAATCTTGGGAGTGGCATTGCATCACTTCTGTGTTCTATTCATTAAAGCACGTCAGTCAGTCCAGCCTATATAGTCCAGGGCAAGGGGTTACATAAGGCACAGATATGAGGAGGTGGGATCAGTGGAGCCCTCTCAGAGGCTGCCCAACGCAGCTAATAAGTAGCCTTATTAGGCTCTAACTCTCTTTCCATTTGACAACAAATCATGTTTTTTTCCACTGCTCCCAGCAACCTCATGGATGCATCATTGACAGGTAATACCTTAGCTCCAAATTAGCTTACCATATTGACCCACCAGAAGGTAGGTCTATAAGGTGGTGTGACTCACAATTAACATTTAGTGCTGGGAATAGGACCCTAGAATTGCCTGGCTCTGGAGGGGCGCCATTCCCAAAGGAACAATGGAAAGCACCCGATGAGAAGCATGAAGATCTCTGCCGAGGAGTGGTCCAGTAGGAACCTGAGAGACCTAGTCATGGGAAGAGAAGCAGCCTAAGAACACTTGGAGCTTTCAGGAAGAGCATTGATTGAGGACACAGAGCTGTGTGATCTTTCCACCCTCCGTCCCTAGCATAGAGCATCAAGGTTGGTAAATGGTCCTTCGGGGTTTGTGAAGGGAATGCATGACAGGAGAAAGTGTAGGGGAGCTGGATGAGGCTCTGAAAGGAGGCAGCGTTCATTAGGATCAAGCCAGAGTCAGATCCATCCTGAGGGTGTGGCCTGTGACGTATGGGGGCCGATGGCGGGGAGGAGGGGAGATGCGCCAGGGAGGTCTCCGTGGGGACCGGTGCAGACCCAGCAACCTTCCCAGGATCCCTGACCACTCACTCATGGTTCCTGGTGGCGAGCGGACCTCCCATGTGTCTGTTCCACCCAGCTCTCCGCAGGACAGTGACTGACCCTGGGGCACAGCCTGAGGCACTGCTGACATGACCTGCAGAGAACGTTCTACAGAGTTCTGCAAAGTGTGTATGGTAGAGCCCCAGGATTGTAGAGGTGCCTCCGGGCCTGTCTGAGAAAGTGAGGGTGAGGTTGACACTGGCCTCTGGGGCTCTGTTTCTCCTTCCACAGGAACGTAATGCGTTCATTGAGAGCATGGGGGCCTAGGTTCAAACTTCAGCTCCATCACTAACCGGCTGTGTGACTTTGGTCAAGGGACTTAACCCCTCTGTGCCTCAATTCCTGGTCTATAAAAGAGGGGTGATAATGGTACATGTCACTTAGAGTTTTGTGCATATAAAATAATTGATTTGTGTAAGATTCTTAGAATTGTGTCTGGCACATAGTAAGCACTCAACAAATGTTAGGCATAGCAATAATGGCATTATTATTATTATTATTATTATTATTATTATTATTATTATTATTTAGGTGATCCGACCTATGGAGTGGCATGACAGGCACCCCGTGCCTTCTCAGAGCAGCTTCAAGACTCCCTCCCCACCTAGAGTGGCCCCGGGGAAGTGGGACCTTCTGCTTTCATCTCAGAGAGAAGATTGGCAGCACCATTCCAGCCCCAGGAGGCTCGGGGGAGCAGGAGGAGGATGGCTTTCGTCTTGTTTTTGTTGTTATTTTAATTTCTGAATGTTTCTCTCCGAGGGTTGGGGAAGCTGCGGAGCGCGGGGAACGTTGCACACCCAGGAGCCTGTGCGGCCCTGATTAGATGGCGGAGGCCCAGCAGCAGCAGCTGTTAATCCTGACTATTAATTAGGAGATAGGGAGAGAATACCAGGCTGAGAGCTCGGTTAAGCCTGAGCAGCCGCACTCTGCCTTCTTCTGCTGCATAATCCCCTCTGAGACTGGGGTAAGCCTGGGCCCCAGCCGACACCTGCCATCAAAGGCCCAGGTTGTCTTTGCTCCCAGAAGCAGCCGTCCTTTCCACTGGGACAGCACTTTACAGTTTCCCAAGCCCATTCAAGCTCTCTGTGGAGGCCCACGTTTTTATTCCTATTTGAAAGACTAGGAGGAGAGGCTTGGAGAGGCTGAGGGATTTGCGACCATGAGTGGAGGGGCCAGGGCTTCTCCCAGCCTTTGACCTCCAGTGCAGGTCTCTGTCTGGCGTGCATTGACCATCTGGGCAGAAGCATGGCTTGTACTCAGTTCGCTTCCAAATCAGTGCCCACAGTAGCCCCTACTGATGGCCTCATGGGTCGTGGTACTTGACCCGATACTGTGGTCCCTCCCCTCAGGAACTGAGCTGCCCACACCTAGAGGAGTCTTTTCCTCTCCATTTGCTAGAGATTCCTGCCCACCCCCCGCAGCCTGGTTGTCAAGATTCCCTAACCTTATCTCCCACATGTGCCGACCACTGACAGCAATCCCTTACCCGGACCCATCCCTGCACCGTTTGTAAAGATAACCCCAGTTCTTATCTCATTCTCCCTTCACCATAGCCCTGAGAGCCAGTCAGGATGGGAAGGTGAGTCTCTCATTCTGAAAGTGGAAAAAGTCCCAGAGCTGAGATCTATGCAGGCCAGGTAATCAGAATGACAGGGAAGCTCAAGGACCAGGTCTGAGCTTACTCAGCTCCACTTTCATTCTTATCTTCAAGTTGCTCTTTTTGCCTGGACTGTCTCCCCACTGGCCTCCACCTGTAGGACTCCTCTGTTCATTCAGGACTCGAGTCTTTCCCTGAGTCTTCCGCGACTATGGGAGTGTCCCACTATCTCTCTCTTCCCTGAATTTCCCTACACACGGATACCAGGGGCATATCCTGCACCAGGGGAGGGTTGGCCAGGAGACCAGCCCCAGGTAGAGGCAGGGCACTGGGGCTGGAACGTTGGGTCTAGTTTCTAACCAGTCGTGTGACCTTGATCAATGCCCTTCCTCTTCACTGGTCCTGGTTTTCCATCTATGAAACAAGGGTCTGCATCTGTGGTGGGGATGACGGGGAGGGAGTGATGGGAGAAGCATGAGGTTCTGCTGGTTTCTGGGATCTCACCGTTTGTAGGGGGAGTTGGAGCAGCTGATGGGAGCTGAGCCACCTGGCGCTGGGATCTTCTTTTCCTGTTCCCCTTCCCTTCTTACCAGGAAGGGCTTCTGGGGGTTTCCTAGGGGGAATTCAGTAGCTGCCAGGAATAAAGATCCAAACTGTGAACACCAAAATCAGAACCTGCCAAGCTGGAGCTCTGGCTCTGCCGCTTGTTAGCTGAGATGATGAGGAAGAGGATGGTCGTGATATAGATTTGGGGGTGCTCATCACATGCCAGATTTTAGATTAAGGTTTGACACGCGTAATTCCCACTAATCTTCATAGGAAAATAGGAACTGTCCTTAACTCTGTTTTACAAATAAGGAAACAGAGTAACTTGCCATCCAGCTGGCAAGTGGCACATCAGGTTTTTAACCTCTAACTTTGTTACTATCTACGGGTATGCTTGCTGCCAAGTTACACAATGTCTTTAAGACTCCATTTCCTCACTGAAAAACAGGAATAAAACTAGCTACATGTTTATGACTGCTGCTTGACCTAAGTAATAGCACCTATGTGGTGCCTACCGCAGGGCTTGGTCCATCCCAGGTGCTCTGCCAAGGGGACTCTCCTTCCTTGCTTTCTGAGACATCTAAGGTTTCACTCGGAATGTGGTGTAGTTGCCATAAAGCATTTGCACTTCTGGCCACTTTGGACTCAATCTCTATCAGCCCTCTGCTATCCCACCTACGTGGCTCTAATGAAACAGGAAAGCATTTAGCGATGATCTAGTTGAACTAGCCCCTTTAACAGATGAGGAAACTGAGGCACAGAAAAGTTAGGAGTCTGCTTAAAATGACATGAGCTGTTATAGGCGAAATAGGATTTTTTATTATTATTATTATGTTACATAAGACTTGGTCTTATATTATAGTAAAATAAAATTGGGTCTTATATTAATTTTACTCCAAAAGACGCATGAGAGCTGATGGTCTGGCTAGGTCTTATTTTCGGGGAAACACAGTAGGTTGAAATTCTCTGTATAAACTAGAGAAACCATAATAGTGTGTGTGTGTGTGTGTGTGTGTGTGTGTGTGTGTACGTAACACTTAAATCATCTTTCAATCAGAGTCAAATAAATTCACCATCAACCAGGTTCAAAACAGGAATTTATACTCATATCTCTTGCCCTCCAGGCCAGCGTCTTTCCACAACATCATGTTAGCTATGTTAGACATCAGATTTGACTTCTTTCATATTGTTTTAAATTAAACTTTTTTTAAGTTAATTGTATAGTCACATGCAATTGCAAGAAATAAGAGACATCCCCCTGTACTTTCTGCCTAGTTCCCTCGAATGGTCACATCACGCATAACTCTAGGACAACGTCACAACCAGCATATCGACACTGGCACAGTCGAGAATCACAACACTTCCGTCACCACAAGGATCCCTCATGTTGGCTTTTCATAACCACACTCACTTCCTTCTAGTGCCCCTCTCTTAACCCCTGCAACCACAAATCTGTTCTCCATTTCCCCATTTGTTTTCTTTTCAAGAACGTTCTATAATTGGGATAATTCAGTACGTGATCTTTATAGGCTGGCTTTTTCACTCAGAGTAATTCTGTGGAGATTTATCCAGGTGGTCGTGTGTATCCATAGTTTGTTCCTTTTGATGGCTGAGTAGTAGTCCATTAAATGGGTGTACCACAGTTTGTTGAACCATTCACCTGTTGAAAGAACCCGCATTGTTTCCAGTTTCTGACAGTTGTGAGTAATGGTGCTATACATATTCATGTATGGGTTTTTGTGTCCACATTTTTATTTTCTCTGGAATAAATATCCAGGAGTGTGGTAGTTGCATGTTTAGTTTTATTTTAAGAAACGGCCAAACTGTTTTCCAGCGTGGATGTATCATTTATTTTACTTCTCATCAGCAATGTGTGGGTGATCCAATTCCTCTGTATAATCACCAATGTTTGGTGGTGTCATTATTTTTCATTTTAGCCATTCTGATAGGTGTGTAGTGTGACCTCATTGCAATTTAATTTGCATTTCCTAAGGGCTAATGATGTTGAACATCTTTTCATGTGCTTATGTGCCATATGCATCTCCTTGTCAGGGAAATGTCTCTTCACGTTGCCCATTTTCTAATTGGATTGTTTATTTTATCACTGTTGAGTTTTGAGAGTTCTTCATATAATCCAGATACTAGAATATAGTATCTAGATACGTGCAAGTCCTGTACATATTTTCCATTGTTGGATGTATAGTTTGAAATATTTTTACTTACTGTATAGCTTATCTTTTCATTCTCCTAACTAATTCTATTGAAGAGGAAAAGTTTTTCATTTTGATGAGGTCCAACTTATTAATTTTCCTTTTATGCATTACACATTTTGTGTAGCCTAAGAACTTTTTGCCTAGCTTTAAATGAAAAAGATTTTATATTTTTTCTAAAAGATGTATAGTTTTAGTTTCGCATTTAAGTCTGTGATCCACTTTGAGTTCGTTTTTGTGTAAGATATGACATTTTGGTCAAGGTTTGTTTATTTACTTGTTTTTGTCTGTGGAAGTCCAATTTGCTGAAAAGGTGATCGTTCCTTCATTGAATTGCTTTTGTACCTTTGTTAAAGATCAGCTAGCTATATTTATGTAGGTCTGTTTCTGCATTCTCTATTCTGTTTCATTTATTTGTTGTCTGTCGTACCACATAATATTGATTATTATAGTTACATAATTAAGTCTTCAAATTAAGTACTCTGAGTCCTCTGAATATATTCTTATTTTTCAAATTGTTTTAGCCATTGTAGCTCTTTTGCATTCTCATATAAATAATGTGTGTTCTGCTATTGGGTGCAGTGTTTTATATAAATATTGATTAGATCTTATTTGTTGATGGTGCCGTTGACTTCTCTATCACTGCTGATTTTCTATCTAGTTTTTCTCTCAATGGTTGAGAGAAGGGTATTAAATTCTCAAACTATAACTATGGATTTACCTATTTCTCCTTTCAATTCTATCAGTTTTTGCTTTATGTGTTTTGCAGCTCCGTTCTTGGTACATATGAGGTGTGATCAGAAAACATGGTGAATGTTTAAATAAAAAATGTACTACAGTAAAAGACACATTACCATTAATCCCCCTCAAATGCTGTAGTGGCTGCCTCAATGTCCCGAATCATGTTGACTTTGGGGAAGAGCCAGAAGTCACATGGTGCCAGATCCGGTAAATAAGGTGGATAAAGACACACCGTAATGTTTTTATCTGGCAGAAATTGCCGTACCAGAAGCAATGTGTGACACAGAGCCTTTTCGTTGTGATCAGAAAATACAGTGAATACTGCTGCTGAGTGCCATCCAATGTGCCACTTCCTTTTGATTTCTTCCTCACGAGAAATCTGATGTCATAGTTTTTCCTCTTTGGGTAAGATATTGTTCCTGTCTCACTGCTGTTAAGATTTGTCTTTAGTTTTCAGAAGTTTGACCATGATGTATTGGAACATAAAATTTTAGAGGAGTTTCTTCTCTTTAGTATTCACTTGGCTTCTTGAATTTGTAGGTTTGTGTCTTATGCTAAATATGATAAACACTTTTTCAGCACTTTTTCGTCCTGCCTTCTTTCTCCTCTTCTTCCAGGATTTCAATGTCATAAATATTAGATCTTTGCTATAGTCCCACAAATTCCTTAGCATCTGTTTTTTTTTGTTGTTGTTTTTTTTTCCCAGTATATTTTTCTTTCTGTTGTTCAGATGGGTAATTTCTATCATTCTATCTTGCAATTCATGGATTCTTTCCTCTGCCCCTCCCATTCTTCTTTTTGGCCCATTCATTCAGTTTATTTCAATTTTATATTGTTCAGTTCTAAAATTTTAATTTGATTTTAAGCTCTATGCTGAGACTTTCTACTTTTTATTTGTTTCAGTGTGCTTATTGAAGGATTTTTATGATGGCTACTTTAACATTTTTGTCAGATGATTCTAACATCTCTCTCATATTCAGTGTTGGAAGTTATTGATTATCTTTTTTTCATTCAGCTTGATATCTTTCTAGTTCTTGGTATAACAAGTGATTTTCCATTTGAAACCTGAATATTTGGGATACAGGGTTATGAGATGCTGGATTTAATTTTAAAAGCTTTTTTTTTTATTGCAGAATATTGGGGAACAGTGTGTTTTCCCAGGATC
Organism: Rhinolophus ferrumequinum; assembly: GCF_004115265.2. NCBI lineage: Eukaryota > Metazoa > Chordata > Mammalia > Chiroptera > Rhinolophidae > Rhinolophus > Rhinolophus ferrumequinum. The sequence goes on from NC_046301.1 coordinate 45,240,520, forward strand.
CATCAGCTCCATGTCAAGTCGTTTTCAATCTAGTTGTGGAGGGCACAGCTCACTGGTCCACTCGAACCAGTAACCCTGCTGTTATGAGCACTGCACTCTAACCACTGAGCCACTGAATTTAATTTAATTTAGCTATCTCCCTCTAATACGACCCAGGCAGGGGAAGGGAGTATGCCACCTTGTTACTGCCAGGTGGAAGTAGAAGTCCAGATTCTCCATTTGTACTCTCTTGACACCCACAAAGGGTACCCCTTGTTACAGCTGGGTGTAACAAGCTGGGCTCTCTTTCCTGCTAGGCCTCCACTTCCTGGTTGGGAAAGGTTGGAGTACCTCATTACTATTTCTTGTGTGGTTTACACTGACACTAAGTGTTGGAGGTGGAGTAGAGCTTACTATCTCTTGGCAGATAATGCTGAGATGACGTCCCAACTCCCTATTTAGTCTTCTCTGACACTATTCCAGCAGAGGAGTGGGGCACCTCAATACACCTTAGCTAGGGCAGAAGTCTCAGATCCTCGTCTGCTTTTGCTGGCATTGGTGGGGGTGGGCCACAGTGCGTTTGTTTGGTTTTTTTCCTATACTGTGTGGCTGGAGTAGAACCATTATTGTCTAAAAGTTTTCTGTTTTTCTGGGTTGTTCCTTTCTTAGATTTTGGCTAACGAAAGCAGGTTTTCATTTGAGATGTTTTGTTTTCACCCATCGGCACTTTGAGGTTGCTGGTTTCTTTAGCTCCAAGTCAGGAATGTATGAGACAAAAAAAAGAAAATGCAGGGGGACTCGCCTCCATTTTCTTCCTTTGGTTCTGAAGACCCAGCCAGTTTATTTTCCTCTTGCTATCTTTCAGAATTTTCTTATGTTTGTTCTGTGTTAATGCCCAGGGTTTTTTAGTTGAACTTAGTGGGAAGAATTGGAAAAGTATGTCTAGTTCATGGAAATCCCAGACATATATATATATATATTTTTTTTTAATTAAAGTTTATTGGGGTGACAGTTGTTAGTAAAGTTACATAGATTTCAGGTGTACAATTCTGAAATACATCTATATCTCACATTATTATGTGTTCACCACCCAGAGTCAGTTCTCCTTCCATAACCATATATTTGACCCCATGTACCCTCTTCTAGAACCCCCTGTGCCTCTTACCTTCTGGCAACCACTAGACTATTGTCTATGCCCAGACATATCTTGTTTGCTTTATTTTTGTTTTTGTTTCTGTTTTTTTTAAAAAAATTTTATGGGGGAATCCCATTTAGGTAGCCAAAGTCCCAAAGAAAGACTGTGTGAAGAATATATAAAATAGGGTCAGGACATATGAGATTAAGCTTCTCAATTCAGCAACATTTCAGATGGTTTTCCCAGCGGGAGGAACGAAGAGTTCTCCTTTTTCAGTACCTCTTAACTCATGGATGGTCTATTGGAGTATGAGTTGTCTTTACACCACCTCTGAAATTACATATAAGTTTTATAGTTCGTGCATCTATGCATTTATCTATAGAGAGGACAAATTTTCAATTGATTCTGAAAGAGTATGTGACCACTCAAAATTAAGAGTCTTTCAGGAAATCTAAATATTACCTTTTGCTCAGAATACCATCCTAACGCTTCCCATTCAGAACACTTTGCTTTTCCTCTTCCTGTACTGTGCTTTGGCGTTATGCCATCAAGGGGCTCGGATGAATAGTCCAACAAATGTCACTGTTGGGATTGCCGAGGATGTTTCCCTCCTCAGCATGGTGTGTTCTTCATGAAGACCCATGGGAGAAATCCCTCTTGGGCCTCATCATCAGGAAACACTGTTCTGCTTTTCTGATTACGACAGCATTATTTTTACATTTTTTTCACCATCATGGACTATTTGCTTCTTGTAACTGTGTTTTATCCCACCTTTGGTTTGGTTGTCGGGAAGCCAGTCACACTGGAGCTGTCCGTGGCAATAGCACCAGATCTCATGTCTGTATCTGATGGTCTGTAAATTCATGATGCCCTTTACTTTTACTCCCGTATTTTCCTCTCTTACTCTCTTCAAGCCAGTCACTCCCCTGAATGTTTATTTTATTCATCTATATTGTGGGGATTTTATAAGCAGCCTCGAATAGTTATGGCAAGAGGCGAGGATTGATATACAGACAGGCAGACAGACAGACTTACGTTCCAGCAGTGCTGGGGTCCGCCCTGCCCAAAGGTCGTGGCCTCCACAGCGATTGGGCTGCTCCCACCCAGCCATCACTTTCCAGGTGCCTTTTCATTGCCGCATGGAGATGCAAAGGAAGAGTGCTTTTTTCCAGGCTGAAGTACTACCTTACCCCACAAACCCCAGGTGGGCTGGCATGAAGTTGGTGGGGGAAGAGGGCACCGCTTTAAGGGGACAGAATGAGTGATTCACCCTGGAGTCCTCTCCCCGTCTCTTCCCGATAGTATAATCTGCTTGCTGGTCTCCTCTTCATTATAACTGCCAGGGACCCTCTTTTGAAAGTGGGTCCTAAATAAACAAATGGAAGGGAGAAAGCCTCCCCCTTCCTATGTTCCCTCTAGCCAAGGATACGCTCGAGGAATCAGTTTCTATGACTCTTTCACTCTTCTCCCTGCTTCCCTATCAGCCCACAGACAGTTCAGGCAGAGAGCTGTGGTTCTCCAGGGGGACACGGCTTCCTGCCCTGTGGCAGAAGGTGAGATGATGCTCATGTCTGGGCTTCCTGGTTGCCCAGGAAGACCATGGAGACCTTGACAACTTGCACATGTTCTTTCTAGTGTCTACACTTCATGTGTTGTTTTGTAGAATGGAGGTAATAACATATTAACTTCCTCACAGGGTTACAGGTGACCTGTAACCCTCACAGATGAGGGTTACGTTAGGTAATGAAAGTAAAATTGCTGTGGAAGCTATCAAGTGTTATACAGATGCAGGTTGAGCTCGGGGGTAGTATCATCACCGTCCAACACACCTGATTCTGTCCCACCTTGGGGTCTTTCTTCGCTCACACGCTTCCTCCGAGTGTCTCACTCTCCTGGTTGCATCTTAGTCTTTCCCATGACCCCAAATACTCTCTCCCCCCGCACTGTCAGTGGACTGTGTCCTTCTCTTTCATTTCACGTTAGTTCTGTAAGACCTGAAAGAACTAAACTAGTAGTTCTCAATCTATCGTTCCCATAAGACTTACCAGAGGAACTTGTCAAAATATAGATTCCCAACCCTCAACTTCTTTGTTGAGAGGCAACTCAGGTGATTCAGATACAAGTGGTCTAACTGCTGAGTCCTTTACTGAGAGAGGACAAGATGCGGTGGGACGGAAATACAGATTCGTGTATAGTTTGCTAGGGCCACCATACCAAAGTCCCACCGACTGGGCAGCTTAAACAACAGACATTTATTTTCTCACAGTTCTGGAGCCTGGAAGTCCAAGATCCAAGTGTCGGCAGGTTTGGTTTCCTGTGAGGACCATGAGCGAGTGTCTGTTCCAGGCCTCTCTCCTTGGCTTGTACATGGTCACCTTCTCCCTATGTCTTCACATCATGTTCACTCTGTACATGTGTCTGTGTGCAAATTTCACCTTTTTTATAACGACCCCAATCACACTGGATTAGAGCCCAATCTAATGAACGACTTCATTGTAACTGAATCCCCTTTTTAAAGACGCTATCTCCAAATATAGTCACATTCTGAGTTACTGGGGATTAGGACTTCAACATGTGAGTTTGGGGGTGGGGGACACAATTCAGCCATAGCAGTCAGACACCTCAGGCAATGTTCTGGACAATCTTGGGAACAAAGGGATAGGATTTCTATATCCATTAGGATTGAGTTCAGCTGAAAGTAACAAACAACCAACATAACAAAATAGGGGCTATTGTTTCACCTGACACGAAATCTAGGCTGACCATCCAGGGCTGGTTCAACAGCTCCATGATGCCATGTTGGAGCCTCGCTCTTTTTCTCATGCTGCCCTGCCATCCTCGTCATTTGGCTTTCTTCAAATACCACAATATAACAGCTGCCTCCCTAGGTGTCTCTTGTCTTCTGGTCAGGAAAGAAGGGTAAGAGTGAGGGCAAAGGTATATGTCAACTGAGCCAGCCGTTGTGTATATATATGTGTGTGTGTACATATATATATGTGCATATGCATTTGTGTAATACAATGTCCTTCCTGCAAATGCAGCTAGGAGAGATTCACTTCCATCTTGTTGGTGACAACTAGTCTGTGTCACTTCACAGGTCTGTGTCAAGTAGGTGAGAAGAACTATGTCAGGGAAATCAATAAGGGAGGGAGATGCAGGAGACAACATGGACAAGGTCAAAGGTTAGAACTCAGGAAAGACAAACAAAACAATAGGAGGAGACAAAAGAAAGAGGATGGGGCCGCCTGCAAGAGATATAGGCCCTCAGTGTTCCTCATAAAAGACCCAGCAGCTCCAATGGAGCTGGGTATTGTGGGGGTGGTCTTCCCTGTGAAATCTAGCCCAGGACCAGGACTCTCCTTAGTATAGGGCTGGATTCATGTTTCCAGGTAGAAGCAATTAGCACCCTTGGCCAGGATGTAGTGGTTACTACCAGCCCCACCTGCTTCATGAATTGTCCTATCGCTTACCCTCACCTGGGCTCCAGATGTGTGGGAGACACACCAGCAGTGCTTGGATCTCTCCAGAGTTAGACTCTGGAACTGTTGCTCCCGACAAGATGGTGCCAGACAGGAAGAGGCCGCGATGCCTGCTCACAGCACAGATCCTTTCCCATAGTGCTCCAGGCTGAGACAAGTGAGAAATTATGCCCTGACAGATTTCTTTCTCAAAATATCCTAGGAGGACTCTGAGCGATGCACAGCCTCCTCTTCAGGAATCGTGGCAGCTGCCGCTGGTGTCTGCTGTGATGTTTGGGTGGGAATGAGCACGACAAGGAGCTGAGTCAGCCCAGGGGCCCCTCTCTGAGGCAGCACCGGGAGCTGAGACTACCTGCCCTCCTCGGAGATCACTTCTCTTCAGTCTGCAGGCCAAGAATCCCAACCACCCAGAGGAAGGCTGTCACGTTGGCTCTAAACACACACACTTCAGTTCATCCACCCACTCCTTGAAAGACGCAAAGAAAGGTGGGAAGATGTGGTCCCTCACTAGGGCTCTAGTCCCTCACTAGGGCTCCCAGTCTGGTGAGAGGTGGCCCCGACCTGGACGCCACATTGCTAGCATAAGAGCCTTATCTACCAGGTAGGCTCTGTGACGTGTGACTCAAGGGCAGCATATGGTTTTGTTGGCAATCCTTGTGCACCAACAGTGTTCATATGAGCAGAAAAGGTGCCAGGCAGTGAAGAGAGCCAGGAAGTCCCAGCTCTTCAGCTCACCTGTGAGAGGCCCCACGCCAGTTACTTCTCCTCTCTGGATTGATCTCGACACTTCCTTCCAGCTCCAGGACACTTCTCTTCTTCCCTTACCAGATTTCAGCCCCATATCCTTTCTATGGCAATTCCTGGTAGAAGTAGGGAATGGAGATATGCACAGTGGGCTAAAGCAGGCTACCAGGTTGGACATGCTGTGTAAGCTCAGGAATGCTCCTGGTGACAGGTACACAGACGTCTCTCTAAGGAAGTGATGGGTACCCAACATAGGGCATTAGCAAGGCTCTCAAGACCACAAGATGTGAGCCTCTGGAGGGCCCCCTCTACAGCATTGGAGCTTCAGGACTGTGGGAAGTGGGAGGTTCCTGAGCATCAGGGAAGGGAGGGCCCAGACCCTGGGTCTGAAAGGGTGTGGGACCTTGAGCACCACCAGATGGGGGAGCCAAGTCAGGTTGGCAAGACTTGCCTCATGCATGTCAGGGTTTTCCTAAAAACCTCAAAGGCCGAGATGTGAGTCAGAGGTCTCAAATTCACATACCGCCAGGGTCAATCAAGTAACAAAATTGAATAAAGCAGGCCAGGTTTAAGAAAAATCTGTAAGAGCACTCTTTTTGGAAAATAAGGCAGAAGCATAATTTTACTTGCTACAAGAAATACGTTCTTCTCTTTATTGAAATATTAGGTCTCCAGGTCTATTTTTGTTTTCCTACTTATAATAGATTTTGTGGTACAGAGATATATTTCTCCCCCATAAGAAAAACAAGAGCATATGTATGATTTTTTTGTTTTTAAAAAATGGCAAATCATGGTGAACCTCCATCCAGAAGTGGTGAGGACTGTGGAAAACTACAGAATGTCCCCTGACCTGTTTAAAGGGACCTCGCAGACTACTCATTCCCAAATTGCTGTCAGGTTGAGTGTCAACTCAACGCTGTCAGACCTTCAGATTTTCTTGAAAGAAATCAAAATCTGGTTATTGTATTATGAAATATCCAAATAGCTAAATGTTGGCTTTAAAAAAAAATGAAACCCAAACAAAACAGATCAGGAGGCTGTCAGTCTGTGACTTCAGTTACTGGTGGAGGCAACGGCATGGCTGCAGCTTTAAGGAACTGGGGACTGGCCAGTGGGGCACCTGACCCTGATTACTGATTTGCCCTAAAATAGCAGATTACATAAAACATCTAGATCCTCTGGCATCCATCACTTAATACATTCAAAAGGCACAGCTTTCTGCCGGCGCCCCTCACACATTCCACTTCACGAGGCAGAATCGACAGGAGCCTGCAGATATCAGCTGTCTAGAGTCCACTAGAATTTCCCAAGTGTGTGCAAGGCTTGGGTGGGAGAAAGGAAAACATTTGACAGGAGGCTTAGCATCTCCATTTTCCCATATGCTATGCATGCTATCCCCCTAGGAATCAATGCTCATGAATTCATTAAGTCCCAGAGACTGTGATATTTGCCAGAATACAAAAAACAATTGGCTCCAACCAGAACATAAATTACAACGTAGAAAAACTTTTGTAATTTAATTTTCCAGCGAATATAAAGAGGACCTACGTGACTGCAGCTTCAATGCACTAATAATCGGATGCAGATGGAAAAGGAACCTATTCATACTCAAGAGGTGGGTGGATGGCAGACAGCTTGCTGGCTGGAAGAAAGGACACCCCTGTCCATTCAGTATCGATGGCAAGGCCAATAAAAGCAAAGTGAACTAAGTGCCTTGGCTATTAATTACTGATTTAATATTAAAATGCAGATTTCCCACTGCTGAGATCCAGCTTGGTTAATTTAATAGTAAGAGACTCGTGTGTGGGGCTGTGTGCGCACGCACACACACTGTGATTTGTGGCGGCCTCCAGCCACCTTTGCAGGCAGCTGAGCAAATGCTCCTCTGCTGGCTCAGCCTGTGTCCACAGGGGCCACCAGCTTGCCCATTTATACTGAAGACTTATTAGATCAAACAACAACTCTGGGTGGCTTGGTTTGTTTCCTAAGCAATTGGACTGAGCAGATAAATTAAATCTGTATGTTGCCTCAGTGTAAGATTAACCATTCTTCCCTTAAGAACTAGCTTTGTCTTTTGTTTTTTTGTTTTCTACTTTTTAAAATGTTTTATTATTAAAATGTTTTCTCAGTTACAGTTGATAAGCAATATTATACTGTACAACACAGTGGTTAGATAATTATATAACTTATGAAGTTTCACCCCAATAATAAGGACTGTCTTTAAATGTACCCCCAAGAGAACACTACCGCGAGGTCCTTTGAGGATCTGCTGGGCGCCCCACGTGCCTGGCCGGCTGTCCTGAGGAGCTGAGGCCCCAAGAACACTGCCTCCCTCCCTGTCCTCCTGGGACAGCTCCTCACTTTGGGCACCAGCTCCTGGGGGTGGAGGCAAAACGATCCATGTCGCAGGAACCCAAGCTTGGCAGAGGCCTGGAGGGCCATACCCTCCTTCTATGGCCCAAGAACTGAGGTCCGGAGAGACTTTGCCCAACACTATCTACTCAGCCCCAGGTCCCTGAATTTACGTCAACACCAATTTCCATGTGTCTCAAAGATTTTGTCCCTACATGACATGCTCCAACTGGGCTCTCCAGGGACAGGGCCTCTCTAGGTGGAATGTTTGACCTTTGGGCCCTTTTTGGTCTCACCTAGTCTTCAGAGAACCTAAATGTCTGAAGTTCATTACCGAGAGCTCTCCACGAGCCCTTCCTTTCTAATAACTAGGTAAGAATGCAGAGTGATCTAAGGTATGAGGGGTGATCTCCATCCTACCATGAGACCTAAGTGAGGTGACAGGGCTATCACTTCAGAGTCTTTTAGCAGAGAAGCGTTTGGCGGGCTACTGCTAGAGAAAGGGACAGTTTTCTGCCTCCGTCCAGTGACTCCTTCTGTACCCCTCACAGCTCCACCCACCCACTTCCTGGCCTCCTCAGTTCCCCTTCTTTAAATATATATATATATATATATATATATATATATATATATATATATATATATACACACACACACACACACACACACACACACACACACACAATTATTTTTAAATATATATATTTATTTTAAAATTTAAATATATGTATAATTTTTCTCCCAGAGGAACATTATTCTACGTGACCATATCAAAGTCCTGTAATAAGATGCAGGTACTAGCAGTGGACCTGGTTGAGTCCAGGTCCGGCACTTACTAACTATGACCTCTGGCAACTTACTTAGTATCTCTGGGTCTCTGTGTTCTTATACAAAAAATTGGAAATAATAATATTTTGTGAGTATTAATATTAATACTATTAATATTAATTAATAATATTGCTGTGCGTATTAAATGAGATAATGCATGCAGACTACTTAGAATTGTGCCTGGTGCATTGCAAACATTCATTATCAAAGCTATTAGTGTATCGTCCCCTCCAGAAACATCTTCATGTTAACAGTGACCTGGCAGTGAGAAGACAATGGTTAACCCAACAGAAAGTGTAACCTGATCACGAACACTTGGATATCCGGCACCATCTGGAGGCATTTATTTTTTTTTTAAGGACAAACTTGTTGGAGCACCCCTGATGTCCTCCCGTTCTGGACCCTGGCCACACGCATAAAGCCAGGCCAGTGCCATGAGTTGGCCATCTTTGTGAATCACAAACAAAGGGACCTGACAGAGAGAGAGCTAGGATGAGCATCGGGGCAAAGCTGGAAGCAGCCAGGGTCTTCATGCTTCTGGAACTTCCCCTTCCCCAGACTTTTCCAGCCCTAAGCAGTTCTATTTTTCAGCTTTGGCTTTGGCCTGACATTTGAAGGATGAGCTATTAACGATACTAAATTAATAACGGTTATAAAGTATATTTGAGAAGATCATAAAAAAATCAGTAATGTCATCATGTCAAGCAAAGTTTCTGATGTTTTTTTTAAATTATGCATGTCTTTTATTCTTTTCCCTTCCAACATTGATCGGGAGCTTTCACAGGGACATCCATCTACCTGACCACATCAGAATCCTTAATTATTCACGTCTAGCAATATATCTAATTCTACAGAAAGTCCCCGTGGATTTGCCATTGTTGAAGTGGAATTTGGCAGCTCAGCTCTGCTCCCTCTGCTCAGCCCAGCCCAGCCTGGCTTGCACACTCCTCAGTGATGCACAGCTGTCTCCCCAGCCTCCACTTTCCTCTGATGTACCCAGACGCCCAGACTTAGAATTCAGGGAAGTATAATTTGTCCCAGTGTGACAAATGAGCAAAAACTTGCGGGTGATAGCTTCTCTTGGGGGAAGGACAAGAAGAGGCTGGGGAGAGTATAGTCGTCTTCATGGGTGTGAGACCTCATCTGCAGATCCTGCAGCCGGGTGACCCTGAGCAAGTCATTCAAACTTGACTTCCATTTGAGCCCTGGTAAAGTGAGCTCTGTGACTGTTTCCATGAGCTATGTGTGGAGGGTGACCAATTCAAGACCCAAAAAACGCCGTGATAGACCAGCAGAGCTGGGCAAGTGCAACGCAACAAAGAAAAGACTAATGCTGGCGGTGTCAGTTATAATATGAGACTGAGTCACTCCGTGGCAGGCGAGCCCTGGGAGGAGAAATGAGTGCTAAACCCTTCCTGGGGCTGAGAGGGGCTGACGAGGGTGCAGCGTTTCACTGCAGAAGGAAAAAAGAGCCATAACTGGTTTTGCTTTGAACGAAGCCTTCATGGGGGAAACTGCTGTATGTTCTCAAGTGGATGAGGAGGGAGGCTGGGGTAGAAAAATTCAAGTTGCCAGTATGACTAGCACAGACGCCATCCTCCCTGCCTTCCTTTCCTTTCCATAGACAGAAAAAGCAAGTCAAACAGTCACTTTCGCTCGGTGCCTCTCTCACTCTCCTCTGTCTGACTTCCTCCCTACCTTTCTTCCCTTTCCCTTCTTCTTTCTCTCTTCCTCCAGCCCAGGCCCAGTCTGAGAAATTTCATTCAACGGGTCCCGGGTGAAATTTCTGGCTTTGTACTTTGGGGAGTGGAATTCACTGCTGTTGGGAAGCTTGTGGTCTAGCTGGGACAGACGGGTGGCTGGGGCTGAGGGCTAACCTGCATGCTGATTGCGGCACCTGGCTCATCGGGACTCCTGCCTGAAATGATTTGTACCTCAATACCCACGGGTCCCCGATGCACGATGGTCAGGGGGTTTGGGGAACTGACAGTTAACTCTACAATAGTTAACTTTGAACTCCCCAATAGGAAGAGAAGATCGGCTATTCATTGTCCTTCCAGCACGCCCTCTTGATAGGCAGGGAACTGACAAGGAAAACAGGGGAAACAGGAAGAACCCCGGGGATCTGCCTGGGTCATAAGCCAATTGCCTGGAAAGAGGAAGAGAGGGAGGGATGCTTTTGGTGGGGGTTGTACCATGAAGAGTCACTCAAATGTTCTCATTTAGCCCAGGGTCAACTGATCCCTACTTCCTACAATAGATACTCAATATATTTTTGTAAATGAATGAAAGAATGAATGCATGAAAGTCTGCCTTGAATGAAAGGGTTAGAACAGTGGGTACTATAAGAACTGAAAAGGCCAGACTCGCCATGGACCTAAATGCATTTAGGAGGGGTGGCATAGAGCAGGAGAGATGACAAAGCCAGGCCCCACAGCCATGCCCATATCACCCTGCAGCAGGAGGAGAAACTCACAACAGCAGCTGAAATTCCAGCTGAAACTCCAACCTGGGGAGCCTCAGGCAATACTGATGCTTGTATCCTACCTCAGATAGTGGGATTGAATTGCAGTGGGTGTGGCCTGGACTTCAGGTAACATAAGAGGTCTCCAGATGATTCTATGTGCAGACAAACTGGGGAACCATTCGTTTAGGAGGCAATCAAATACAACTAATTGAAAACCTGAGCTGGTACAGAAAAGTAATGGTAGGATGTTTTATTGAGTTACCTGTAAAAAATCTACTTTTCTCAAGAAAATTAGAGGCCTAGGAATTTAGCTGTATTCAGAAAGGAAATGGGAGGTTTCGGCCAACGTGCTGGTTCTGGAGGTCCAGCTGCAGGGCCCCACAGGCTGCCCTGAGGTCAGCCACATCCTCCCATAATCCTGGGCTCAAGTCCCAGGGTCAAGTCCCAGCCCTACAACTACTAAGCCATGAGACACTGAGCAAGCAAGTGGTAACATTTTTACTGTACACCTACTCTTTGGGACACAGAGAGAGCCACATCACACACACACTACATCATCTCGTGTTCACAGTAGCCATGGAAGGTAAGAAGTATTTGTGCTCTTTTTCAGATAAAGAAACTGAGCCACAAAGGGTTTCACTGCTTTGCCCAAATCACTGCTATGGTGACACCTTGAGCAGGATTCACATCCAGTTCTAATGCCAATGCCCGTGCTCTCTCCAGGCTGAGCTGCCTCCCCATACCACGCTGCCATCTCCCGCCCACATCTGTAAACGACGGAGCTGGACCCCTAAGCTCCCCCTGCACCAGAAATGGAAGTCCTGTACTTACCCTCTCCATGAAATGAGCTCAAGACTCAAATGAGCTAAGTCTGTGCCCAGGGTCTTGAGCTGTGGGCTGTGCACCTGGGTTCCTACCTGCAGACCAGTGTCCCAGGGTGCTCTGCCCAACCTGGCAGTGTTTGGCAGTCAGGCTAATTGGATCCACCCAGCCCAGACCTGTCAGTTTGGCAAGCCAGCAGGCTCCATCTGCCTACAGGACTGGTTGCCGGCAAGCTTGCTTCAGTGAGCAGCCCCAGCCAACCCAGTCACCTGTGTTCCTTCTCCTTAGGGAAGAAAAATAGTAGAATTGACCCCCAGCAAGCAGTCCTGTGAGCTCTAGCTGGCACTGTTACAAAGCCACAGAAAAAGTCCAGGCCTTTTAGTCATGAAACAGCACTGGACTGGTGGTCAGGAGGCTTGTGCTTGAACTTGTCTTTGCCATTAATCTATGATGTGTCCTAGAGTTCTTGAGTAAGTATCTTTTATGTCACCCATCAAACAAAGAAGAAAAAGAACAAACCCAGTTGGACTAGAAATTCTAGATTAGCAATAGACACCTGTAAGCCTGTGATGCTCAAAGACTATAAAGCTATATTTTTGGACCATGTCAGAAATTGTCCACAGGAGGTGAGGTTTCTGAAAATGCTACTCTTAGACCTTCAGTGGTAACGGAGGTCTAGTTTAGATGCCACTTCCTCCGAGGGACCTCCCTGAAACCCAGAGCAGGTTTGCATTGAATCCTCACGACCCCGCACTACCTGTTGGGATCAACCTCCTACTTAGTTCTACTTCTGATGTTGCAGTCTGCCTTCCTCACTGGGGGGGCCGTGGGAGGGGGCAGCCCCATGGGCCTCTCTCTTCATCCGGGTATTCTCCACCGCCTGGCTTACAGTAGTTGCTCACTAAGCCGATGCAAAGAGGAAAAATAAAAATGAATGAAGACATGAATGATAATATAGTTCCAAGTGCTGGGGGTGGGGGTGGGCAAGTAAGAAGAGAAGCTGTGTGGTGGCACAGAAGCCTTTCCTAATGTCCCAAATGACACCACAGGGGTGGCCACAAGGGTAAAACTCACTTCCTGCGTCCAGTGGCTGACAGCCCTTTTCCCAGCTGAGATGACCGTGTCTTGTGGGTGGAGGAAGGCACTCGCCTGTCCCCAGGGGAGCCAGTCCGACGTCCCTGAGGCAGCAGCTGGATTTGAGGGCATCATGTTCAGGGCCAGGGTCAGGGTGAGACACAGACTTTCAGGGGGTGCTGACCCACAGGGCACTGCCCTCAACACCCCAGGGAACAAGGGCCTCCATAAATTGTCCATCCTTTGCCCCGGGCTCGCCTAACCCTAGTGAAAACCCTCTGGGTTCATAAAGAGCACACTGGACTTGGAACCAGAGGAACTTGGTGCAAGGAGAGGTGTTGTCTGTTAGCAGCCAAGTGACCTTGAGCTGCTCACTTCATCTCTCTGGGCCTCCTTTACCTCATCTATAAAATGAGGGCTCTGTCCCAAAGGATCACGAAGAACAAGCGAGCACTGTTGTAGAAGGAACAGTGTCAATGTGTGTGCCTAGGGCAGTGTTTGGCACACACGATGCACAGTACTGTCCATCAAGGCTATTTGAATCAGTTTATTACTTATATCGTATTCCCACAGCCAGTACAAGAGGAGGAGACACGGAGCTGGGTGGCAGGTGAGGGTGGGAGCGAGAGAGCCACTGTTCCAGGGGGTGTCTGGGGGGGTTACATTAGCACTCTCTATGGCCAGCAAGATCACTACTGGGTGCAATCTTCTTGCCAGAAGACCTGCCACTTTTCTTTATCCGCTGCCAATCTCTATTTCTGTCTGTTTGCCTACAGGCACCCCCTGCCCTGCCCACTTGGCTATATCTCTGGTTCCATAATGGCACAGACCTCCTTCTCTTCCCCCATTAGCAGTGGAGGGAGGCACACCTGTGGGGTGACAGTTCCCATTCTCCCGTGAGCTACGGACTCAAACCTTGAAATCTTCATTTGGCCAGCATTGAAAGGTCGTGACTGACCACTCCAACTGTCGGACAATGTCACCAATGTCCAACTGTAGACCCAGGCTAGCACTCAAAGGAAAGCACTAGCTCAGAGAGAGGCATTTTTCTCTCTCCATCACCTCTCACCCTCAGCCTGATGCTCAATGCCTCCACCCTGCCCACCCATTTTCCCGTTATTGTTTTCTCACTATCCTTCATATATTTGATAATTCCCTAAGACAGTATCAATTTCAAATACTCTGTTCCTCTGTAGCAAACCTGGTTAGCTCCTCACTAAACACGGTCCTCTTCCTCCTGGCACACAGCTGGACCACATTTCCCAGCAGCCCTTGCAGTTGGGTGTGGTCATGTGACTGACGTCCAGCCAATGGAAGGTGGGTGAAGAGATGCACATCCCTGGGGCCTGGCTGTGAAAAACTCCTACGTGCAGACCTCCAGGCTTTGTCCTTCTCTGTCACCTGAATGCTGACACCCAGGGGTACCTTAGAAGCCATGTATAGAAGATGGGAGAGCCCAGCTGTGTATAGGAAATAAACCTCTGCTTTGTTAAGACAATGAAATTTGGGACTTTGTCACAACCATGAGCAGGATCGCGTTATAACTTTCTTGGGCCATACATGCACTTTTATCTTCATGGGCTCCTTCCTCTATGAAATAATATTAAAGACTCTCTTTACAACTGTGTCGGTATACGAACATAGCCCATGCTTTCCTCCTGATTTTTAAAGAAATGAAAACATTTCCCCAGACCCCTGAAACTTTCCTAATACTAAGCCCTAAATACTGTGCCTGGAGTGCCCAATGGGGAAGTTCACCCGGCCATTAGCCAGAGTTAACTGCTAACACCTCTGCCCCATAAATCACACTGTTGTCAAACTCCATATGCTCACTTGGGGTTTCTGGACGAGGACCACGGGCCCCCTATGACGGTACTCTCACCTCTCCCCTGCCCACCTCCCCACAGGTCTCCTCGGCTTACTTTGTCTCTGCCTTAGAACTTTCTCAGGCCGAGGGGATATGCTTGGCTCAGCAGCGGCAAGTGTCCGGTGAGTTCATGCCTGACAGCAATGCCCAGTCTGTGGAGATGGGAACCGGGGCACACACGCCACAGCTTTCTGGCCCTTCAGTTTCCCAGGGGAGCCCAGCAGGGTCAAGCCCCAGTTTCCCGTGGTGGTGACCTACCTGCACAGTAATTCACCCTGTTGGCCTTCCCTGTCTCCCGTTCCCACTCCTCCGTGTGCTTCCTGGGAGCACTGCCCAAACACACTGCTTTCTCCCAATCCTTGTCTGCTTTTAGACGCATCTGGGCCTGGACACCCAGTCTTCCCATCGCGGCTTCAGCTCCAGCACAAAGTGCCCTGACTGGGCTGGTCATGATTCCTTTCCCACAGCTCCCATCTTCTCCTAACCCCAAGCTGTCACTGAGCTAGTGTAGTATAAAGCAGCCCCCAAATCCGGCTTCCTGGTTACCTCGGGGCTACTCTTCAGTTGGGGGGGACCTTTACCTCCTACTCTTTTGTAACCCCCCAGCACAACCACAGGTGGAACATGTGTGGAGCCTAGCCACACCGTGACGGTAGCTCTTCACCCACGCATAGTCCCCCACTTAGGAGAGAGGCCACTTTTCCTTTGAGGTGGGACTTTTCATTTGAATAGGACTTGCTAGTTTAATAGGACTTTTACTTCTTTAATTCAAAAGAGGCACACATTTGTCACTTTTCTCATTTGAAAAGAGAGGATGATGAGGCTCTAGAGGAGTGGTAGATGTCTGGTGGCTGCATAGCTAAGTGTTTAAAGGGTCGGGAGCAGGGGTTCTTCCATCCCAAATCCTGCCTTACTACTTACGTATCCAGGTGCACACTGCCCCATTGCACACCTGGTCCGGTCCCTTGGGTTCTCACGAAGAGGCTGCAAGGCTTGTGTTATTACACTCACATTGCAGACGAGAAAATTGTGGCTCAGAGAACAATTTTCCCAAACACACACACTCAGGAAGGGGCAGATTAAACTCTGGGACCGTGTCCTACATGGGAGAGAGGGTCAGAGAAGCCTTACCTCTGATTCCATCATGGCTCATAGGTATGCGTGCGTGCGCACACATGGAGTGGTGGAGAAAGAAAGAGTGAATGTGACACTATCGCCATCCTTCATCCGCAAGTCTGGTTTCCCTGGTTGGCTTTGACACAACACTGTGTCTAACAAGATCATTAACCTTCTCCATCTCCTAACGCAGCATGGCCTGTGGGTTATGCATTACTGCCCTCCCCCTTACATTTCCACCATGCCTAAGACTGGACAGGTGTTTTTTGTTAGAGCTGACTTTGCACAAACAGACCTCGACAGTGGCCCAGCGGCAGGTGTGGTTTCAGCCTCACCCCTGCAGGGCCTGCTCACAATTCTCATCCAAGGGAAGGGTAGCAGGGTAGCATTTAAAGCAATTGTTTCTCACACCTCTTTGTAAGTAAGTGTTACAGCTTGTCTTGGAAAAGGAGTTAGGTCTAGGCATTGAAGAAAAGACAGAGGGCTTGACTTTGCTTTTTTTGGGGGGTGTAGGTTTTTGGTTTCCAACAGGCCAGAAAGGCAAGAAATGAAATCTAATGATTTCTTTGATGTAACCACTTAGCCATTGTTTGCTTTGCATGCACAGGATTGATTCTGTCTGTATATGTCCCCACGCACGGAAGGACCCAAAGACCACTGAACTCGGGTGGGAAAAAGTGGTTTAAAGTAAGGTTGGTTGAATTGAGCCCTCCCATTTACTCCTTTTCTCTAACATTTACTCCATATGTGAAGGACCCAGGGCAGGTCACTTAACCTTTCTGAGGCTCAATTTCCTTATTCATAAAATAGCAACAGTGTAGCAAATCTTCCATCTGGTATGTAATTGGTTTGTGATACATATTTGTTGAATGAATGAATAAATTAATGAATGACTTCCAGGTTTGTTGAGAGGACTAAATGAGACCAATCTAGGTGAAATGATATAGACAGGTGACTTGTTTACTTTCAGTCTAGTTTAGAACTGGAAAGATAAGTGGGTACCCCTGGGGGAGTTCTTTATGTGGGTTGAAGGAAGTGAGTGCTGCCAGGACTACATTCGGGAGAGAGCAGCCAGGTGTAAAAGCACCTTTCACAGTCTTTCACAGCCTCTCCAGCCAATGTCCCCAGCTTTGGCTGTCACTTTCTGCCAGCTCAATCAATCCCAGGGGAAAGGTTGTTTCCATGACAACACTCCATCTCCAGGAAGTCACCTTTTCCCCTTCTCTCCCATGAAACATCGAATGGGGTGACAACAGCTTTTTGTTCCCTCTCTCCCAGAAGGTAGCTGGGTGATACGGGAAGGAGAGAGAGGGGACTCGGAAACCCTGAGTGAAGGTGCCAGTTGGGTTGCTGACATCCTCATTCTGCCTCACAGGAGGCACAGTCACCTGTCCTTGCCTCCTGCGCAGTCCCAGTAGGCCTGAGTTTGAAGGCAGCCATGGAGACTCTGCCTTCTCCATCTTCCACTCAAATGCCATTTGCCCTGGGGGATAAAAATGTCACTTCCAACTCATCTATTTGCTCTCATCCCAATGGTCACTTCCTCTTGGAAGTTTCTCTTGACAGCCCCTCCCCTGCAGACTGGGTGAGGGGCTCTGGGAAGTACCCCTTCAACGATGTGTAAAAGCTGAACACACTCTTTGGCTGTATCTTTAGACGCTAAGCAGAAGCCTTGCGTGCCTAATTCACAATGGTAATCCTGGTGGCCAGCATGGTACCTGGTACGCAATAGGTTCTCAAGGTGCATTTGTGGAATGATAAGCTACATAAACAAATGCCTGCCATTTCTTCCCGGGACCCATCCCACTGCACAGACGTCGATCCCGTACTAGGAACTGACAGTCTCTAACCGACCCTACCACTCACTCATTTGTACAAGTGCTTCCAATTCTTAACTACCTCACAAGAACGTTAGGAGATGAAAATGCTGCAATGCTCGTAAAACACGAACGTGGAGGGTATTATCAGTATAGAATGAAAGTTTCCTCATTGTGTCTCTTAAAATCCACTCCTTAGGATGAATCCGTAGCTAAAAATCAATGAACATTTATTGAGCATTTATAATGAACCCGGCAGGGTGCTAAGTGCTTTACATGCAGCACCCTTATGGCATTGTTACAGTGATCACGAGAGGTAGATGCCACAGTGTCTTCCCAGTTTACAGGTGAAGCAGCCGGGGCGCAGAGAGGTTAAACAGCTTGCTGAGCTCAAATGTTTGGGAAATAGTGAAACTAGGATTTGAACCCAACACCTGTGCTCGCAGTGGCTCTAAGACCCTGCAGGAGTCAGGACAGGCCAACTGTCCCGCCCTCTCCCATCAGACCTCACTTCCAGAGAGCGTTCCACGGTCTGGAGTTACAGTAACCCAGGCTGCCTTTTGAGAATCTTCACCGGCTCTACCTGTGTTCAAAGCAAGATTTATTGATGGAACTGATCAATTAAGCAATCGTTGTTTATTGAGTTCCTTTTCAATTATTTAATATTTATTGAGCACTTTCATGTAGCCAGTGCTTGTGCAATGAGCTGTGGAAAATACAAGAGAGGTATACCATTCATTCTTCATCTTCAGGGAGCTTGAAATCTAGCCTGGCATTGGAAAGGGGGAGGTTGGCAATATTAAACCACAAAAGGAAATAATTACTCAAATGTTAAATTGATAAGCACAAACAGCATATTGAAAGGCAGAAAGGGGACAGAGCTTCTCTATTATTTAATAAAGAGTAAGAATCATGAACATGGTGGGTCTTAATGGCCTTCAAAAGCAGGTAGGAATAGACTAGGAAAAGGGTGAAGAAAAAGGTATTCCAGGTAGAGAAAACAGCAGAGGCAGTGAGGATGGATGAGTACAGGATGTTTTAGTGCCCTGTAAAAACTGATCTAACTAGAAAAGAGGGCGCTGGTTGGAAAGTCATTCTTATCTAAATATCAAATACAAGAACCCCAGGTTTCTCCCTAGCACCCAGGACAATGTATAGCATGAAATAAGAATTTATTATACGTTTGTTGAACTGAGCTCATGCAAAGGTCAATAAGGTGGTCACTGACTTGCAAGGAACTTAGGATTTAGTAGAAGGGAAGGGGGGGAATATATATATATATATATATATATATATATATATATATATATATATATATATCTTGAACAACATGGAGGTTACAGGTGCTGATCCTTCATGCAATAGACGTTTGACTCGCCAAAAACTTAACTATACCAGTTGTCCTTCAGTGTCACGAGTGATTGGTTACAGGATCATGGATACCAAAACCAGGGGATGCTCAAGTCTCCCATATAAAATGTCATTGTGGGGACAGAGCCAGGAGTGCAGTTTCCAGGTTCTCGGCCTCACGTGGAAAGTTGCTGACTCAGGTAGTAAATGGCCATCAACTCTGATTGGATGGCCATCAGCTGTGGCTAGTTGGCCGTCAGCTGTAACCAGTGAGCCATTGGCCACTAATATAACTGCCGTGGCTACGCTAGCAGCAAATGGGGGCTAGCAAGAAGATGGTAGGTGGGCTGGCAAGAGCAGATTGCAGTTGGCATGGCGGATTGCAGCTAGCAAGTGAGGTTGGTTGGCAGAGAGAGGTGGACGGTAGGTTGCGGATCGTATGGCTCCTGCTTCCTGTGTCTCCGGCCCAGCCACCGGCGAGAATGTAGTGGTGTGACTCCCCTATCTATGGCTCCATGGGTGTTCCTTTTTGGCTTCACCATATCCTGCGTTCTTATGTGGGGAGCGAGAGTTGAGACCCTACCTGACACCCTGTATGACAGGCGTAAGTCACTGCATACAGTCATCTCTCTGCATTCTGGGATTCCCAATCAGGGGTTGAAAACAGTACAGACATTTATTGACAAAAATCTGTGTTTAAGTGGACCCATGTAGTTCAAACCTGTGCTGTTCAAGGGCCAACTATGTATCTACTTATAGCACAAAATCAAATATACTAAGTGCTGTTCATACTGTAATAAAGAATTTTGTTTCCATCCACATGGCAAGCTAGGTAACAAAACACCCCTCTTACACAATACCCAGATGTGGTGATAACATTGAGAAAATAAACCACATTTTTAAATATATACACTGAGTTGTCAAGAAAGTAAGTGATGACCTTTGAAGGCAAAAACTAAAGTGAAAACACAAATCTGGAGATGTGGACCATGCAGAAGTCAGTGACCATCCTTGGCTTCTGCCAGTCCCCACTGACTTGGGGCTTTATTTCCACAGGTGTACAGGAGCAAGAGACACAATCTGTACCCATACAAGGGGTGACGGGGAGTTGAATTAGAAATCTCCACATGAGCCAAGACCCTGAGGGATCTTACCCTCCATTCTCACTTCCCTGGTGGTCTAACGGTTAGGATTCAGCGCTCTCGATTAAAGACAGGTTAGACTCACTGTGGGGGTGACATGGTAGATCCTCTGAACTCATGGCCTCATGTTTATTGGTGCGCGATAGTGATGTCTGGGTTTTCTAGGGACCATTGTCTGCTCTTAGTGAATATCTAGTAATCCTCCCAATGTCTGGATAGCTCCCTTTCCTCTGTACACAAGGCACCATGGAGCCAGCTTTAGGTATCTGGATGAAGTTTAAGTCCAAAGATGGTAGCAGGGATGGAGAGTCTTTGCTTAGGGACACCTGGTCTTGCCTTTCACCAAGCAGCTCTGAGTCTGTAAACTGTCTCCGTGCTTGGAATTGGGTAAAAGCCATGTTTTTTAGCGTCTGGATTTGGTTCACAAGGCTTGGAATTTGTTCAATTGTCCATATAAAATAAATCATCTCTTTCAGGACTAGAAAAATCATAATGCATTAGTTTTCACCAAAGACTCCTATGGGTTTAGCATACTACTACCATTGGGTTCTTGTTACTTTTTTTTTTTTTTAAACGTAAACATGCCCGTTGTGTCTTCATTAATTAAGAGCTGCCACTCTATCTCTACCACTCCAAGATGTTATCATTTCCACTGAAGCTAGGGATGTGCCTACCAGCATCAAACCTTTCTATAGACGACAGGTACTAGAGAACTTGCCAAAGAGGCTGGCACCACCTTCACCAATCTGTTTCTCAATTTTATTTGTTTGTTTTGTGAAGAAAGTGTCTTTTGAGCCCTCCAGAGAGATAGCAGAAGGAGACTGAATGAGTGTCACATGTGATAAAGCCACTACCTTATACCAGAGAAGTCCTGGCTCATTCCTTTAGTTGTGGTCAACCTACCGAGCACCCTGTTAAAATCATGCCCAGCTGTTCTAACTAACACACCAAAGCAGGAATCGCCATTAAATGCCCTCCTATTAATAAATCTGACCCAATCCTACATTGTTTTTTTTCCCCTCATCTAGCACTCCTAGAATTTATTTTCACACGTGTTACTCTGATTTCTTTTGATATGAATTAGCCTAATCTTGCAATTCTTTTAGTATGAAAGAGAACAATATATACTCACTCCCTGAATTCTGAAGGCAATGGTGGGGGGAATCTTGAGGAAAATCAATATCCCCATGCAAGGTAACTGCTTCAGGTGAGATCTTTACCTGGTTTTTTAAGCAAGGATAGTCTACCAGTTTGGGATAGAGAAAGACAGGCTGCTTCTGTGAGCAAGTAGAATTGTTTTAGGGAGGAAACATCATTTTACTTAAATTTATCCAAATTGACCAAAAATTAAATTTATCCAAATGGACCATTTCCAATTCTCAGGTCCCATTCTTTCTCAATCAGTGTCCTCACTTTTACATAAGAGATCTTGGAGAGCCCTGAATTCAATTTGTGTTGTAACCTACAAGATCAAGATTTGCAGCTGATGTTTAGGTACCTTGGTTAGACAGCTATGGTTGATAAGATATTATTTCAGTGCAATTATAAAAACGTCTGGAGTCCTGACATTAGCTTGAGTGAAAATTTAAAGGACTAAGCTTGTACTTTTCATTTTCTAAGTTTTCCAGGGAAGGTATAGGCTACTCCACTGTCCTTGACACTCTCATTTAGTATCAATGTCTATCGCAGTAGCCAGCTACTTGGTCTTTCATAGCCTTGCTTTACATAGTAATTCATTTCAAGAATTTTAGGTGATAAATTTTATAATCAATCCCGTTGCCACTTCAGGCCGTAAACTACCAGCATCCCATTTTCTACCACTAGAAAAATTATCACTGCTTTTTGGTATAATGAGATCACAAAATTAATTCAAGATTCCTATTATTCAAGATCTGTTTCCTGGAACCATTTCTGATACAAAATAATGCAATCAGTCAGAATTTGATCAATAAAAACCACTCGAGGCATTTCAGGCATGAAGGCATTTAAGTGCTGAAAATACAGGAGGGGCTAGAGGAATGAAAGTCAAGGAAGGTTGTCATTCGACCTCAGTGTAGGTAAATAGGTATCAGGGAATCAGGAAGTTGCAGGAAATCCAGGCAGTTATTGCCTCTCGCCCTGAGGTGAGCGAGTTGTAGGAGGCCCATACAAAATCTTACTCTGCCAAAGCTCATACGCAAACCTGCTGTTATTGGAAGAATATTGATTTGGTTTCAGCCTCTCTTACACCTTCCAAACCTTACATAAGTATCTCTCAATGGTGAAACCTAGTTGAAAAGTCTGCTAGTAGAGAATCTGATAAATGATAAATGATACTTTCTAGGCTCCTAACTCCTGTGGTACAGGGGAGAATGTGGAAGAGGGAAAATAATCTGTGTTGTTGAAAGATAATCCAAAATATGAAAAAAGTTATCCTTGTTCAAGGACAATATTATCTACACAGAAGACCCAAGGAATCTAAAAATCAATGTTTAGAAAAAGAGAATTTAACAAGGTTGCCTGATAAAAGATTACTATACAAATTAAAATTTTATTTCCACATATTAGCAGAAAAGACTTAGAAAAACTAAAAGATTTACACTGTCACATTGTTATTATTTATCTCATGAATCTACCAAAAGAGATCTAAGTCTTTACAGAGAAAATTTTAAAACATTATTGAAAGACATTCAATTAGACCTAAATAAATACATATACTATATTCATAAATTGGAAGAATGAACTTCAAAATTATTCCAGTTGTCCTCAAACTGGTCTATGGGTTTGGTGCAATTTCAATAAAAATTCCAATAATTCTTTAACTGGAACTTGACAATAAATAAGGAACAGCAAAATGCCAAGATAGATAAGACACTCCTAAAGAAAAAAAGGGACAAGGATTTTCTCTACTAGATATTAAAAATTGTTATTAAATCTATAGTAATTAATTAAGATACTAATTAATTAATGCTACTGTGTTTCCCCGAAAATAAGACCTAGCCAGACAATCAGCTCTAATGTGTCTTTTGGAGCAAAAATTAATGTAAGACCCAGTCTTATTTTACTATAAGATAGGGTCTTATATAATATAATATAATGTAATATAATATAACATAATATAATACAATATAATACCAGGTCTTATATTAATTTTTGCTCCAAAAGACGCATTAGAGCTGATTATTGGGCTGGGTCTTATTTTTGGGGAAACAGGGTAGTACAGATTAATATATCAGTGGAACAGAGTAGAGAGTACAAAAACAGATCTATGCACACATGGAAAGTAGAAATCTTACAGAGATAGCTTGGCAGATCAGTGGGGGAAAAATAGATTTTTGAATAAGTTGGACTGGGGCATTTGGTCATTCATGTAAAAAAAATTAAATTGAAATGTTACCTCATACTAAAAAACAAAAGAAAAAAAAAATCAAATCCAGATGGGTCAAGGTAAAACTTTATATGTTTTGAAGAAAATATCAAAGAATACCTTCTTGGCCTCAGGGTATGGAGGGTTTTCTTAAACATGTCACAGAAAGCATAAGTTACTAAAAATTGATATGTTTGACTACATTACAATTAAGATACTCTGTTCATCAAAAAGACCATAAAAACAAACTCAAAACTGTGAGAAGATATTTGCCACACAAACCGACAAAGGGTTAATATTCGTTATATATATATATATATATATATATATATATATATATATATATATATATATATAACTTTCATGAAATCAATAAGAAAAAGACCAAAAAAAGTAGAAATGGAAAGTTAGACAAAGATACAACAAGGCATTTCACTTAAAAGAAAACTGATACAGCCACAAAAAGTATAAGGATACTGTATCTTATTAGTCATCAGAGAAATGCAAATCAAAATGATTCACCTTTAGAAAAAGTAGAGAACCATATGATTTCACTGATACGTGGTATATAAAACTGAAAACAACAAAAGAACAAGAAAAAAGAAACAAAACTCATAGACATAGACAATAGTTTTGTGGTTACCAGAGGGTAAGGGGGGAGGAGGGTGGTAGATGAGGGTAAAGGGGATCAAATATATGGTGATGGAAGGAGAACTGACTCTGGGTGGTGAACACACAGCACGATATATAGATAATGTATTACAGAATTGTACACCTTAAATCTATGTAACTTTGCTAACAATTGTCACCCAAATAAACTTTAATTAAAAAAAATATTCATCATTTTGTGCCATCAAATGGCACAAAGAAGCTTTTGAATCTGACAAAAGTATCAGCAAGGCAATGAGAATTTTTATATATTATTGATGAGAGTGTAAACTGGTACAGATACTTGACAAACAATTTGGCTTTCTACCCAATAAGCCAGCAATTCCACTTATGGAGAAACTCTTGCTTATCTGTGAGGATGTTTCTAACAAAAATATTTATAATAGCAAATAATTAAAAAGCAAACTACCAAGAGAAGAGGTATAAATAAAGTGTGGTAATGTCATGTAAGTCATATAAGAGAAAATGGATTAACCAGAGCTCCCTTGATCAACATAAATGACCATGACAAATATACTTTGGAGTGATAAAAAATACACAGTCTGATTCAAATTTATAAAATGTTCATAGGTATGCAGAATCAAACTACACACATATATATGTATATATACGTATATACATATATATGTGTGTATATATATACACACATACACATACTTTTTTTTTAAGTCAATACCTGTGTAGCTCAGATCCTGGTGATTACGGAACATCCCTGAACTGTCAGCCCTGAGCTAGGTGCTTCCACCTGCGTCAATTTAATCTCCCCAAGTAATGATAACAACACCCACCAAAGGGGTGTTACTCTTCCTGATTTTACACATGAGAGATGTTAAGAACTCAACCGAAAGTATGATAGGTGGTAGTTAGGACTTAAACCCAGATCAACTGCCCCCAAGGCCACGGTTCTTTCCCCTACACCACAGCCAAAGAACCCACACCTTACTCATCTTTCCTTTTCTGCCAGGCAACTTCTCTGCAGCTGACTTTTACTCTCTCTTTTGCTCTCAGCAACGCATGCAATGTGTGGTCCCTAAGCCCAGATCTTAAGATCTATGGGGTGAGATGATGCCTTATGTATTTTCTATATTTATTGTGATGTACTGGTTTAATGGCCAAAGGGCTTCTCTATCGATCAATTAATCAATAAATTCATCAATTCATCGAGGATGAGCTAGGAGGGCAGATCATGGAGAACCCTCTGAGAGTAGAAGGGATTGGGCAGGACATTAAACCTCAGAGGCAAGGGGCCCAGAGCAGGGGCCCAGGGCACACAGTGGAGGCAGTTCAGTTGCTTAGATGGGAGAGGACCCTTTGGGAATCTGATGAAAGCTATAAACTACCTGCCCAAAAGACCACACATCTGCAAACACACAGAAACAAAATTCTGTGTGCACATCAATCTCAGAACAAGAATATCGGGATACAGGAATGGCGTGGATTTAGAGTCAAAATGTCCAGGGACATCGTGTTCTTTAAGAACCAGCCCCATCCCAACAAGAAAGCATCAATATTAATTTGGCCTTCAGCTCCCCCCTGGTCTCTGTTAGTCCTGGATCTCCTTAGTGTTTGCTTAACTCGTTTCCTTTTTGCTTTAGCTTTTCAAATGCACCTTTTCTTCCAGCTGGGCCTACTTATATGTCCCTCCAACTTTGGTTGGGCCCTGGCTCTGCTTTCTGGCCACAGCTTCTTAGACTTGGCTCCATATAGGTGGTCACTCCCTGTAGGTAGACACTCCCTACAGATGGTCACTCCCTACAGCACTATAGGCAGACATTGACCAGGCCTGGCCTGGCGTCCCGGGTTCTGGCTTCCTTCCCTGTTCCCCTGGGACCACTGTGGGGTCCCAGCATCAGCACTTCCTTATTCTCTGATAATTTCAGTAATTTCTTTAATCTCCCTGAGGCACAGCAGCCTTGGGAGGGATTGGGGGAAATGACAACGATCTCACAATGTTGTTGAGAAGATTTAACGTAGACATTGTGCCGTGTGGACTTCCCATTTGGCCAATGTGAGCTGTAACCGTGAAGCAAGAGCACCATGTGTTTGGATCAGGGGGAGTGTGTATGGGATGTGGTGTACGTACACAGGGTGTGGGGGGTAAAGCGCTGAGAGCAAAGAACAGAGGGGTGAACCCGTTTGCTGATTGATTCTACCATTTCCTGTTTCCAGCTTACGCTGGACAAGAGTGCTACAAAAGTATTTTATTATTATTACCGTCCTATTAGTAATACAAATGGCTGTGAGTGCCCTCAGCATACAGCAACGGGTACACTTTATTAGTGTGACTGATGCGAGGGGTGCAGGATTTCGAGGAATGCTGACCAGTATCTCCTCTCACTCCAGCTGGCTCAGCCTGGAGGGAACAGCCCGCGCCTAAGCCTGGGAGGACAGAGAGGTCAGAGAGAAAGACTGAGCTCCGTGATGATTGGCTGGTTCTCCTACGGCTGCCCTCAGGTTGCTCACCATCCCACCTGACAGACATGACCATCCCGAAGCTGAGAAGGACCAAGATGCTGGCTGTGCCTCCTGACCAGGCCTGCCTCTGAGCTCTCTCAGTCTCTATCAGGTTTTAACAAAGGCAGGCACGCGGGCCCTGGATGGCCTACTGTACGATCATTGCAATGCTGCTTTTTTTGGAGTTCTTGGATCAAAGACACGGGGATGAAAGTGGAAAATGGGAGGCCCGTCTCACCTCTACACCCATGCTTCTACCTCCTCGGAGATACTCTAGCAACTTCCTAGTTTTGTGCCTCAGTCAATCAGCTCTGTGTGGGGTGGACTTCAGTTTCCATCTCTGGCCTAACCACAGGCCACCGGCTGGTTCCTCCAAAGGTCTCCCCTGCCTCCGGACTTGGGAAGTGGGGGCAGCTCCGTGTGTCCTGTTTCCCATTTCCACTAGTAACCCCTTCTTTACCTGGCCTACTCCTTCTTCTCTCTCACCCCCTCCCCAGTTATCCTCCATATTTCTTCTCTAGAATCTAATCCCACGGGTTACTGTTGCTAACAGTTTATTGTAGCTATTATTAATGAGCTCATATTAACCATTGTTTGTAGAGCAAATGCTAGATGTGGAGCCATCTGCTTAGCCTTTTACCTGAATGGCCTAAGCCGTACAATGTTGAGGTACATCTGCTATCTTACTTTAACAGAGGTGAAAACTATGGCTTACAAACATTGTCTAAAGTACATCGCAGCACCAGAGCACCAACTCGAGACGGTCTGGCTTCCCTATCTTTACCCGTTACCAGCATTTCTCATCATGACAGATATGCAGCCTCTTTTAAGGAAACAAAATTTACTGTGGATCCGCTCCAGTGATAACTTACAGTTTTAAGATACAAGCATAAAACTAGATATTAATTTATTATACTTAACCTTTTAAATAATCATAAAACACGTAGGCTATGATAACAAAAATGCCAAAATCCCAGTGGCAATAAACAACAAAGATTGATTTTTTTTTTCTCCCCCTCCGTGAAACCACAGATAAGTGGGGAGCTGACCCAGCCCAGCAGTCGCTGTTCTGCACCAGTCAAGTACTGGCAAGAAACAAAAGCACACCCAAGCTGAGGAATTTGAGGAGCGTTTTATCTGCTATTTATTTGTACTGTTTACAGGGGCATAACCAGGGGTTAAGGAAACTAGGGAGTTAGCATGCAGTACCTGAGGCCTAATAGCAACTAGTCACACTTACCCTGTAGGAACAAGGTGGGCAAGCAGTGACCAGAACTTAGAAAGTTGCAACAAGAGTCAGGCTGCCAATTTAGGGTGATCTGACAAAGAAAGAGCCAGGGAACTTCATAGTCCGACCTCGTTCTTTTCCTGCTCTCTGGTCTCCTGCCAGAACTTTCCATCGGCCAAACCCACACAGAAGTTAGGTGGTTCGGGAGACCCCGGATCCAGTCCCCACAGTTCTGCCTCCCAGAGAGAAACTGGGGCAGTGCCCTGGTTGATACTTAGCCCAATTCCAAATGCTGCTAGGGGCAAAGAGAGCCCTGGAGAAAACCACACGGCTATAAAATGTGGTGGCTCCAGCACTCCGCACTCACAATTCACAGGCCAGAACTAATCACGTGTCCTACTCAACAGAAGGGACCCCAAAGTGCCATCCTGCCATGTGTCCAGGAAGAGAGAAGAACTGAGCATCTGTAAGCAGTCCTGATGGCTGCCACCAAACCAAAATGAATTTGCAGATTAAATACAAAGAAAATTACAGAATGCAAACACTTCAAATTTACAGAATTAATTCAATGTTGCAGTCGATATTGCTTGCTAAAACTGAGTCACCCCCCAAGGACATAAATACATCTGACAGGTCCTTTGACTTTGGCCTGCTTCTGCTTCCGTGTGCCATGTGACAATTTTATTCTCCTACTAATATACCAGCAGCCATGAAGTCATTTGGTTTTTCACTTGGCAGGAGCGTGCCATTGACGTTGTAATTTTCCCTCTGTTCTTTTCTCACGAGGCCACATCAATTATTGTAGTGCTAATTGTTACTGACAAAATCGCAGTGCAAAGGCAAATGTGGGCAATGAATTCAGCAGTTGGTTACATGTAGTTATCTAGATGATCCAGAAAATGCTTATATTAATTTTTTTGTATTACCACTGAATTGAAAATAAAGTTAAACAATTCTCGTACAGACGTCAAACACTCCTTAGAAACACAGCTTCTACTTGTCCTTTTTATTGCCACTTTCTTGTCCCAGGACAGGTGACAGGACAAGTAGAGATGGCAAAACCCTCAGCTACCTGGAAGGTGTATCTGTTGTTCCTCCAGTCCTTGCTTTTCTACTTTTGCATCTTCTCCTCTTTCTGGTGCTGTCATATGCCTTCCTCTGTTCAGGATCCCTGACTCTTCTGGCTGTTCTGTATTTCTCTCAAGCAGTTTCCTGGTTTAGACTAATCCAGAAGGTTCTGTCTTCATCTCTGCCCGTCAGCCCTGTAGCCTTAGATGCTCTCTCTGTTCTTCCCAGTCCCAAGTCTTTTAGATGAGCCCTGGGTCACACTCTGAAAATGTTTATGTCATGTAAAAACAAGCGGAGGTTTGCTAAGAACATTTTCTTATTCTGTACAACTCTGTCATCTGATGTCACTTTCTCATTCCTATGTGACCCAGAAGTCCTGGTCACTCAGCGCCGTATAGTACGTTTCTTACCTGGAGGCTTCTAGATAGGCCTCAAGGGATCTCTTCATCTCCCAAAATTGTGTGCAGAATTTTACGTGTAGATATTCAAGTACATCTTTTCTGAGAATTTCATCAGATACTCAAAAAGCCCTGGGACCTAACAAACACTGATATCTACTGTCTTACACTACCCAATTACAACTTCATAATATTCATTTTCTAAGCAACTTATATCTACTTGTGTTAAAATTAAAATGCTGTATATAAGAGCCTACATCTATATGCTTGCTCCAGAGACTCCTGTAACGTGGGGCTTTGCCGCTGAATGGCGTAATCCTTTTTTGCGGAGTGTAGTCCATGGCAAACACTGTCCACAGTGTATTGACAGCCAGGCATCCCATAGTTCTTCCTGAAATAGCCTGATTTTAATTGGGTCTTCATTCTCCCGTGGATCTGATAAGTTGTCTTCCCTCTGCTTCTGGTGGTTAACCATGATTGAGCTAAACTGTGTTAGTATTCTACTGCTATACAAGAAATTACCACAAACCTAGTGGTTTCAAATAATACCTGTTTATGTTAATACTGTTTCAGTGGGTCAGGAATCTGGGCACAGCTTACCTCGGTCCTCTGTTCTGGGTCTCACAAGTTTGCCATCACGACGTCTGCCCGGCTTCACGCTCATCGGGCTGTCCGACTGGAGAAAAGTCTCCCAAGCTTATTCAGGTTCTTGGCAGCATTCAGGTCCTTCTGACTGGAGAATATAGGGCTTCAGTTCCTTGTTGACATTTGTCCCAAGGCCACACTTGGCTCCTGAAGGCTGTCCATAGATCATTGTCATGTGTTTTCCTCAACATGGCAGCTTACTTCATCAAGCCAGCAAGGAGAATCTCTAGAGACAGTCTTATAATGTGATATAATGTAATTATAAAAATGATGGTCCATCACCTTTGCCATATAACAGTGATGTCACATACCTTTGCCATATTCTATTGGTTAGAAGAAAGTCACACACCCCATCCACCTTGGAGAGGATTATCCAAGGCAGGGCATGAATTCCAGAAGGTGGGGATTGTTGGGGTCACCGAAGGTCTATGCACCACATAAGCCAATCTGATCGTTGTCATTCCCCTTGACAGTGGGTGGTTTAGTCATGAGCATGTGACCCACTCCTGGCCAATACGAACCAAGAGGATATCTGATGGGGTGTGTGGCAGAGAATGTTGGTACTCGCCAATATCCACATTCTCTTCTTCATGGTACAATGAAACTACATTCCCCAGACCTTTCCATGTGGGTGAGGTCATGTAGCGGGTTTTCACTATGTAATGTGGGTAGAAATGAGGTATGCCACTTTCTGCAACTTCTCCATACGGTCTCTCCTCCCCTCCACAGGCCAGAAGCAGAGGATCCAGCAGATTGTTCTGAGGCCCTAGACGATACTCAAGCCCCTAGATGGAAGAAGCCTGGGTCCCTGAGTGTCTGCATGGAGTAGACATCCTCTCCAAACCCAGACAACTTGAATCAGACTATGGCATGAGCAAGAAATAAACCTTCACTGCGTTAGGCCATTCGAATTTTGGTGGTATTTGTTGTAGCAGTAAGCCTATGCTGATTAATACAAAGGGCTTCTGTAAAGGTTTTTGCTCCCTACCAAAAAAAGGTGCATGGGGAATGAGAAGAGAGGTCTTTCCTTCAGTTTCGTTGACTGTCATATTTGCACCTCACATAGACTAGCTACAACCCTCTTGCAATCATATGGAGTACAAAAGAAAAAAGAGACATTTCCAGCAGCCAAATTAACCAAACTCTGGAATTCTTGTTATAGAATTTAATAAAATTTCTTCAATCTTTCAGTCACATTTTTGTGTAGTCTATTATTTTCAGTTAAAAGCATCCCATTTGATACATAATTCAAACTTAATTCTTAATAGCCTGTATCCTCTCTATACTTACCACATCCCAAGTCATCTAACACTTAACCACCTGGTTTTGTGATCCACTTACATCAAACACATTCATATTCAGAAAATTGAGCAAGAGTCCACTGCCTTATCAGCTGATGCATAACAACTTACTTTCTCTGTGCTCTATAACAATGCAAGTCTGCTGGGAAAGACAGCACATTAAGGGGTTATCAGACCCTAACACCTTGGTGTAAATGAGTTTATCAGATCCTCTGTTAAATCCTCTTTTGAATGCTTCGTCCATTTTCTGCATTTCTTAAGGAGTTAGCATGGCCAATCCAGGAGATATTATCTTCAGGGTGTGGTCAACTGTAGAGAAGAAGATAGCTCTGGGCACCTAAGACTAAGCATCTATTTTAGGGGAAAATACATGTGGAAAGTGAGAGCAGAGACCACAGACAGTAAAGTTACTTCCTCACTTACCTATTTACCATCAGTTTTGTTGGAATTATAGGCCAATCTCCGTAAGAGAGCGGAGTCAAGAGAGGATTGGGTGACTATGCCAGATCCCATTGGGCACTTGACACAATCAGTCTGTAGGACCTGGCAGAAGTGACCACTGAGACAGAAGGAGCTGGTGGGCAGCATGACTGCCAAACACTAGTACTCACGAGCAGTGAATGGGGAGATTCCTGATGGTAGAGGGTCTTATGTAGAGTTCATAGGGGTGGGAAGTCCTTTGCACTATACAACCTGGACCACAGAATAAGGGCCAGCTGGTGTCTTTTCCCCACATCAGATACATCTCCACTCCTGGGAGACGGGATGGGGTTCAGAAGAAAGAGATAGATGATAGATAGATAGATAATCTCTCTTCCCTTCCCTCCTTCTTGTCTCCTTGTCTATCTCCTTGAAGTACTCTTGGAAAAACCGGGCTACAATGAGCCTCCAGCTGGATCTTACCCCTCGTTCTGCAACTGATAAGCTATGTAACAAAGTACGTCCTTGTTTGTTCTCTCTCTCTCTCTCTCTCTCTCTCTCTCTCTCTCTCTCTCTCTCTCTCTTTCTCTCTCATCACCAAATGCTTTGGGGGTTCTTACTCTGACAGGGCAGGCACGGTGCTAGTCACTGGGGATAATCTGAAAGGAAAATAACTCCTTTTTATAAAATTAAACTAGACCAGATGATCTCACAAGTATATTTTACCTACTAGCTTTGCCTACACACCCTCCCCTTCAAATCAGGAGCCCTCACCTGCCTTCCCAATGCTCTCCCACTGCTCCTTACTCACTGAAGTCCTCCCTTTGGCCCATCAGCAAAGGGCATTCCAGCCTTTCCTCCTCCTTCTTCCTCCAGCACATCAAAGCAAGGCTGCCTGGTGTCCTTACTCCTTCAGTCAGCATGCAGCTACAAATCTCTTAATGTAACCTGAGTGGAAGTATAAATAACTGGTTGATAATCCTCTGGTATTTGATCATCCCAAATAACACTTGCATTTTCATTAGGGTCTTAAATGGTCTGGTAGCTTTCTATTTTTAAATTACTCAGAAATTTAAGTTTTTAAAATTTCATATATGATGGATATGGATATGCTTATGTAGAACTAGGTAGAGATGTGGATTTGTATTTTCACAGAATTACGAAATAAGAGATCATATCGTACCTATTTTTCCATATGAATTAGCAGGTTTTCCCTGTTTTGAATGCTTAGTTCCTCCTCCTTCTCTCCAACCCCTTTCATACTAACAGGCCTCAGCCACAAACCCTCCTCCACAAAAAATGTGTAACCCATTTTAACCTATTATGTATACTTCCATATTTGTCTGTACTTGTATATACTCAAACCAGTGCGTAAGAATAGATTAAAAAGTTGTTTGTTCAAGTATTATTGTCAGTGGCTAAAATACAAAGTACAAAGTGAGCATCTATCCATAGAGAGTGGTTGAATAAATTCTGGTACAATTTCCGTTAGACTAGGCTGGGTACTGATGTAGGATAAACAATTCCAGAATCACAGTGGCCTAAAACAATAAAAATGGGTTTCTTGCTCAGTCATATGTTCAGTTCAAGCCAGTAAGGGACTCTGCTCCTCAGAGACATTCAGGGACCCAGGCCGATGTAGCAACCACCACCTTGAATTTTGGTGCTGCTGTGTCAGAGGGAAACAGAGTTCTGGAGTATCTACCATATGATGCCTATGCTTCAGACAAGAAGTTATAATGCAATGGCTAAAAGTACTCAGAGGCCTCATTCCATCACAGGTGACCCAGGAATTGAACTCCTACCATGTGCCTGGAAGGTAAAGAAACAAAATATATTGGTGAGTAGCTCTAAGGACTACCACATACTCCATATCTTATTATGTATCTATTAATAAAGAAAAAAGAAGTGATATTTCCTCTAAACCAATCGACTTGGAGGGATTTCTACAAGGGATTGTTGAGTGAGAAAAACCACAATGCAGATAAATGAATAAAAGAGGATCCCACTTTTTGAAACAATCACTCAAAAATCTGACCCAATGATTCCACTTCTGGGTATTTATCTGAAGAAATCCAAAATACTAATTTGAAAATATATATGCAGCCCTATGTTTCATTGCAGCATTATGCACAATAGCCAAGATATGGAAGCAACCTAAGTGTCCATCAATAGACGATTGGATAAAGAAGATGTGGTACATATATAGAATGGAATATTACCCCGCCACAAAAAAGAATGAAATATTACTATTTACGACAACATGGATGGATGTAGAAAGTGTTGTGCTAAGTGAAATAAGTCAGACAGAGAAAGACAAATACCATATGATTTCACTTACTTGTGGACTCTCAAAAACAAAATAAATGAACAAACAAAACAGAAACAGACTCATAGGTGCAGAGAACAAACTGATGGTTGTTAGATGGGAGGGGGGCTGAGGGGCTGGGTGAAAAAGGTGAAGGGATTAAGAAGTACAAACTGGCAGTTGCAAAATAGTCACAGGGATGTAAAGTACAGTGTAGGGTATGTAGTCAATAATATTGCAATAACCATGTATAGTGCCAAGTGGGTAGTAGATTTATCTGGGAGATCACGTTGTAAGTTATATAAATGTTTAACTACTATGTGGTACACCTAAAACTAATATAATATTGAATGTCAACTATAATTGAAAACTTTAAAAAATAATAAAAATAATACAAGGAAAAAGATCTCTACATATGGGTTGGCTTGTGTTTATACGAATATGTGTACGCTGGCTTGCCTAGTTATTCTCATACATCTTAAGTATCAGAATTTCCCTGGGGCCCTTGTTGAATGTTAGGATTTCTGGGCCCCAACCCAGACCTACTGAATCAAGTCTGGTCTGTGAATTAATGAGAGAGCCAGGACTCAATACCCAAGACTGATCCTTTATTCTACAGCATGTTGTACTCACTATGGTTCATTCATCTCAAATGACTTCCTCCCTGAGGAAAAAGTGCTGATTCATTGATCTATCAATTTATGCATCAAATATTTATTGAACATCTGCTATGTGCCAGGGACTTTGTTAGATGCTGGGGATTCAGCAGTGAACAGAGCAGACAAGGTTCTATTTTGATCTTACAGTCCAGGGTGGATAAAACATTTAAGAAGTGGACACCACGTTAATTCACACGTCCACACTGTGATAAGGACTAAGGAGTAGAAGAGTGTCGTGAGCCAAGATAATAAGGGGACCTCATTTAAACTGGGGTGTGAAGGAAGGCCACTCACAGGAAGTGAAGGCTGACAGGAAACTGTTGGGGTGGGGCCGGTAGGCAGGGGGTATGGAGCTGAGCAGAGTGCATTTCGGGCAGAAGGGGGTACCTGTGGGAAGGCCCAAGGTAGGAAAGACAGCAGATCACTGTGCCTGAAAGACAGTGATGAGAGACGACACAAGAGCATGCAGCACCTGGTCGAACATGTAAGGAGTTTGGACTTTATTCTAAGTGCAGTGGAGCCAGTATGGGTATTAGGAAGGAAGGTGAGAGAAGATTGATATATGTTGCCTTTTTACAGCAATTTAATCGAGGTATAAGTTACATACTATAAAATGGACTCATTCCAAATGTTCAGTTTGAGGAGTATGAAATACAAATCTAGATTTAGATCTAGATATAGTCACACACACATATCCACAACCAAATGTATGTATCTGTGTATCCACAACCCCAATCAAGATATAAAATATTTCTCTTACCCCAAAAGGTTCCCTTGTGCCTCTTCACTGCCAATCCCTGGTGCTAAACAACCCTGATCTGCTTTCCGTCCCTTACATTAGTCTTTAGAATGTCACATAAATGGATTTTTACCAGAGAACTAGGCAAATACCTAGTTTTACAGTTTTGTGTCTGGCTTATGCCACACAGCAGAATGTGGCAAGATTCACCCATATTGTCATATACGCCATTACCTCACTTATGTTTATTTCTGAGTCTGTTGCATAGGTTTACCATAATTTGTTTATTCTTCACCTATTTTTTGACACTTCCTGTTTAGAGCTCGTATGAATAAAGCTACCATGAGATCCACGTACAAGTCTTTGTGCAAACGTATGTTTTCATTTTACTTGAGTAAATGTCCAAATGTGGAATTGGTATCGCATATGGTTAGTCTATGTTTAACTTCATAAGAAACTGTCAAACTTTTCCAAAGTAGTTATACCATTTTACAGTCCTACCAGCATTATATTGAGCTTGTTGATCCAGATCCTCGCCAGCACTTGTTATTGTCAGTCTTTTTAATTTTAGCCATTAGCATGAGTGTGTAAGAGCATCTCGCTTTACTTTTAATTTACACTTTTCTAATGAACTAAGGATGCTGAGCATCTTTCATGTGCTTATTGGACATTCACTTACTCACTTTAGTGAGGGGTCTGTGAAATCTTTTACCAATTTTTTCTTTTTTATTATTATTGGGCTGTTTTATTATTAAGTTGGAAGAGTTCTTTATGTATTTTGGATACAAGTTCTTTGTCAGATAAATGTATTAGAAATAATTTCTTTTTTCTGGCCTGAGACTTGTCTTTTCTTAATATTTGTCAAAGAACAAAAGTTTTAAATGTTAATACATTTTTCATATTATTTCTTAAATGGTTTACTTTTTTGTGTACTATCTAAGAAATATTTGCATAGTCCAAGGTTGTAAAGTTTTTCTCCTATGAATGTTTCTAAAATTCCATAGTTTAAGCTTTCTTATTTAGGTTTATGGTCCATTTGCAGTTGATTTTTCTGTATGGTATGCAGTAAGGATCAACATTCTTTTTCTTTCAGTTTTAGTTGTTCTAGCATAGCCTGTTAAAAAGACTTTCCTTTCATTTATCAAATTGCCATCTCTGTTGAAAATAAATCAGACATGTGTGAGTCTATTTCATGACTCTCCGTTCTGTTTCATTGACATATACATCCATCCTTATTCAGAACTATGCAGTCTTAGGTCCTGTAGCTTTATAGTGCATCTTGAAATCAGCTACTGTGGAGTCCTCCAGCTTGATTCTTCGTCAGAATTGTTTGGGCCGTTCTAGGTTCTTTGCTTTCTGTAAATATTTTAGAACCAGCTTGTCAAATCCTATTAGAAAAACAAAAGCCTGTTTGGATGTTGACTGTGATCACGTTGATTCTATAGATTAATTTGAGAGAATTTACATCTCAACAATATTGGTTTTTCCATCTTGGATTTGCTTGATAGCTTTAAAGAGATTTCCCTTTTGCCCACTCCGTGGCCTAAATCACCTCAAACAACAGGATGGGCTTGAGTCTTTGAGGTTCAGAGGAGTCCATGGTTATTAATCCTGCAACCCCTGGAAACCTATACATACAGAAGGTTCCTCCTCTCTCGCTTCATATTTCTTGGGGCTTGAGAGAAAGGCAAATTCAGGCAAGCAGGGCTTTCCTGCACTAAGGTCCCCACAACCAGCTGTTGCTAAGTGGCGCTTGCAGATCCAGACATCTTTACTGCTTACTCTGGAAAGATGGTGAGGGTCTTGACCAGCCTTAGCTGTATGCAATATGTTATAAAAACCAGTGTGAGACCTGGGCTGCACTCTGGAAGGACACACTTAGGTGAGTCCCCATAGCATGGCCTCCCAGAGTGTACCATAGGTGCTGCAGTGTGTGTGTGATGGAGAAACCACGAGGCTGGTCTTCTAGTCTGGAAACGTGTGTTCACATCCCAGCTCTGACCTTTCCGGGTAGTGTGGTCTTTGACAGTCTGTCAAACTTCTCTGAGCCTCTGTTGCCTTATCTTTCCGAAAGGTATGAGCATCTTGACCTCCCTCAGTCATTGTGAAGAAGAAATGAGATGGCAGAGGTAAAGCTGAGCCTGCTTGCCGAGGCTGGGAACATCAGATGCAGAGAGAAAAGGTGGGAACCCTCTTCCCAGCCAGAAGCACCAGGAGAGCAGTGGACAGTCTGGACTAGAACTGTGTGAAAAAGGAGCAGGTGGGTAGATGTCAGACTGCCCTCAGCGCCAGCCGTGTTTTTCCTTTTCTTGCCTCCTTGCATTTCCTCTGCCAGCCTTCTCTCCATCGTGACACTCTATGG
The DNA here is from genome assembly GCF_004115265.2 of Rhinolophus ferrumequinum. Taxonomy (NCBI): domain Eukaryota; kingdom Metazoa; phylum Chordata; class Mammalia; order Chiroptera; family Rhinolophidae; genus Rhinolophus; species Rhinolophus ferrumequinum. Next base: position 45,278,289 of record NC_046301.1, read on the forward strand.
GGAGATGATGCCCAGCGAGTCTGGGCAGACCCAGCCTTGTGGATACTGCCTGCAACCAACATTACTTTACCCAGGAGTATATATACACTATGAAGAGAAGCTCAGGGCTGTCATGTACTTAAACCAAAGTCCTGATGCACTCCTGAGAAATTCCAGGCACACGTCAATGGGCACAAGTTCCTCCCCAGTGTGCCCTTAGGTGACACTGGGTGGCCTTTCCCCTGAACAGGCCAGTATTGCTGCTCTGTGTGCTACACAGCTCATGGGGACCAGGGTGGACAGCACAAAGTGTAAGTCACTGAATGGCCAGCTCAGGCCCCTCTTCGGCCCTCCCCAAATATGGTCTTTGGGGACAGAATCCCAGAGAGCAGTTTCTAGCCTCTCGACCTCACGTGGAAAGGTGCTGGCTCGGGTAGTTGATGGCCATCAGCTGTGACTAATTGGCCATCAGCTGTAACCAGTTAGCCATTAGCCACTAATATAACTGCTGCAGCTAAGCTAGCAAGCGTGGATTGCAGCTCGCAAGTGGGGTGGGTTGGTTGGCAGAGAAGTGGACGGCAGTTTACGCATCATATGGAGCCTGCTTCCTGGTCTCCAACCCAGCCGCCAGTGAGACTGTAGTGATATGACTCCCCTATCTATGGCTCCGTGGGTGTTCCTTTTTGGCCTCACTGTGTCCTGCGTTCTTATGTGGGGAGTGGGACCAGAGTCCCCGCATGACAGGTCTCACCATGGACATGGCCTCTTACAGTGACCATAGCCCAGCCTCTCAGACTGAGGCTTAGAGACGCCTCAAGCCACTGGCCCCGAGATCCTCTGGCCTCTCCCTTAAAGGGAAGACTCTCAGAAGTCAGATTTTACAGTTGCCTCCCCTCCCCCACCCCAGCCTGTTCAAAGTGCTTAATTAACAAATCTTGAGTATCAGGAAGTTGTTTACTGGCTTCCTGGGGAACTGTTCTCTGAGGAGCTCAAAGCACTGCTAATAGATTTTTTGTTGTTGCCTCCATCCATCAAGCAACCTCCCTCATTCCAAACGCTGCTTCATCCCTCCCCTCTGGGGATCTGACTCTCACTCAGAGAACCCAGGAGAGACCTTCTGCTTCTCTAAGCATCTCTGCCCCTAAGCTACAATGCCCACCCCCCACAAGGCGGGGGCTCCATTTTAACTAAAGAATGAGTAGGGAGAGGCAATTGTAGATACCGGTTTGCAGGGAGATTCTGCCGGCCCTCCCTGCTTTTGGAAAGCACACCGCCACTCACACCTACCTGCATCCCATTTCCTTCTGCAGCCCCTGCCTGTCTGAGAAGTGATCACAACACCTGCGAATCTGTGCAATCAGGAGCACAAGTCGCTCTCACTGGCCTCTGGCACATCCCCCCTTGGCCACAGTCAACACGGGGGGGACTGACTCTGGGGCATCCACTTGTACTTCTCTCTCAACTGCTACAAGACCCTGGTCCCTGCTTGCCCCTCTGTCCTCTGGACCGCTGGTCTGCTGTCCCTGCAGGCTCCTCTGGGCCTCTCACTGCTGGGCTGCACACCTGGGCTCCTTGTCCAAGTTCTTCTGGTCTATCCGCTCCCATCCAGGCCCTGAATTTAAGGGCTGCTGCCAACATACTGCCTCACGAGGGAACAGGGGGTATGCTTGTGGTCAGAGGCGTCCCCTGGGGACAGAGGGCACGCGTTAGCCCAGGATGAGACCGTGGCATAGAGATGAAAATTATAATGATCATGATTGGTACCATTTATTGACGCACGTGCCAGGCGATTTATATTCATTACCCACACACCTCAGAACCATCCTCTGATGTACAGGCTCCTACAGAGTGGCTGTAACATCTAATCACACAGCTGAGTTTATCATGGACTATGGTGTACTCTTCATAAATGACTTATTAAATAGTTGTTTGTTTCCAGACTTGGAGTCACCCTACATTATTATGTCAATTTTACAGATGAGGAAACTGAGACTCACAGATATTTCTATAATAGGAGAGCAGAGATTCAAACTCAGGTCTGTCCTGCTCCAAAAGCTGCTCCCTGTGCTATGTGAACCTACCACGTGGGTATGCATTCCTTTACCTCCATCCCTGAATGTGGCCCCGCCGTGCACTGAGACCTCAGGGCAACCCCGTCTAGAACTTACATTCAGGGAGAGAATCTCATGGAGGACTGGAAGTTTCAGAACTAGAGCACCTTAAAACTTCAAAGAACCGTAATCAGATCTGAACACAATGGTTCTTAATCATTTTGGAACTCTTAAAGAATCTGATAAAAAGAATATTGACCCTTTTCCCTGTTGACAAAACACATCCAGCCTAAGAGAAATCTTGTAAGAGTTTATTTGAGCCAAACTGACGACAATTGCCAGGAAGCAAAATCTCAACATATTGAGAAAATGTTCCTTGAAATGGCGGTTTGCAGCTTATTTTATACATAAAATCAAAGGAGGAGGGTTCCATGAAATCCACTGGTGATAGATTAAGGGGGTGGGAGAAAGCAAAGCGGGGAAATCTCTGGGATGATAAAAGTAAATTGGAGAACAGGTACTTCTTTCACATAGGTGGGTGCAGGATAGTTAATAGTTCACATAAAGATATTAATCAAAAGGCAAGAATGATCATGAGGGATTCTGTCGTTTCCTGCTCTGGTCTGGAAAAAGGGACTACCAACATTCCAAGGATGTCATCTTAGGTGCAAAAAGACAATAGACAGGCTCACTTAAGGTGAGTGAAGATTGACTTTATGAAAGAAGTTTCCGGCTAAAAAATATGACTTCCTGCCTTGGCCCACTTAGGTATAAAATTTTTTTATGCTCACACCATCTTATGTGGGTATTTTCAGTCTCCTGAGCTTGTCAGGTTTAATCTGTGGCCCCTTTTCTCCCCTCACCCCCGAGAAATGCACACATACACATACATTGTTGCCTACACTCTGGAGGTTCTTGGAGCCCCAGAAGCACAGCCTTGGGCCTTGGCTGGCACCCCCCATGTGTATACACATGCTATGTCTATCTTCTTAACCACCCAAGCCAGTGCTTCCTATCTGGCCCAAATCCTTCCCTGTGCAAATGTGGAAATAGACCCAGGGAAGTGATAGTCTCTGTCCAACATCATACAGTTGGGGACACTGGTAGAGCAGGCCTAGGGCCAAGGGAGACCTTCCCTTTTGGTTGCAAGAGTCCTGGGCCAGGTCAGGGCACCTGGGTTCAGTGCTGACCCGTTCTTGGGCACCTGAGGAGAGTAGCTGCTCCTGGTGGCAGGTTGATCGGTCACTCAGCACGAGTCCCATGCTTCCATATGGAGGACCTCTGGGCTCTGTCAAGGTCTTCTTGTGGCCCCATGTTACCACCTCTCCACCAGCCCACTCGAAGCGGCTTTGATGGCCTCATTCTAGAACTCCCGGTTCATGACACTACAGGAAATGAGCTCAGAGAGGCTCTTATGGAAGAATGAGATCGGCACTCAGGAGAGAGACTGAGGCCCTGGGATCATGGCCACCCATTTCTTTTTAAAGAAGAGTCACCACAGTTTTCCCCAAATTGAGGTTGTTCAATTGGAAACCATCTCCTTCTGCTCTGGGAATGTTTCCCTGACCCAGAGAATAGGGGCTGGCCCAGCCCGGACCCCAGTGCCCCGGAGCCTTGGTACGTTTCCTTCTCCAGCTCCACCATATTCCAGCACCTGGCTCAAGGTGCCGCACACAGCAGGTACTCAGCATGGACCCTGCAATCGCATCAGGAAGGTTTGGGACACCGCGTGGCAGGTAGGCACACAAACACATCCTATTCATCCTCCCACTCTGCTCCCCGCTCTCTTTAACCCGCTGGAAGGTAGCAGGGACTCGGTGACTCAGGCTGTGATGGGCTCGTTAGGATGGCATGAGGGGCCTGCGATGTCAGCCATCGATACTCACAGCCCCTGTTAGGAACCCCCGCTCCGCACAGCTGCTTTGGTCCAAGTTTACACAGCAAAGAGTGCAGTTAGTTTATGTTATCAAGAGAGGCTCTTCAGAGGAGCTAATAGCTCGCTCCTGCCTTGCGGTTTCTCTCCCTCCTGGGCCGGCACAGCTGCTGGGCCAAGGAGGTCCCACTGCTGTGTGGGGCCAGGTCACTTCCTGCAGGGCAAAGGCCAGGCCCCTGGGGATGCTGGGCCAGCCCGCCCCAGAGAATGGGGTAGCTCTCCTGGGAAGTGGCCACTTCAACAACCCCTCCAGCATAGCCACTTAGCAATACTCACGTGTGCTCAGCTGCTGAATGTGGTTTTAAAAGTGTGTGTTGATATAGGACACTGGTTCCTCTCGCTGGCTTAATGGGCAAATGGGAGGTAAACACTATTGGGGATGTTTTAGCTTCTTGTTTTCTTTGATTTCTTAAAGCTGACCTCAGAGACTCTACAGTTCCACGTCACTCCAGGCCCCCTTGCTGCAAAGAACCCTGGGGACAATCCTTACTGGTGTGTGGACTGTGGGGATGGCTGAGGTTCACCACTGCCAGGTAGTCCGGGACTTGGCCTCCAGGCCGCGGGGGTTAGATTTGCACACCTCAATGTTCAGGCCTAGGCAGGTATTACGAGAATGGGGTTAACATAGAGCGGCAGGCCAATTGCAGTATCTGACTTTGGACAATGAAAGACAGTAGGGGGCTGTTCTCTCAGCTTTTGGAGCTGAGCAAGAGGAAAAAAGAAATGGTGGGGGTGTTTTCAGTGGCCTGGCCAGAGGAAGAGAGGGAGATGCAGAAGTTACTAACACTGCCCTACGATAAGCAAAGTAAGGTGTTTCTTGCTCCTTTGACTCCAATCTGACTCTCTCTCTGCTGCTTTCTCCTTTTCCCCTTTCTCCACTTTCCCCGGCATTTCCAGCAGGACTTACTGTGACTGTGTGCATGAGGGGGTCTACGGTAAGCTTGGTTAGTACTTTCCTACCCTGGGAGTCTTGGGGTGAGCTCCTGGCTCCAATGACAGTCAATCTATGGCCTTCCCCACTACTCAGCCCCCAACTCAGCTTTCTTGTCCAACATGGAAGATTTTTGCTGGTGTTGGCCAATCCTCCCTGGCCCCCAGCTGGCTTGCCCGGGGCCTGGGCATCATGCTTGGGTCCTATTCATGTAACTGGAACCCCACTCTGAAATAACTCCTTTGTTCAAAACACACGTCTCCATCAGCCTGATGTCCAGTGTAACCAGCTGCCCCATTTTCCTGCAAGCCTCACTTGGACACTGACCGTTACCTGAGCTACTTCTTAATCAACAAGTGCATTAGATGGTGACCTGGCCTGCTTGGCTCCTGCTCAGGGGATCAGCCTCTGAAACAGGGCGGCTTCCCCCCAGCGTTGGTTCTAAGTGCTTTTCCAGTCCTCCATCTCCCGCCAGGCCTGCCTCGGACCTGAGCTGGTCCAGCTGCAGTACCTTTCTCCCTTGCTTACTCAGAGAATAGGAAAAACCCTACTGCGCAGTCCTGTGTGGAGCCCTGTTCTCACAGCTGTCACAGTCAGAGAGCTCATTGCAACTGGACAGAAGAAGGCAACCCCTTGCGGTGAAATGTGGCAGAAGGAGGCCTGCACTAATTACTTCACTCTGCCAGGCCTTATGAAACTTGAGAATAGCATGTCCCTCACTCTCACACAACAAATATGTGAGTACCTACTATGAGCCAGGCCCTATTCCAGCTACTGGGGATCAGTGTGGAACGACGCCCATTGGGCCCTGCCTCGCCAAGCTTACTAAATACTCGTGTTGACCTGAGGATTACATGCAACAAAGAATGTTTCACACTGCAGTGAGCATCTGCTATTTCTTACGTGTGTGGCTCATGTCCTCCTTTTTTTGGGGGGGAGTGAGGGGGCAATAATACTCCAAATTCCTCTTAGATACAAATCTTCCCCCTCTCTCGTTATTATATCCCTAAAAGCTACCAATCTTAGTATCCCAACCCCTGGGTTACAGACTGAAGCAGGGGACCAATCTTTGCAAGTCACGGGGCCCATCCAGTATGAAATAAGTGATTCATGTGAGACCATCCAGGGCCCTAGCCTGAGCACTTTTATTCTGCAGCTGGGACTCGTAAGCTGCCTTTTTTCCCTTTGATTGCCAGCTCTAAGTTCAGGCCTCCTTTCAACTGTAGGTGGCTCTGCCCTTCCATGCAAAGGATCCTGGGAAATGAGCCCCAACCTGGACTGAGGTGAGAGGACACAGGCCGAGCCACGGGGCCGTCCTCCTGCAGCCTTAGCTGTGAGTCCACCAAACCTGGGGGCTACAGTCGTTCCAACCTTTTCAAAGGTTGAAGAACCAATGCATTTCCTTTTCCGTGTCTTCGTTATTCTGAGTTAGTAAGTATGTCCCTTAACTACAAGGCTTTTGGTAACTGCAAATGCGAACACAATGGTTTCAAATATTGAGCATTCCATAAAGTTCCTCTCTCCTAGAAAGGGAGAATGGACAAAGGAGAAGGTGGGGTGAGAAGTAGGAAAGATTTGGAAAGAGAGAGCTCTTGGGGATTTCCAAATAATAAGATTTGTGTAGCCTGCATTCTTTACGGTGCCTTTGGTTTAATTAGACTGAGGAAACAGGAGTCCAAAAACATTCATTTTTATGTATCTGTTGGCATTAAATATCTATCTATTATCTATCTATCTATCTATCTATCTATCTATCTATCTATCTATCTATCTATCTATCATCTATCTATCTATCTAATGAATGTTCTCACCAAACTAAAAGGGAAGGGTTTTATAATTCCTCAAGATTGCTCAAGAGAGTGAGAGGGGATGGGCATTGGTACTTCTGTGAATTTGCTATATTGACAACAATGGACCTTCTCCAGGAAGGAGAAGTGCGGTACTGGGGCACGGGGCAAGCCCAGCAGGGGCATCTCTAAAAACCATATGTTCTCTCCTGCAGTTTCTCTTGCCTCAGTTTTTCCTTTCTCCTCTGCTTTCCCTTAGTTCACTTAGTTCTTTAACTCTCTTCCTTCCCTCTGTTCTTTTCCCCCTCTTTCCTCTCATCCATCTCTCCCTCTCCAGCCCTCCTTCCCCGAGGATGTGCAAAGGGATGTATCAGACTCACTGTCCATCATTCTGCACAAACACCTGTTCTTATGACTTAACACATCTCCTACCTCCCTACACAGAGCATTTCCATTACAGGGAATTTCAACCCTGGCTTTCAGCCCTAGGGTGGCAGGTAAATCAGCTGGAGAGGCCCAGCACATCAAGAAATAGCAGCAGAAGAGCAGGAAACCACTGATCCCCAGTCGGGAAGCTTCCACTCACAGCTCCCAGGATCTGCAGCCCAGCCCACGGAAGCAAAGCCGAGCCCCCTTCAGGGCAGGACAGCAGCCTTCCTCCCAGCCTGGGTGAACAGTATACCACCTCGCTAGCCCGCGCTGTTGGCCAAGGTTAGAATCAATAGTAGTGAAAGAACTAAGCTACAGTTCACGAGCACAAGGTCAGTGGATAAGGCAAACATGAAGGGAGAAGTGGAGTGACCCCTAAGTGCGTGGAATCTAATCTTCAGAAACAGCTTTCCGTCACCTGTGCTGGGGGAAGGGAACAGGAGGCATATCACCGAGCGCCGAGTCACTCAGCCTCGCCGAGCGTCAGTTCTTTGTCTGAAAAACGCAGACAGTAATATCCACTGCACGTAATTAGAGTGAAATAAAATAACCCATGTGAAAGCATTTAATGCAGTGCACCCAATGGATGTCAATAGAATCTGGATATGTTCCTGTTGACTTACTACACACACACACACACACACACACACACACACACACACACACACATGACTTTTAGGTGTGTCCTGGGTTCAGTTCAGAGCTACTCCAGTCTTTCTGAATGGCTGGAGAAGCAGGTAGCGAGGATGTCCCCTGACATGATGATCTAAGTCAGCCTTGCCCGAGCCCTGTGATCAGAGAAAGGCTCAAGTCTACTCACAGTAGCACAAACACTCAGGACGGTGGGCTGACTACCCACCCCACAGTCTGAGGTTTCCCCATAAGAGCTAGAACAACATGGAGGCTCCTGGCCACACTGAATTAATGGAAAAGTCTAAACATGGCATCTTGTCTTGTTCCTGAGCCTTTTATTTAAGGGAAAATATTCCTGATACAGGTGAAGAGAAAGGACTACAGAGACAGCTTAACTCAAAATACACTTGCCCTACCCATAGACGAGAAACAAGGCTGGAAAGGGTGGAACGCATGGTTATGTCATCATTCAAAATGCGTGAAATCAAAAGCTACAATCCTACAATGCCACCATAACCCAAGCGACACTGGATGTGCCTCAGTTTCCTCCTCTGTGAAATAAGAATGATAATAATCCTTTCCCTGTCCATCTTACAAGGCTGAGGTGAGGACCAAGTCAGATAACACAAGTGAAATCACTTTGCTAAATACTATAAAACTAGTTGTTATTGTTGTTGTCATTAGTGTGGAATGGGAAAGAGAGAACTGGAAGTTCAACAAGAGCCTGTAACTATTTTCTCATGGATATCTCAGACATAAAAGGTTGGGCTTATAACCTCAGGCACTGTGCCCACAGAAAAGCATTCACAGGCGAGAATTTCCAAAGGATTTCCTCTTACGCACCCCTATCTGCCAATGGGGATGGAAAGCAAGGTGAGGCCATCTTGCAGGCTTCCGGGATGGAATGTGCTGGGATGGGAGGTGGCTACACCTTTGCTCCTGGTAGGAGGCAGGGGCCTCTGGTGATACCTGTATATTTCACCCAAAGTGACAGGGACCTTGTTAGCCGTCCTTGCATTGAGGAGTTTGATGGATTGAACTCCTGGGGAGAATGCAGCAGCCGTGATCCGCCATAAAGATGATGAATAACATTTTTTTTTCTTAAATGATTACTGAAAACTTTATAGCTAGCCAAAGCTGGCTTTCTCAGAGCCCCTGGAGAAACACTTTTATAAAGTGTCATTTAATTAATAAGGAGGTTATTGACTGCTGTCATGCATGGAGTACTGCACAAAGGCTAGGTTAAAAAAAAAAAGGACAGAGGACCACAGACACAAAGAGGAGGGCAGGGGTGAGGCCAGCCTGGATGAAGGCTAGGCTCCTTCAAACCTTCTAGAATGCCAGCTATGCCCAAAGCAGTCACCACGTGCCAGGGAGTTCCAGAAGGTAAAGGGATGTTCCCATGGGTAGCCTGGTCGAGAACAGTCACTCTGTCACTTTGAAATGAAAAGAGAGGCAGTGTGGTGTGATGGAAAGTCTCCCTGCCTGAAAGTTAAGAGTCAAGACTCTTCTGTTAGCTTGTGGTGCAGTCTTAGGAATGTGGCTTCTTTTCTTAGGGTAACTAAAATGATAGAATTGGACGAAATGATTTTGGGGATTCCATTTCAAGTATACTACTTTATTCTGAATTGCTCAGAAAGAAATGGTATCAAGCAAAAAAAAAAATAAAAAAATAAAATAATTCACAGCTTTTTCTGGCTGGATCCCCTAGAGAGAGAACACAGATGAATCTGGAGTGAGTTCAACCCTACCAATTAGAGAGAAAAGAAGAACAGAGTTGCATTCAAAATCAACATGAGGAGGATACACGGACAATGGCAAACCCTAGGGAATGCGCTCTGAACTTTGGGAGACTGTCATTTCCCTGAGCTGGTTAGCAGCTTCTGTTATGGGAATCCAACCTCGGGCTCCCAAAGGGAGACCTACAATCTCCCAGACCCTAGTGATATTCACCATCCCCTAACCAAGGACTCTAGGTGATGCCAGGGAGCTCTATTGTTGGCACTGCCAAGTGAGATATTCTACAGAATGACTTCAGAGGCCTCATATTTTAGTTGAAAGAACTTGGCATTTAAAATGAAATGGGATTGACTTTGAATCTTTGCTTTGCAGCTTATTAGCTGTACAATCTTGGACAAGCTACTTATCTCCGAGTTTTACAAAAAATACTATTGCATAGTTGAATAGATTGTTGTAAAGATTAAGGAAGATGATACATGTCAGAGTACAGTGTCTGGAACATAGTAGGTACTAAAGGATTAGTTGCTTTTCCTTTCTCCCTCCCCGCTGCCTTGCTTTCTTTAAAACTGTAGGAAGCAGATTATCAAAGGCAGGAAAGAGAACAGTACACTGATTGAGTCATGCAACTTGTAAAGACCTCAATCAGCAACATTGATGGCTAAAATCACATGTTCAGTTTTAACAAAAATTAATGCACGGTCCCTATTTTGCACAAGCTTTAGATGATTTGATATTAGCAGCACGCCCCAAGGGAAAAACAACCTGAGCTTTTTGTGGACCGCAAACCGAGATGAGGCAACAGTGTGAGGGCGCTGCTAAAAAAAAAAAAGAAAAAAAAAAGAAAGTAATTTATGAATCAAGGGAATGTTGGCATCTCATTGCTTTCTGTAGATTTTAGCCAATTCTGGATGTCCCATTTATATGGGGAAATGATAAATCTGAGTATATCTTGAGAATAATATTATAGAGAGAATTTAGAATGTCATAAGCTTTGAGAAACAATTGTTGGGTCCCAAAATGTTAAGATTGGAGCACCATAATAGTCATACCCACTGCTAGTTCACAAGGAAACTGCAAAGTAAAGGACCTGTCTACATAGACGGGCAGTTCCATACCAGGCTTCTCACCTGCACTCCTCCCGGCAGCCATATCCCCTGTTCAGTGTACAACTTACACCACTGTCTGTGGCAACCTTGATGACAGCAAGCCTCAAATTACCAAAAAGTTGTCGGTGGGCCAGGGCATAGAGTTCTTCTGTGTTTCCATACAGAGTTAGAGCCTAGACCACTAGTGGAAAAGACTTACAGAGAGAAAGCATTAGGCTTAAGATAAAAGAGCATTTCCTAGTGATGAGAGCCTAATGATGGTTGTTACTCTATTGGAAGCAGAAACAAATCTAAACAGTTTGTTGATCTGAAGAGAATTGGTCAGCTATGAAGGAAAGAAATGGATTCCCCCCAAAAAATTAGGCAATTGACGCTGCCAGTCCATCTGATGGACCAGAGGATTCTCACCCAAGAGAATATCCCATCACAATGGCAGGACCATCAGATGTGGAAGAGACGTCAGGAGCTGCAGTCAGTGGGCTCGCTGTATTCCTGAACCCCCATACCAGATTAAGCCTATTAGGAGGCAGTGGATCAGATTGTGGTCACCTGATGCCATGGGATGTGCCATCCCCTGACTTCCTTTGTTCTGGTTCCAAGCTCTCAAGAAAACTTCTTAATTTGGACTTGGCCCCATGCACAGATCTACTTATAGAGACAGTTTCTGGAATAATTGTATTTCTGATGGTAAATTAATAAAATTTCAGTTTGATTGTATTTTGGGTCTCCTGAAGCTTGACTGTTCATATGGATATAAGTTAGTAATTCGGGATTCTAGTTATAGATATCAGTTTATTCCATGTAATTTCTTTTCAAGTGAGAGTGGAGTGAAACACCTGTCATATTAAAAATGAACTGATCAGATCGACTCACCACGTTCTGAGGTGGGAAATGTGCTACATCTGCTTTTTCATGAAGCAGGACAAGACCAGTGCAGTGCATGCTGGGAAACATGGATTTCATCGGAAATGACTTGTCTTCCCAAGCAGGCTGCTTCTTTCGTCTTTGCACTCTTCTACTGTTAACCCAAAAAGCCCTAATAAGTCAGCAATGTGATCCTTTGTTACCCAGAGTTGAGGCAGTCTCCCTTGACTTAAATTTTCACTTCTTTCCTCCTTTCCTTTTCTTCTTATTGGGTTTCAGGTCTACTCTCAGGCACATGCCCATGTACTTCATCCTTTGATCAGTCCTTCTGATATTAAATTGGAGGTAAAGAAGGAGTCCTGCCGGCCTCCTGACTTCAGGTTCAAATGTGGCCGTTTGTTCCCTTCTTCCAAAGTCACCTTAGCTTGTGCTACAGCCACAGGAAAACGTCCCGTGAAACCCCTTGGGGAAAAGCTGCAAAGAATCAGCCAACAGTGAGTCCCGCTGGTAAATGCTTTGGACCTATGAGATTCCTAGATAAACCTGAGTCCAGGTCTATGCTTCCCAGAAGCCCATCGCAGTAGTGGCAGGAGAGAACTTCGGTTGCCAAGTAGGAGGAGGAAAGTACAGGAAGTGGTCTTGTTTTCTTTTTTCAATTACAGTTGACATTTGATATTATATTAGTTTCAGGTGTACAACATAGTGGTTAGACATTTATATAACTTACAAAGTGATCCCCCTGATAAGTCTGGTTCCCACCTAGCACCATGCATACCCTGTTTCCCCGAAAATAAGACCTAGGCAGACCATGAGCTCTAATGTGTCTTTTGGAGCAAAAACTAATATAAGACCTGGTATTATATTATATTATATTATATTATATTATATTATATTATATTATATTATATTATATTGTATTGTATTGTATTTTGTATTATAAAGACCCAGTATATTATATTACATTATATTATATTATATTACCCGGTCTTGTATTAAAATAAGACCGGGTCTTATATTAATTTTTGCTCCAAAAGACGCATTAGAGCTGATTGTCTGGCTAGGTCTTATTTTCGGGAAAACATGTAGTTATTACAATATTATCAATTATATTCCCTACGCTGTACTTCACATCCCCGTGACTATTTTGTAACTGCCAATTTGTACGTCTTAATCCCTTCCCCTGTTACACCCAGCCCCTGAGCCCCCCTCCCATCTGGCAACCATCAGTGTGTTCTCTGTACCTATGAGTCTGTTTCTGTCTTGTTTGTTTGATTATTTTGTTTTTTAGATTCCACAGATAAGGGCGATCATACGGTATTTGTCTTTGTCTGACTTCTTTCACCGAGCATAATACCCTCTCGGTCCACAGGAAGCACTCCTGAACTGCAAAGGAGGGCTTATTACCTCCTGTCGTTTCAGACTGAACAGAACCCGGCCAGTTGGTACTTACAAAAGATTTATTCATGAAAAGACATCCGGGCCTTTCCTATGAGGATACTAAACCTGTACAAGGAAGACAATTTGTGTCGTGTGTCCTGAACTAGACAAACGTCTTCTCTGAGGAGGTGGCAGGTAACAATCATGGTCATGGACGTGGCTGATGAGGACTGAGGCTATTTCAACAATGTGTCCCTGGGGCTGTGCCCCGGCAGCCAGAGGCAAGCCAGTTTCTGAGGATTGAATTAATGAAGGGGATCCCAGAGAGGACCCTTCCCATGTGTTCACAAAAGCAGGTGAGATTTCTAGCAATTGCCTACCAACCCCCTCCCACCACTACGCACTTTCAAGTTCTAGATTAAAACATATATATATATATATATATATATATATATATATATATGTATATGTATATGTATATATATATATAAATTTTTTTTTAATTGCTGATTGTCAGGAAAATAAGGGAATTCCATATGAAATATGAAGTCGACAAGAAAGTGTGACTCCTCGACGGTGGGTGAGCGTCCCTGGAGGATATCTGCAGCTCCTTGCTTTCCTGAAGCATCAGGGGACATGATACAAAGCCTAGGGTATGGAAGAGGTCAGAAAGGAGACCCCATCATAAAGCCCAGACTCCAGAAGGGAGACCACTCAAAGAGGTGTCGCTTGCCTATTGCACAGTACGGCTGTGTAAGAAACAGCCATGACTGCTCCGTAGCACATGGAATAATCATTTCTCACCCCCACATCTGGCCCGGCAGCCATGAAGTTCTGCTGGTCTTGGCTGGGCCCGCTCACATGTATGCAGATCATCTGCTGTCCACTAGGATCCTATTAGATGGGGCCACTGAGGTGACCTTGCTGAGCTCCATGATTCTCTCTGCCTCTGCTTGGGACCTGGGGCACGGCCCTCCTATGGCAGTGGCATAGTGCAAGAACAAATGGAAGTGCTTTTGCACGTCTTCAAGTCTTTGTTTGTGCCGCGACGTGTAACAAACATCCCATTGCTTAAAGAAAGTCTCATAGTTAGGATGAGAATCAGAGAAGGAGGTCCCTACAAAGTGACAGGACACAGGGTAAGTATCTAGGGAGGTGCAGTGGGTTGAAGAGTGTTCCCCCAAAAATGCACGTCCACCTGGAACCTTAGGATGTGACCTTATTGGGAAATAGGGTCTTTGCAGATATAATTACTCATAGTTATTGTTCTCAAGGTGAAATTATCTTGGATTTGGGGAAAGAAAGGCTAACTCCATGACTGGTATCCTTATAAGAAGAGGAGAGAACAGAGAGAGACACACACAGCAGAACGCCATCTGAAGGCAGAGGCAGAACTTGGAGTGATGCAGCCAAAAGCCAAAAAAAATAACACCAGGAGCCACCAGAAGCTGGAAGAGGCAGGAAGGATCGTCCTCTAGTGACTTCAGAGGGAGCATGGTTCTGTCAAAACCTCAATATCAGACTTCTGGCCTCCAGAGCTACAAAACATTTCTATTGTTTTCAGCCACCAAGTTTGTGGCCATATTGCTGCAGTCCCAGGAAACTAATAGAGGAAAGGGGAAGAACTGAGGCCATGAATACAATCCATCAGTCATGGAGAGTAAGCGTCAAAAACATAATCATCCAGGCTGAGACAATGGCGGGGATTGGGGGCTTTCTTGGCCTTGTATCTAGGTGTAATAAAAAAATAAAGTTTCCGCAGAGAATTGCGAACTACAAACCCACCCTCTACTGAGGTAAAGGCAGAACTCATACCACCTCTGTGTACCACGCCCCCGCACTCCCTAAACACCCACAACATCCAAACTCAGAGTTTAGTTTTAAGTGGCCGCAGGTTAGAGGTGCCCCAGGTGCCTGCCAAAAGCAAAGGTAATTCTCTGTAGGAACATCCATTAAACACAAGCCTCAAAGAATTCCAACATAAAGTGCCAGAGAAAATGTGCTCCTAACATAAAATCACTCCGTTTACAACAGTAAGAGCCAGCAGCCACATTCAAACCACAGACTTAGACCAGCACAATAGAAGGAATGGAATACAAACGAAGTACAGTTCATGTATGTGATGGGCTGCGTTGTGACCCCCAAATTCATAGGGTGAAGCCCTAACTTAGAGAGAGGGCCTTGAAAGAGGGGATTAAGATTAAACGAGGCCATCTGGGTGGGTGCTGATCCACTATCACTAGTGTCCTTGTAAGAAGAGGAAATTTGGACACAAAAAGGGACACCAGGGATGTGCATACACAGAGCACAAGCCACGTGAGTCCTCAGCGAGAAGGTGGCCGTCTGCAAGCCACCAAGAGAGTCCTCAGGAGAAACCAAACCCACTGACGACTTGATCTCAGACTTCTAGCCCCTAAAACTGTGAGAAAACAAATTTCTCTTGTTTAAGCCACCCCGCCTGTAATATTTTGTTATGGTAGCCCTAACACCCAACTATAACACGTTTAAAGAAATAAAAGTGAGGTTTGTTAGTATGGCTTATAAGCAAGAGGCTATTGAAATCAACCAATCAGGTTTGACAGACACAAAATTCTAGAAATTAAAAACATAATAATTGGAAACACAATAAATAACAGATCACATTCAGTCATAAACCTGGAGATAGATCTAAAGAAGACCAGAATACAGCACAGGGAGACAAGGAGCCGGGAAATAGGAAATTCAGTGCCTTGGAGGATAGAGTGAGGAAAACCAACATACATTTAATCAGACTTATAGGAGGAGAGATAAGAAAGAACAAGGAATAATTAGCCCTGATTGGGAGCGGGGCCAGCTCTGCTGGTGGTTGCTGGGGCGGCCCGACACAGGTGATAATGTTTGATATGCATCTGCCTAGTGACAAAATAAATGGAACAGGAATTAAAGCAGAGCACAAGCATGTCCCAAGTGGTAGGGACCCGAGAAAGCACGATACTCGCAGGGTGTGAGGAGACGCCTTCCTTGTGTAACGGTCTGTGGTGGTGTGTTGTCATGTAGCACACGTGTGCTCATTTGGGGAGGCTGAGCGTGCTCAGACGGAAGGGATTTCTCAACCACACTAAGGAATCTCAGACTGTATCCTGTAGGTGATGGGGAGTCAATGGAAATCTTTAAGCAAGAAAGTGACATAATCAGCTTCGCACTTAGGAAGATAAAATACCGAGGAGAAACTCAATAAGCGCTTGTGGTCTGATGGATGCAGGCCGCTGATCCGAATCCCTTTGTTCTTGGAAGGCTGTACATGGGTCAAGCTTAAGGCATTCTAGATCCATCTTCTTCTGCAGAGAGTGTTCCAGAGGAGCTCTCTGCTTTAGAGTACACCAGGCTCAGGTTGACAAATTACAAGTGAGGACCTCAGGTCCTCTGGAGCTAGAAGGAGCCTCACAAGACACGCCTCCCATTCTTCCCAAGCTTCCCTTCCACAGCAGAGACTCACCTGAGAAGCCTTGACTGGGGAAGTGTATCTTCTACCTGGAGGCGAGGTTCTGCCAGACTTCACTCTATGTCCATTCTGTTGGCATCCAGGCCAGGCCTGAGGTCACTCTCAGAACCCCTCCCTGGTCTTCGTCTCCCTGACACATATTCACCCAACCAGCCAGTTCCTGGCTATTCTTACTCTGTACTGTCCTTCCTGATACTCAGCTTTTTGTTCGTGAGGTTGGTGGGAAGACAGAACTAAAATTCACGGGGCATTAGCCACTAGCTAGAACCATAATAAGCCTCCCTTGTTGGGTTATTAACCCGGCTGTCACCTAGAGGTCTTGGAAAGTGAATGTCATTATCCTCAGTTTACAAAGGAGGTTCTACAGCTTGCCCAAGTTCCCCGACCCTAGGAAAGGGCAAGACTGGGAGTCAAACGCAGGTTGGCCAGGCTCAAACACATTCTCCATTGCTCCAGGCTTCTTTCTCCACCCAGCTCTTCAGCTCCACCTTTGCAGCAAGCAATTACCAGCAAAATTGCAATCCCAAGGCAAGCGGCATCCCTTCCAGGTTGCCTCTTTTCTCCTGGTTAGAAATGGGTCCCCGTCTCGCCCACTCACAGACGTGTTTGGGTTGGATGCATGTTACCTTTTATTATTAACCGCTATCATGTACAAAGTACTTCTGTAGCTGACCTTTGCTGCTTATTGAATGCCACATCTAACTATTGTGAGCTGACATAAACCAATAGCCCTGCCTGTGAGATCCTGCCAGTTGCTAAGTGGTGTGAGGCCCCAGCTGATCCCAATCTAGCCCTGGATGTCTGTTCCTGGAGAGCCATTTTCTATAACTGCTCTTGCGCCCAAGATGCATTCTTTGAGTTTCATATTTTTCCAAGTAAGTAATTTGTACATGTTTACGAGGATTATCTAGTTGAAATGATTCTCCAGATACAAGGCTCCAAAACAGCCTCTAAAAATGAGCTGACAGTGGTGCCATTTATGTTGTGCAAAGGACTGAGACCTTCCGAACCGGAATCTCTGTGAGCGGCGATAGCCAGGAATCTCAATATGCACCTCATCCCTGGCCATTCTTACGTCATCAGCCGATGTGCTTCCCTAGACTGGAGTCTAGGAAGCACTTGGCAGAGGAAGAGAAGAGGAAAAAAAGAAAAGGGAGGGAACAAAAACCAAAGGGGAAAAAAGTGAAATAAGAAAGAAAGGGAAGAGGAAGGAGGGAGGAGGGAAGGAGGTTGGGAAGAGGAAGGAGAGCTTGGTTTCGGTCTCCAGAGCATTCCGAGACCTACCTGGGCAAATGCATTTCTTACTTCTTCTCTCGCTTCAGTGCCGTGCAGAGCAAAGGTTGTGAGTTCAATGAACATTTCTTGATTGACGCTTTAGTCACTGGTAGCATTTGCAGGGGTGCAGAGAAGGTGAGTTCACACGAAGTTTAGCACAGGGAGAGGCGAGACCTTAGAAGGATATTGAGTCTGTTTTCAAGAAGGTTGGCACCTTCCTCGGGGGTAAGCTGGGGATCTGAGGAGGCATTTTCACTTACCCCTCATCCTGGTGATGCGGTGGCAGTGATGGCATTCCTGGCAGGGAGCGGGAAGGCAAGATACGCTGCATTGTGTGGGGAAGTCATCCCAAGGCGGGAGTGTCTTGCACCCGCGTGACTTCTGAATGTCCTGTAGGACATGCATGTAGGTGAAACGCCTGCTTACAATGACGCGGACCCAGAACTTAACTGCATTTTATGACACGAAACCATATTATGTGTTAAAATATGGTTTTAATATATACTGTATGTTCCAGAAATGCAACTTCCTTGTAAATCAAGGGAAGATTGTGTTATTTAGTTTTCCGAGTGTTGTTCACCGTTTTAGAAAATCATGCCACCGATGGCGATGCTCTTTATGCTATTTGAGCTATGAAAACAACACACCTGGATCAGTCCCCGTTTATCCCCCTGCATTCATGGTGACCTGAGAAGTAGTGACACCTTTAAGGTCTGCCTTACAGTGTTTTCTGGTGTAGACGCACCAATCACTTACACAGTGACAAAACATTTATTTCATTATAAATTACTTTCCCTTGATTCCTCCTTCTTCATGTCACTATTAGTTCATCATATTTATTTGTCTAATTAGAAATATAGATAGGTTCTGTCATTGAGATGGCATTGTTTTTGGATTTCACGTTAGGATAATTATGGGACATGGCATAATAGTTGGCATGGTAAGTGTGAGAGCCACTGACCAACACTCCCACTTTCCACGTAAAGAACTTGAGATCCAGAAAGGTGAGTGGCTGGTCCAGGTCAAGCAGCTCCATGGAAACAGTGAGAAGGTTGGGATCCAGGTCTCACTGTGACAGAGGCCATCTTACCACAGCTGGAACCCTCCTGGTGACACGGTCCTGAGGGGCCTCTGCCAAGACAGGCTCTGGGTAGAGTGAAGCCTCTTGTCCTTCTTTTGCTACAGGTCTCCTTTCTTTTTCTCTTGTTATGCCCACTTGGATAGATTTTCATCTTCTACACTGTGAGAGAGAGGAGACCACATCAAGAAGATGGGTGTTTCTTTCAGGCTTATGGATGGTGTATGAATTTCCTGTAGTTGCTGTAACAAATCATCACAACCTGGGTGGCTTAAAACAATAGAAATGTGTTCTTTTGCAGTTTTGGAAGCTGGAACTCAGAAATCAAGGTGTCAGCGGGGCCGTGCTCCCTCCAAAGACTCAAGGGGAGAATCTTCCTGTCTCTTCCAGCTTCTTGGTGAGCCCCAAGCATTCCTTGGCTTGTGGCCCCATCACTCCAATGTCTGCCTCTGTCTTCACATGGCCTTCTTCCAGGTATCTCTGTGTCTGTGTCCCCTTGTCTTCTCTTAGAAAGACTTGGCAGTGCATTTAGCGTCCACCCTAATCGAGGACCATCTCATTGTGAGATTCTTAACTTACTGATATCTGCAAAGACTCTTTCTTCAAAAGAAGGTCACATTCATGGGACGTTTCAGGTAGACATATCTCTTGTGGGGTATAATGAACTATTTAACCTGCTACAGATGATATGATCAAAAGACAACTGCCTGGCCAGGCACAGATCACACTTGGAATTTAGATTCCACACTTTCTAATTTCTCAGTCATGGATTCCAAAGTCTATTCAGTCATGAAAATGTTTGGTAGGGGTCACATAGAGTTGGAGGCAGTCCATGAGCTCACCCAGTTTCGTCCCTCATGTTAGACATGAGTCCATGGAGGATGGACCTTGAGGGCATTGTGCTCAGTGGTGTAAGTCAGACAGAAAGACAAATGTCATGTGATTTCACTTATATGTAGAATCTAGATAGCAGGCTAAATGAACAAATGAAACAGAAACAAGCTCATAGATACAGAGAGCATTTTGATGGTTACCAGGTGACAAGTGGGAGGAAATTAAGAGGTATAAACTGGTACTTACAAAATAGTCACAGGGATATGGAATATAGCATGGGGCATACAGTCAGTAATATTGTGATAACTAGGTATGGTGTCAGATGGGTACTGGATTTATGAGGGTAATCACTTAGTAAATTATATAAATGTCTAATCACTCTGTTGTACACTGGAAACTAATCCAATATTGTGTCAACTGTAATTGAAAAAAATTTTTAAATATTAAAAATATATACAAATAGAAAAAAATAGAGAAATGAGTCCATGGAGATGCAGGGAAGAGAAATGACTTGCTCAAGGTCACTCAGAGAATGGGTATCAGAGCTGGGACCAGACACAGCTTTCAAGCAGTGCCTTGCTCTTCCCCAGCAAGGGGTCTCACATGTCCTTGTCCATAATACGAAGTGAGTCCTAATCCTTGACCGTCTCCTCTCTTCCCAACCTTCACTGAACCACCTAGGTGAGGCTTCTTCATGGAGATTTGGGCAGCAGCCAGACCTTTCCTGAAGAGTCACAGACCTACTGAGGATGGATGAGGAAGCTTTCCAGGCTCCCTGGGGATTTACTAGATGCAGAAAACCATGCCAGGCTCTTTCTCCCCAGGCTGCTTTCCCTTCACAGACACTTCTTCCATATTTACATTCCATTTACGTTGCTTCTTATTTATCTTGTTACCTAAGTACTTGGCACAAAAGTAATTATGTCGTTGCAAAAGCTGCAGCAGCCAGCAAAGTTACACACACACACACACACACACACACACACACACACACAGACGACTTGGACTTCGGCACAGAATTATATAAATAACCACCTCAATGGAGACATGGGAAATTCTGCTCGCTCTGCCACTCTCGCCACTGTCAGGAGAAGATTCCGAAGGTAGCATCTTGCCACCGTGCGGAAGGAAAAGATCATTTCTTAGCAAAGTGGTTTTGCAGATGCTCGTAATGCATCCCCCACACACACAGTCCCCGCACACACCCACCCTCCTCGGATTATCACACAGTATCAAGTCACAGTGTGCCTTCCGCATGCAAAGCAGACAGCAGGCAGCTCCCTGCTGGGTCCCCATCCACATAACTGTTCTCCCTTTCATGTCAATACAAACAGTGGGGGGAGGGGAGTGGGGCATTTTTCCTCAGGGAAACAAAACCCACCCTCCTACCAAAAAAGACACAGTGAGCTTGGAGGCTGTCCCCAGTTCCAAGCACCCGGACATACATGTTTCCCCCTCTTTCTTGATGCTTACTTACAAAGCTATTTTAATTAGATAGATCCCATTTGACTGAGAGCAAAATAGTAATCACATTTTTTTTTGAGATGAGGAAAAAAGAAATGGAGTGCGATCAGCTGGGAGTTGGGGGTAATAAAGGTATGTTTCTTCCCAGGTTCTACCCCACCCCCCCCCAGAGCCAGATTAGAAAGGAAAACTGTCCCTCGAGTGCTGTTTTGGAGGTCGTGCTGTGATGCACGCAGCCTTGCTGTTCCTCCCATTTCATGTCACACACGCATAGACACCCACCCAAACACACGCTGTCATTTCTGAGTCTCCAGTCTCCTCCTCTCTCCTGTTCCTGCCTTTCTTGTTATCTATTCCTTCACCTGCCTCTTTCCTCCTCTTCCTCCCACTTCCTTTCTCCTTTCCCTCACTCTCCTTCTCAGCCCCTCTCTCTATTGTCCACTCTTCTGAGCAACCCTGTCCTCACCCTACCCCCTTACGGCAGCTGTCACAGGTGACTTCCCATCTCCCTTTTCCCCTAGGAACCCGAACAGGGTGGGCTGATTACAGCCCGTCTCTGGCCAACAGACAGAATGGAGGTGGTATGGGCTGGTGGGGGTGGGGAGGCATCAGTGACTCAGGGAGCAGGTGGGAGACACCTCCAGGACACCACTTCTCGAGTCCTGGCCTGGCTTGCTCTGCCCTCCCTTTTCTCATTAAGAGCACAAAGCCTTGAGCAGGTGCCCCGGTAAGCATCATTTGTCACTGATTGGGGTAGTAAGATGGGTGGTAGAAAGAGTACCTGCTAGAGAAGAGACTGTTCTGTCTTTATAAGAGATAGATTTGAAGACAGAAAGAAACAGAACAAGAACACACACACAACATGAAATACGGACAAGAGTACCTCCCCCCGACCCAGCCTCAGTGTCCCTATGGGCCCTGGGGTGGAAAAGAAGAGGAGGAAGGGAAAGCGTAGCTGTCACCATGGCTTCTTTCTATGCTCCATTCCCTGGACGTCAAAAGAGGCTCTTCATGGAAGAGGGAACAGCTTGCCACAGCCACGTCGTCCTCAAGCATTTCCTCCTTCCAGACTCACCCTCTCTCCGCACCAGGAGCACACTCAGACAAGGGGATGGGAAGGAGAGGTGAGCACCTTCTGTGCTCTGTCATCTCATCCTCAGAGCTGGCTTCCAGCCATGAGAGCTGTACTCCCCAAGAAGATGTAGGCACCAGTAACCTGACTCGTCCACCTGCCTGGACCATCTCTGAGCTCTAAGCTTACCCTGTCCTGTCCCGTAACTGCCCTCTCCTCTCCCTCTCTGGGATGGCACGCAGCCCTCATATACTTGTAACATCCCTGTGGCTCCCCCTTGGAGACCCTGAAGTCCACCTGAACATGCTGCTTTCCCAGCATGGCCGGGCACGAGCACAGTGAGTCAATCTGTGGGCTTAGACCAGGTCACCTGTCACCTTAACAAGCACCAGCCTTGCTGAGACACAATGTCCTCTTGGTGAAGATGGGACAATAAACTGAACTTTCCTCCTCCCCCACCCCCACCAGGTTTCATAGACACCAGTGAACTCAGCGACTTCAGAATAAGCACTTTCATGGCTGAGAAAAAAATACCCTGGGTGGGTACAAAAGGCTGAGGGAGCTGAGTGTGTGTGTGTGTGTGTGTGTGTGTGTGTGTGGTGTGTCTGTCTGTGGGTGTGGGCAGAGGGATGCACAATCTTATGAAAAGAACTAAGAGCAAATGAAAAAGGAAGAAAAAAGATAGAAGAAAAAACAGAGGCAAACCAAGACATAACAACTTAAAAGTGGGATATCTGAAAGAATTCGCAGAGCACGGTTTGATGTATAACTTATGGAGAATCCATGAAAAGAAAATGAACTGGGACCCCCGGGAGAGTGGAGCTGGTGGTGCTCTCAAGCTATCATATGTGCCATTCTGCTGTTTGTTGTCCTGGAAAATGATTAAGGATATCTTGGGATAAAAAAAGTCTACAAATTTGTATTGCCCTCCCTCTCCCTACAAAATATAACTTCGCTACCAAGTACTTGGTATTTACCAAGGGAAGTACCAAGAAATTCATTTGGCTTTCTACAAACGAAATGATACTAAGTAAAAGTATTTTTAAGCCTCTATATAAGTTTAATTGCAAGTGTGAAAACCACGTATTTATCTGGATAAATTTTAATGGGTGAAATTGTTAGGGTGTTGTGATTTTTTTCTGCAGTGGGGGAGAGTAATTGCCATTCTATCTACAATGTCTTTGGGAAAAAAATTTAAATCTCAACCAGCTTTCCACACCTTTCCCATCCAGCTTTTAGCCCCGACCCCCTTCCTGCTGGAAAGGGCAGGGGGAGGCCTGGCCAGCTGGGGCCAGAATGGACTCTACCTGAGACGAAGGATAGACCTGTCGGAAAAGGAGCAGAGAAAACAGAAGCTACAAACCCACCATCAAAATGACTGTCTGGTGAGGATGGACGAGGAAAGAAAAACTCTAGCTTCCCACGACGAAATGTGTTTTCCAGACTGGCTAAATGAAGCTCGTGGTATTAAACGCGTAAATCAACCACTCCGCTGTCTGGGTTCTACGTGGACAGGTCTGCTTATGAGGCCGAAAGAGGCCAAGAGCTAGATTTTCAACAGAGGGCTGTAAACCCGCCTCCCCAGGTGGTTTCTGAGGCGGCCTGATTTGTGGCCCCACCAGCGGACGTAAAGAGGTGAGGTGGCATGAGGTTTGCCAGGCACGTTCCACTACCTCACTGCTTCCCTTTGAAAGGCAAGGCAGCCCTTAGAAAATGGGAAAAGGGTCCTTTCTGGAGGAATAATCAATCTGGGACCTGAGGGGACCCTGACTGTGTTCAGGTTGCCCCCCTCCTCTGTTTCCAGTGTCACCTGTCACCACCCTCTTGGCACAGGTCAGCTCCTCCCCAGCCCGTACCCCCTTATCTGCTGCCCCTGGATCCCTCGGGGACTAGCCCACCTCCGACATTTTGGGAAACCTCATCTGGGCAGGATTTGACCAGTCCAGTGAGTCCCATGTCCCAACTTAGGGATGGTACATTGGGAAAGACTGACGGCTGATCTCCGTCTGCTGTGCCAAAGCCATAAAAAAGCAGACCCGGCAGGGGTGGGAGGGGATTAGAGGTTCATACAAGCTAGAAAATGTAAGACTGGGGTTCCAAACGCCATTCTCCTCATTATTGATGAGAATCTGGAGACAACCATTTCCAGGCCAGCTGGGGCCTGAATGCACACTGCCTGGGAGAGTTTGGGCCTCCGTTTCTTTATCTGTATAATGGGTGGGTTGGACCCTCCACGATCTCTCAAGGCCCTTTTCTGTTCCAACAATCCAGGAGTCACATCCATGCCACATCAGCCAGGTTGAGCTCTCCAAATTAACGCAATATCCAAGATGTCCACAGCAGACATCACACTCAAAACAGGCACCAAAATAAATGCAATCGATGGCCTTTCCTCCACATCAGTGTGACTCCATGAAAGAGACTGACCTGTAGAGCCGAAGAGACCTAGACTTGAAGCTCTGCTCCTTACCAGCTCTGTGACCTTGGACAAGATGGCTGATGTGCCTCATTTACCTGATTTTAAAAACACACTTACAAGTTTTGACCCCTAAACAATGTGGTGAAATAGTGAAGATCATGGACATAGAAATCTCCAGCTCTCATGCACGTTAGTTTCTGACCTTCTACTTGGCACGGCATTCTACTTGGCACAGCCAGGAGAAGCCAAGTGTGGAGGTGGGAAGGACCCCTGGTCCAGCTGTGTGCAAGGACTGGCCCATCTCTAGGCACCTTCACTTGGAGCATGATGTCAGATGCGGGTGACAAAAAGCGGTACCCTGGAGCAGGCCCAGGGGACTGAGCACATCAACGTGCTGCCCCCGCAGGACAGCAAAAGAAACTGGAAACTGGACTCCGGGTGTGGTGGGGATTGGCACCAGGAGGTAGGAATCAAAGGGGGGATAGTTAGAGGAGCCCCCATAATAAATAGTATTAGCTTTGACTCGTTTCTGCCAAGACTCAGGCCTGGTTCCCCGAGGGGCATGAAGATAGAGCTGTAGGTCGAATCCAGAAGGAATGAGTGACCTTGGCAGCAATGATACCGAGTGTGAGAACCCCTGCCTTCGCTCACTTATTCACCGTCACTTAACTAGGCTGCCCCCACGGACAAGGGTAAGGCAGCGAAGAAAATGACAGCGTTCTGGCTTCAAAGAGCTAACATTCTAGCAAGAGGAGACAAAGAAATAACATGCACAGTGTCGCAGGCAGCGATGAATGCTATAAAGCAAAGCAGGCAACAGTGACAGGGAGTGCCTGGGCATACGGCAAGAGCGAAAGGGGGCTGACCCTCTGCCTTTAGAACTGTTTGAAGATTATTATCCAAGCGGTGGGGTGGGGGTCACCTGGAAGCCCTGGCCTTCTCATGGTGGTTGATGTAAAGAACAAAGGAAAAAAGGACCCCTGGTTTCTATTCTGACCACCGCAGGCCGAGAATGGCGAGGAGCTGGGGGTGCTGGAGGAAGGCTGGGGGCGGCAGGTCTGTCCTGAACCAACTGATGCTGGCGCCACCTCCTCTTTCCTGCCAGTGATGAGACCCTGACATCTGTCCCTTCTTTCACAATTACTTAACTCATCCCCAGGTATTCATAGATGAACCCTGAATTCCTGGCACTCAAGCATCCCCAGTTTAGAAGGAAAAAGGCACAACTAGCAGCAATGCCAGAACCCCACAGAAGGGGAAACTGAATCTCCCTGGGGGTGGGGCTGAGCACATGCTGCATGGTAGGGGAGGGGGGCAGCCTGAGCCTGCTGATTCCCTGGGAGCAGGAAAGGAGGGGAGGGGTGATTCCTGGAAAGAGAGAAGGAGGGGCATGAGCAAAGGCAGAGGGCTTTCCAGGGACTGTGAGTGATCACAGAAGGGATAATGGCCAGTCCACTGACAGGCGTGTGCACCAGACATTTAGATCTTATACTGAGCACAGCACAGACATTTAGATCTTATACTGAGCACAGCAGAAGACAGAAGGATTGAAATATGAGGCTCCACTTCCATTCTGAAGCCCAGCTTCTCGCCCTGGCATACCCTCGCAGCTCTTTCCTGTCCCAGTTTCCTGGTGACCTCTGCAGGGAGCCCCGCACTGCAGTCCACTCTGAGGGTGGGGGGAGCAGTTCCAAGGAGGGGTGCGGGGTAGGTTTTGCAGCTGGGGGCCCTGGGCTTCTGACTGAATCTTTCTGCCCTCAATCTGGTGGCCTGGGGACTTTAGGGGGAGGCCCCTGGAGTTTATGAGACAGGTCCCCACAATTTAATTACCTGCAGTACGAATGAAGAAAGACTCTATAAACTGGAATTTATAGGACTTCTGTGGCTATAGGTCACCTCTGATGCAATAACCACTACCATTCCCGTAGGAGAGTGGCTTCATTTCATTGGTCCCACGCAGAATTTATGCTCCTCTGTACCTCCAGCAAGACAGGTTTACTTCTAAGTGTGTCTTGCTGTTGTAACTTATTTGCTGCTTTTTGACGTGTGAGGGGTGTGTGTATGTTTGGGGAGTTAGATGGGACATGGAAGGTGGTTCTCAGATTCATTCAGCAAGTCCAGTTTATTTTCCATCCAATGGCTTGAGACCCTCCTGTCTTCTGGATTCTCCTTGTGGGCTGCAGTCCCCAGAGCTGACCCAGAGGAATGTGCAATGGCAAATTAAAACGGGTGGCCATCAGTGCTCTACAGTGTTGTCCTGTTATTAGTTTTTCTTTTTCCTGCACTTCCCCAGTAAGGGGCATCTTACCTGGCCATTGTATTTTCAGCAACTAAACTCCCTGCAATGTTCTCGAGACACGAGACCAGCCTCTTTCCTCCTCTACTCACCAGCTCCTTTTTTGTTTTAGGCTCTTTCCTGCAAGTGCCACCGGGCTCCATCTATCAGCCCAGCTATACATCTCCATATATCTGGAGCAACAACACCCATTTCAGCCATTTCCTCCTTTTGTTCCCTTTCTTTTACGGCTGCTGCTTGTCCAAGAGTTCCCTTTCCCCTTCATTTAACAGAAAGGCTTTCACATTAAAGGAGCGTTTTAACGGTGCAAACAAGAAATAGAAATCCAGTTTACTTCTCTCCAAGCTTCTTTTAAATCTCCCAGCTGTTTCAGTGCAGCGTCTGCACTACCAACCTGGCTGTGTTCCCACCCAGGCCCCTCCCTCTGCTCAATTTGGGAACCAGAAAGCTGAGCCTGTGTGGCGGGGCAGGGAGACAGGACAGGGAGGGTGAAGGCAGGGCATCTACCTGCCGCTCTGCCAGCCCAGCCACCGCCCCCATGAGCAGCCCCCGCTTACAGGGTGGCACCAACATCTGCTCCCCAATCCTCACCCTCTCCGTCCCATAATCCACCATCTCAGTGTCGGACACTGGTCGCCTGTGTCCTCCGTGCTCTTTGCAAAGGTGCTACACACTCTACTCCGATTGGTCATTGGCACCTGTTGTGGGGAGAGGTGGCTTTGCGTCTCTTGAAGATGCTATTTTCCCTTCTATCAGATCAAAGTCGGTATACAAATCCACCACATTTCCCTTTTTGCTTTGGCTGAAAGGAAGCTTCTAGACATATATAATCATAATTTCTCTATCTATAGTCACCACCGGCAGGTTAAGCTCTGTGTCCCTCTTTTTTTCCTTCTTTGAACAGCTTCACTTTTTCTAGGTCTAGTGTAGCGTGTTAGACAACTGGAGACATACACATCACTCCTACCACGGGGAGACAGCTAGGCATGGTAGACAAATTTTGCAGGTGCTGCTCCCAACAATTCTCTATCCGCCTACACTTCTTCGTTCAGTATCTCAGTTCCTGTTTGTGTAACACCTTCGGGGTCATACGGAGAGGATCTGTTCTCCCTCTTCCTTCAGTGTCACGAATAGAGAACAGTGATCTCCTGCCCAGCCTCTCGCAGGCCTGGTTCATTGCTGAGATGGACCCCCATGAGCTGATGAACACGGTTGGTGTGTGGTGAGGCCATATAGCACCGTTCCTCGGCTGTGTTCTTGTAGCACAACTCAAACAAGGGTCACAGCAGAGACCCACCCAACCCTCTATGGGAAAACAAGGGTGAGATGACCCAGTAAATCCAAATAAAGACAGCTGTCTGCTGTGAGTGAAGCAGAGATCAGCAAGCCCACTGGCTCTGGGCCTGGAGTCCCAGGAAAAGCTGTCACCCTGTCATGCAGCCGGTGAAAGGAAAATCTAATCTTTGAGAAACCCTGACCAGCAAAATCACTTTTTTGCAGGGAAAAGAAGAGTTTTGAGCTTCCAGGATTGTTGGCACTTGGTTCATTTGCTTTCCAGTTCCCATTCTGGAACTTAAAGAAAAAAGAAAACATAAAAGCTTTGAATCATTACCTATCAGCCCAAAAAGGTCCTCCTGAGAATCTCTAGTCCAAGCTCATTTTTTATACGTAGGAACGGGAGTGGTAGAGAGGGAAGTGGCTTTCCCAGGGCCACTCAGAGAGTGGGTGCTTGACTAGGGGTGACACAGAGAGAGTGTCTGTGTTTGGGAGGCGGAGAGAGCAAGCGGCAAAAGAGTGAGAGGGAGAAAGGGAGAGAAAGATCGATCGCAGGAGAGAAGGGAGATAAGGAGGGAGGGGGGCAGTACTGGGAGGTGACCCCTGACATGCACCACCATCACAGCACATCCTTTGGTGTCTTAGCCACCAAACAGCCCGCTGCCCTGCCGCCCAGGTGCACGGCTCCCCCAACTACGTTCTGGGCTCAGGGACCCTAAAGCAAACCTTCTCAGCCCTGTGGCCCTGCATCAGCCTTTGGATGGGAAGCTTTGCAAGGCTACAGGAGGTGAGGAGAGGACTTATCCACGTGGGGGCCTGTGTGTGACGCCGTGACAGCAGCAGCAGCCATGCCCCGGGGTGCGGTGATGGTCCCTCAGCAGCAGAACTTCCTAAGGGTGCTGAGGAAGACCACAGGCCACCTGCAACCCTCTAGAAAGGAACACAGCGATGCTAGAGTCCAGTCCTAATGCCTGGTCAGCTGTGAGAGCTGCAACTCATTCTACCGACCTCGGCCTTGACCGTCCTCAAAGTCAGCTGGGCCAGGGGCACCTGCGGCACACGTGTGTGGCGCTCGGGGAGAGATGGAGTCTTCAGCCTGCTGTGTGCGCCTGCCCTCTTGACTGCAACAGGAATTAAAAGGTCATTGGTCTTAATGACTTCCAATGCGCTCGGTTTATCTAGAGATGGTCATGACCACCGCGTCTGAAATAAACGCTCGTAGGTGGAAAACAATTTGGCTGCCCGACCCTGACAAGCAGCCCCGACTTAGCAGGCACTGAGGGTTTCTCCAAGGCCCCTGCTCGGGGTTGTAGCCTCTACTCCTCTGCCCAGAAATGTATCACACTCAGCAGGCCCTGAGGAAACCCTGGCTCTGTTGACCTCAGGGTGCTGCATGGGCTGTGCCTCCAGTGCTGCCGTGGTTGTGACCACCTGGTCTCTGAGAGCTTCCAAAGCACCCGTGGGCTGATTAGCACTCCAGGGGAATGTGTGCTTTTGCATAAGCTGGGCAGAGGCCATGAAATTCGGAGCGCCAAGGTGTCGTCTTCTAAGTAAGCCTTATCCCTGGGAAGAGGCCTGCTACTGCACCAGGAGGCATGGGTGCCACTTAAAGGGCAAGGGAGGGGACAATGGCACTTCTGGGGAGAGCTTTACATTCCCCTCCCAGGATTCCGGGCCTGTCCTGACAGGCGACAGGTTCCTCCTACCGGGCAGCACAGGAGAGGGGACTCGAGCCCAGGTACAGTCACACTGACAAGTGTGCTGAGCTGCCTCGGGGTGTGTATGGCCATGTCTATGCAGCGTTCCCCCCGGGGGCTCTGAGCGCAGCCTCCTCCCCCCTCAGCCCAGGGCAAAGGCGTCCCCAGCTCCTTTTCCTTTGCTGCCAAGCACAGGGTGCTCTAACGGTCTTCAGAACAAGCGCCAGCATCCAGGTAACAGCGTAGGAGGAAACGGGGCGACAGTGAGTCTGAGAGGAGACCTGACACTTGCATAATGCTTTAGCCCTAATGGAAGACTTCCAAGTGCATTTAAAAAAATAAAATTTGACATGCACACCAATGCTTTTGAGACAGGCAGAGCTATAAGACCCATTTTCATTTTGAGAAAACTGAGGTTCCAGAAAGGTTTAAGTAACTTTTTCAAAGTCATGCAACAAAGTGATGACGGAACTGGTTGCTCACCGAGCCACCTCCAACAGCTCCAACTGCAAGGCTCCTTCCTTGAACAAGTGCATCTCGGAAAGGCCATCGGTGGGGGGAAGCGGGCTCACAGATTTCCTAGAATTGCCAGGGAGCAAATAGAGCTCCATTGTTCAGCAATACAATGAACAGGTGCCCCTTCCACCTGAGCCCCTCCACACAGCTGCCTGGCATTCTGTCTGCTCTTCCTGAGTTTGGAGAGCGTAGCAGTGGGGCAGGGGCCAGAGACGAGAGGGGAAGTTGATGGAGAGATTGCCTGTGCAGTGAGAACTGCGTCAGCGTTCCTGCCTGCTCTCCAATGCCTACATCTAATAACTGAGTTCGTTTGTCGTTTTGATGAGCTTGTCTGTTCCAGCACTCGGTTTTGTCTTGTTCGGCCTTTGAGGAGCCAGAGTTTTAAAGGTGGAAATGACCATGAGTGATCATTTAATCCACGCTTTGTTTGACAGACGGGAACTCGGGACGGCAAGAGGGCCCTCGCCCATCGTGACAGGGCTGCTGAATGGCAGAGCTGGAGCTCAGAGCCCAGTCTCCTGATGCCACGCTTTCCTTCGTGTCAGCTGCTTCATGATCTGGGGCAGCAACACTGCCTTCCGTGTCATGAAACATAGGCAAATGACAATCATGGCAGGCTGGGCACAGAGCTCAGGAGTGGGTCCTTCCTAGGAACAGGAACCTGCCAAGCATGGCTCTGGGTGAGAATGGCCACAGAGCAAGAGCTGGGGACCCAGGAAGCAGGGCTTGAGGTCCTCCAAAGTTAGGGTCATTATTCTCACGTCCTGCGTCCTCGCCCTCCTTCTGGGCCCAAGATAGTGGCGGTGTGCACGTGGGCGGGGGGCACAAAAGAGTTTTATGTCTGTCCCCATTTAAGTCCCTATAACACCCAAGTAGTTCGGTGTTGTCATCCCCTTTTAGAGATGAAAAACCAGGCCTGGACGTGTTTTCTATTTGCCCACAGTGCATAGGCGTGCGTCTTGTAAGCATCAGAGCTGTAATGTGGTCACTCTGCGTGCTACTCTCCTTGCGGTCCTTCGGTCAGACCGATGGTTTCGACTGAGTTCTTCCGCCTCCGGCCCCTTCCCTCACCCCACCTCCATATAATCAGTGGACATCCATGCTTTCTTTTCCCTCTCACCGGTCCAGAAGAAGAGCCCAAACAAGGAGTTACTGATTTCACTTCCTGGGGGGGCCCATGTTTCCCACCAAGATACTAATCTTGGGGTGGCCGGTTAGCTCAGTTGGTTAGAGCGTGGTGCTGATAACACCAAGGTTGCTGGTTCGATCCCTGCATGGGCCACTGTGAGCTGCGCCCTCCTTAAAAAAAAAAAAAGAAAGAAAGAAAGAAAGAAAGAAAGAAAGAAAGAAAGAAAGAAAGAAAGAAAGAAAGAAAGAAAGAAAGAAAGAAAGAAAGAAAGAAAGAAAGAAAGAAAGAAAGAAAAGAAAAAACAATCTTGATAACCCAAGGACTGAACGTGTCAATAGAAAGCTAGTGTCCACGTTGAAGAATGGGAATGGCCAAAAGGTACTTCTTGCTTAAGAGGCTGCCCATGGCCAGCTCATTATCTGAAATTTGTCAGTGATGCAGGCACCCCTGGCTGGCGGCCGACGCTGAGTCAGCTCCTTAGGCCCGTCTTTGCAAAGGCACTTCTTGTGCAAGAACAAAAATCATCCTGTCCGTGGCCGGTGAGCTTTAGCATCTGTATTAACGTGCCTTAATACAGAATCTTAGAAATGACTATCCTCGTGATAATGGATGAGGAAACTGAGACTTAGTGAGGCCACGTACCTCTCCAAGAGCCACAGCGTGATAAGGCTGGGTGCAAACCCCCTCCTGCCCGGCTGTCAGCTGCATTTAGCCCGGACTGCACCACAGCAATGCCACACACCAGGAGTACCTTGGTGCTGATGAATATATCCAATTGGCCCACTGGATGCAGGGCTCGGACAGAATGGGAGACTGACTGCTAGGGTTTGCGGAGACTTGAGAGAAGAGGAAAGCAAAGGGGAAAGTGAAGCTTGGGCCATTAAGGGTGCACGGCAGGAAGCCCTGGGTAACTGGTGGGCTGGGAGGGGTTAGAATTTTGGCAAAATGTTGGCCTCAGCAGCCTGCAGCGAGAGCTCTCTCTCCTCCAGGGCAGAGACGATGCTTTGCCCATCTTTGTGCCCAGCAGTGACCAACACACAACAGGTGTGGTTTCACCTTCATTTTCTTTACTTCAACCCCTTTACAAAATGAACCACTTGTAGTGTACATATTAGAGAAGAGAATCCCAGAGAGAGACTGGGACAGGAAGGGCTCATCCACAGACAGCTGACATAGCTCTCCTCCCTTCTGTACTCAGGCACCTCTGTCTATTCTTTGTCTGGGCCAAGTGCCCTAAATGGACACACACAGGCCCAACCCCACACAACTCCTTTCTGTATGAAACTGCATACACAACTGGATCACAAGTATGAAAATGATACACACTGAAAAAAATATGGATGAAATATAAAAATCAAAATGAGAATGATAAAAGTAATCATAATACACCTGGGCGTTAGAGGCCTGGGTTCAGTCTAAGCTCTGTTGCAAACTTATCCTTACAGCTCTTTAAGCTTTTTGAGTCTTCATTTCCTTATTTGTGATCTGGAAATAACCATACCTACCTCTCAGGTCAATTATAAGTATTAAATGAAATCAACTCTGATAAAACTAAGACGTTATTAATATTTAAACACAGGTCTGTCTGCCTCCAAATTCCATGCCTTGTATACAAGGAGACTGTTACCTCTCTTTTGTTATCTGTAATATAAAACCGTTGTTTATTCTGCCAAAGTCATAGGATGCTTGCAGGATGAAATGAGAAAAGCTTGTGAATGCATTTTGTTAACTGTAAAGTGTCTTAAACGCTGCCTAGAACAGAATTGTCTCCATAAGCAGCACCTATTATTGTGATCATTAATAAAAAGACGATAGTATACAAATATCCAAGTTTATTATTGCTTACTCGTCAGAAGCAGTATTTGCTTTTCTTGCAAACTGGCTAGTTTGTGGGGCAAATGCACTGAGTGCTTACCTGTGGCATCCCTGCCCCTTGAAAATGCCCTGTCTCAGCAGAACTTCGTCTCCTGCACATTCCAGGTCGGAGTCTCCTCGACTCACAGCCCTTGGGAACGGCATTGAAGGCTAGCACACTTTCTCGTCCCAGCTGCTATTCTCAACAAGCTCAAGCCATCCATCAGTGGACACGTGTTTACTGAGCACCCACTCCTGTTGAAATGGCTGCAAACCCACATCAGTGCAGGCCTTCAAGACTACGGTTCACCAACAGACAAACACAAATTTGGACGCAGGTTAAGAAGTAGACTCTGAAGACCCTTTGAAGGGCAAAGTCCTGGGGAGGAAAGTCCTGCCATGACCTTTCCATCAAAGGTCATCAAAGGTCATGACAAGGCCATCAAATCTAGTCACTGTCCGCGCTCTCTGGACTAAATGGAAACTCTGTGCTTACGCTTGATAACAAAGCCCTGTCCACTGTTCTCACGCCATTCTGTGGGGATGCCTCGCCTCCCAACCCAATTGAGCATTTCTTGAGGAGAAGACTGCACATTACATTCTCTGATCAATATCACAAATTGCCTATTAGGATGCTAAGTAATGTACAGTCTCATTTTTCAGACCCAGAGTAAATTATATCAGCCCTTAGGGTATAGACACAATGTGGTGACATTAGGTAACTCACTTTGCTCTGGATTTTAATTCTTTTTCATTTGCAAAATGAAAGGGATGGGAGTGGAGAATTCCCAGGTTTCTTAGCGTTCTGAAATTCCAAGTGCTATATCAGGTTTGGCCAGTGACACGCCCCTCCCCACTACAAGGCCAATGACAGATTTCATTATCAGCCGCAACACTAATTCCCGTTAAATCCAAATTCAACTGTAATCCTGCCCAGCCTACGCAGCCACTGCCAGTTGCATACAAGTTGAAGCATTTGCCATGCCAAGTACCAAAGCCTTTTGCACTGCAGCAACATGTGTGTTCCTTTCTCTACTCAAAATCTATTGGTATGGCTAGTTCTTCTTCCTCCTTTTCCTGCCTTCTTCATAGTTCAATAAACCCTGCCGTCTAATTTCTTCCCTAAGAACAGAATTGATTTTAAACATTAACTTACATGGAAGTGAGTCAGCATGTTCTCTAGTCCAGCAGGATTTGTCTTGTGAAAAAAAAAAAAATCCTATAGAAACTATTTTTTAACATAGAACCAACAAAGGACATGTATCCAAGGTGTATAAATAACTCCTAACGTTCAATAAGTAAAAAGAGAGACAACCCAAAATTCAACAATGGGAAAAGACATAACAGGCACTTCACAAAACAAGATATCCAAATGGACAATACACGTTTTTAAAAGATACTCAACTTAATTAGACTTCAGGAAACTGCAAAGTAAAAATACAAGGAGACAGCTCTTCGTGTGTGCTAGAATGTCTGTGATTGCAGCACCCAGCGTTGGTAAAAATTGGAACAACTGGGACTCCCATACACAGACGGAAAAAAATGCAAAATGGCATAAATGCTTTGGGAAACTGTTTTCAGTTTTGTCTAAAGTTAAACATATACCTCACCTATAACCCAGCAATTCCATTCTTATTTATCCAAGAGAAATGAAAACATATGCTCCCAAAAAAGATGCAAACATAACTGTCTACAGCAGCTTTATTCACAACAGCCCACACGAAGAAGCAACCCAATGTCTGTCAAAGGGTAACTGGATAAACTAGTTGTGACCTATTGACAGTGGAATACTCTTCTGCAGTAAAAAGGGCAAACTACTGATACACAGCACATAGCAACAGTATGGATGAATCTCAAACTACGCTGCTGAGTCAAATAAGCCAGACACAAGAGCATACATCCTGTGATGACCCCCCATTTATATGAAGTTCTCAAACAGCACAAGTGACCTAGGGTGACAGAGATCAGATCAATGGATGTCTTGGGGGGGTGGGTAGCTGGGTGGCTGGGGACAAATATTGACTACAAAGGGGCACACATTTCTGGGATGATAAACTGTTTTCTATCTGGATTGGGGTGATGGTTACTCAGAAGTATACTTTTGTCAAAATTCATCAAATTGTGCATTTAAAACGGGTTTATGTAAATTATACTTCAGTAGAGTTTATATATAAAATCAACAACTATACACACAAGGAGACACCAATACACTCACCACCATGGCTAAAATGTAAACGATTGACAATGCCAGGTGTTAATGAGGCAGTAAAATAGCCACAACTCTCATCCAGTGTTCGGAAAAATGTAAGTTGGAACAATGCACTAGTAACTATGTAATAAAGCTTAACATGCACGTACCCTGTGACTCAGCAATTCCACTTCTAGGTATACACCTCTCAGAAATGTATATATATGTGCACCTAAAGATATACGAGGTCTGACAATTAAGTTTGGGAACTTGTTGCAACAATGTTGCTAACCTTTTTTGATATCAGAAGGATTATTCATTATGAATTTGTACCAACTGGACACACAGTTAACTAAGTTTACTATTTGGAAGTGCTGAAAAGGCTGCGTGAAAAAGACGAAAATGACCTAAACTTTTCGCCAACAATTGATGGCTCTTGCATCACGACAGTGCACCAGCTCACATGGCACTGTCTATGAGGGAGATTTTAGCCAGTAAACAAATAACTGTATTGGAACACCCTCCCTACTCACCTGATCTGCCCTCAATGATTTCTTTCTTTACCTGAAGATAAAGGAACTATTGAAAGGAAGATATGTTGATGACATTCAGGACATCAAGGGTAATATGACGACAGCTCTGATGGCCATTCCAGAAAGAGTTCCAAAATTGCTTTGAAGGGTGGACTAGGCACTGGTATCTGCACAGCTTCCCAAGGGGAGTACTTGGAAGGTGACCGCAGTAATATTCAGCAGTGAGGTATGGAGCACTTTTTCTAGGATGAGTTCATGAACTTAATTGTCCTACCTCATATATGTAAGAATGTTTACAGCAGCATTACTCCTCATAAAAGCAAACTGGAAATATTGTTAACATCCACCAACAATAGGATGGATAGTTTGTGGTATGATCTTGCAATGGAATAGTATACAGCAATGAAAAATGAATAAACTGCCATTACAAGCAACAGCAAGGATGTCTTTCCAAACATCGATGCTGATGCAGTGAAGCCAAACAGAAGGGGACGTGCTGGACAGGTATCATAATAGTGATGAGCTCTGAGGGAGGTGGGGTGATGAACAGGAAGAGGCACCAAGCAGTTTCTGGGCGACTGAGGTTGTTCTCCTCCTTGACGTGAGTGGTGCTTAAGTGGGTACATTCATTTTGTGATCATTTGTCAAGTGGTTTCACTTTTTTGGATATGTGCTATATTTCAATAAATGTGTTTATTTTAAAAAGCAAGGAAACAAACACACACCCCCAAGAGGTCCTATAGGAAGGAGGTAAGTTACCCTTCAAAGATAATGAAGGATTTTTAGGTGCTGTGGATTGGAAGGATTTTGTGTGTGTGTACCAGAGGGGAGGAAAGATTTGGGGGCAGAAAAGCTGCCTTTCTCATCACCCACTAAATGACACCTAGTAGACAAGAGTCCAAATAGCCTCCCTGTAACACCAAGCTGCCCATCTCCTTATCAACCTCCTTTTTCAGTAACTGAGAAAAATCTATCTCTACCACTCCAGAGCGCAGGCAAGGGGTTTGGGACTGAGAGGCGGTCCCTGGAGTCCTCATGCCCTTGTTTCCATGCAGGTGATGAACCTGAAATTCATTAGTCTCCTTGTGGCTAGATCAGGTTGATAAATGACCACAAGGCAGCTTTACTGTAAGGAGGGCATTGTTTGAATAGACCTAGCAAAATCTCCGTTTTCTTTCCACAGTGGAAGCAAAGGAAGGGGTAGCCGTCTGTGAAGTGAGCCCTACCCACCAGCTCTGAGACCAGCCATTTACTCAAAGAGCAGCCTGCCCTGCCATCTTCTAGAGCAAGCACTCTCTTCATATTCCCATGGCACAACCATATGCTCATTGGGCACTTCAATAAGCTAACTGTTGCAAGTTCAGACCGGAATCTGTTGGAGTATCAGCTTTATGGCAAACCTGTCTCCACAGTTCAGGTTTTACGTTCCCTCCAGGCTGCAGCTCTCTTGCATTTCCAACACCTGACCCATAGTAGGTTTCTGAAGTTTGTTGAATCGATAAATGAAAGGATAGGTGATAAAAAGTGGTTGTATCGGGCCATGGTCTTGCAAAGGGCCCAGGGCCTATTTGGAGTCTCTCCCCTCTCCCAATGTCAGACCTCAATTCTCAGCGACTTGACAACTCAGGTCACTTAGTTGGCTTTCTGAAACTAACAAGCTAGACTCAGACTCATCATTCCCCAGTTCTCTCCCTGCTGCCTTTCCTGGCTCCAGTACGCCATCAGGATTTAGTGGAAGGAGCGAAAGTCATGGCTGATTTGATTCCCACCAAATCTGGCTGCTTTATCATCCCTCTTGCTCCAAAATAACCCACCTCAATCATGAGTGCTGTCACAAGTGGCCATGTCCTCTCTATGCCCATCCCTCCTTCAAAGAAATTAAATTAATACTTGCCAGTTGCTTTAGAGTTTATAACTCTCAGCAAGATGAAGGTAACAGACTGGCTGATGGGGTAGGGGGCTATATTTTTCAACTTTATTTTTTTTCCCCTTTTCCTTTCTCTGAGAGCGGTACTAGCATGACAGTAATACACCGTTTGATATTTTAGCATTGCAGATATTTTACAGTAAATTACTTCAGTTTATGGCACTTTGCTTCCTTATATAATTGTTATAAATAACCTTCAAATGACATAAAAGCCATAAACATTGCAAAACTGAAAAGTAAATTATAGACATTTCAGTGAGTACAAGTAGGAATTCAAACACGTTAAGGCAGGCGAGGAAGGTAAGTTTGTTTGTTCTCTCCTTCCCTAACCATCCATCTCGTATTTCCACAATAAATTATCCACAGTAAATAAATGCCAAGGAGCAGGAAGGACCCTCTGTATACTTTCATGAAGACACAAGTGGCCCTCCTAGTGCTACGTAAAGCAGCTCCCCTGTAAGTCTCCTTTATGTAGCGGGGCTGGGCCGTCCGGCCCACTGGGGTCAGGGTACTCCCTACTGAGTGACAATTTGTGTCCATGAGTCGACCAAAGCTCATAGTCAGTGCCCCGTCTTCCGTGGCAATCTTTTCCTTCTCCTCAATCTCACCACGCGTACACACTGATGAGAGGTTCTCAGATTCAGAGCACTGTAGAGTTGGGAATGACTGTCAATTTGTCCTCAGATGTAACCCCCTGGTCTTACAGGTGAGGAAACTAAAACAAAGATGAGTGGTTTGCCCACAGGCATACTGCAGTAGTCAATTTAGTATTCAAGCCCAGAGCTCCTCATTCTTTTCAGTCAATATGCTTTATAGTATGCCTTCTAGAATTCTTACAATACCTTCTTTAGAATATGTTTCTTCTGTGTGACAACTTTTTCAGTGGGCGATGTATTTCTCTGGCTGAAAGATGGAAATAATTCTATATTAATTGAGGATGGCTGGTTCGCTCAGTTGGTTAGAGCGTGGTACTAATAACACCAAAGTTACTTGTCCGATTCCCACATGGGCCACTATGAGCTGCACCCTCCTTAAAAACAAACAAACAAACAAACACAAAACAACAAAAACCTATAATGCTCAATTAAACTTTTAAAGATATTTTTGATTTAAAAATCACACTGAAAATAAGTCTCATAGCAGGATGGAAATTTAGCTAGGATGATCTTTTGATTGGCACATACACTATTCTGTCTTTAGCCTCCAGGTTCACTGGCCCCGAAACCAGCACCACGAATCTCCAGCACATGTGTGCCACTCACAGCCTCAGCCTTGAACCATTTTCCTCCACTTGATCCTGGCAGCCAGCCCACTCTGCCCTTGCTAGTCTGACTCGCTGCCCAGTCACCACTCCCTCCATCTTTGATACGGACAGTCAGCATTTTTCTCAATCTTACATAAACTAATACGAAAACACTGTATCAAGAACCCCATCCCTTTTCTCTAAGACCCTCCTGATAGAAAGTTGGGAACCTCCACTCCCGGGGTCCATCATCAGATGGGAAGTGATGATTGTCTTTTATTGGCAAGGGCTTAGGATTTAACATAATAAAAAGTAGGATCCATCCTTTTACTGGCTGCAGGATTGAGATAAGTTACTATCTTTTCTCTTCTCCAGGCCATAGTCTTTCTGTCTGAAAAATGAGAGAAACAACCTCCAGTTCTCCACCAGCACCGTCCAACAGACTTTCCTCAGTGACGGAAATGTCCTCTCTATTGACATTGTCCAGTATGATGGCCACGAGCCCTGTGCGGCTACTGAGCATTTGAAACGTCTTTAGTACAACGGAGGAAGGTCATTTTAAATTGAATTGAATCATTTCATCGTTATTGACTAGTTTCACATAACCAGTGCTACCCTATGGGTCAGTACAGATTTAGACCGTCGTGTAGAATGAAATAAGCAGATTACATGACAGGTGTCTTCTGGAGGGTACTTTATGGCACAGGACTGGTTCCGAGATGGAGCTGGCTCAAGAGGTAACATGATCACACCTTTCCATTCCACTGCTTGGCTCCATATGAGGAGCTCCTACCTTAAGAAGAGTGGAGTTCTACTCTGGAATCCATCCCTAACTGGCCCTGAATGCAGCTTCTTCTCTCTGGGCCACATTTCCTTCTATAAAACCCGAAGGTTGGTCAGTATGTTCATGTCTTCTAACCCCAACCAACTAGCTGTGGACCCTCCGAATACATAGATGAAAGAGGGATGGGCCTTTGGAAAAACATCGTTAGAAATGACACATAAGGGGGGGCTGGAGCATTGGACTTTGATGCTGCAGCCAATGTGTGTCAAGGAGAAACTGTTACCAGGGGAGGGGCACAGCCAGAGGAAGGGAAGAGAAGTAACAGGCCACCTGGGCACAACTGGTCCCTGAGGCCCCCTGGACTGGGGGACCCAGGCTGCGGGTGCAGGCAGCAGTCCTGGGTGGCCTTCTCTTCCCCAGCCTTGACCTCTTTAATGATGGAAGTCTGTGCTCTATCTGAACTAGCAGGAACCCAAGAGAAAAATCTAATGTGTCATGTCTACTGCTCACCTAGGAGTCTCCTGAGATACCAGTTGGTAGTGCTACCTTAGGGAGAAAAAGAAAGTTTTCTCATAGTTGGAAGAGTGATATTTTACCTCTAGAGTTCTTTCTAATGTTATACACTGTCCCCATTCATCAAATGAAATGAAGGCCTCACAGCCACCTGATGAGTAGCTATTAATGCTCCCATTGTCAGATAAAATAGCTATGCATGGAGGGTCAGAGCCTGGGGCCAACTTCACACAGTTGCTAACGCAAAGATTGGGTTAGCCCCCAAGCATCCAGACTCCCAGTCCAGTGCTCACAGGGCTGCAATCCACTGATACCACAGCAGCCTTCCTGCTCATCTCAGCCATGGCTACCAAAGATGATGCTTTCGGTTTCTCTGCAAGTTCTAGGGGCCAATCCACCCACCCTGAACTTAAGAGGAAGCTAGATAGGGAAGAGGGAGACAGACCTTCATGAAGCCGTCAGTAAGAGCTGGGCATGAGTGTACCTAGGATGAAGTTTGGAGAGGAGAACAAAATGCTTGCATGCACTTTAGAGAAGTCACAGAGCTTTTATGCTAGGACCCCCATGGAAATGGGGGCCAAGAGGGTCCTCCATTCCTTCTCCCACAGCCTCTACTTGCAGGCATTTCAGCATTCTTGCAGGCAGCCTGGATGAATCTAACTAAGCATCCGGCCTCCAGAACTGCTTCTCCAGTCCCCACCTGGCCCCACTAATGGCTGGAGTCTTTCACTGTCTGAATCAGCAGGACACTCTGGATGCACGGCCAGGGCCTTCTGATACTAATGGTTTTTGGATTCATTTCCAGGATCCAGCCCCAGTGGGAATTTCATTCTTGCTGTGCTGGGCCTGGGTGTCTCTCTGGCAGATTGGTTTTTGATGGGTGGGTACTGCACCATTTCCATTAAGTACCATAATGCAGACATTATTATCGGCAGGTGCCCTGACCTCTCCTTTGCTAACGAGTAGCTATTGATATGTAAGTCACGTAAGCATTTTCCCTCCTGGACCTTCTTCCTTCTCCGCCTCCCCCATACCCTCCATCCCCACACAGGCCCCCTATGCTTCCACTCTTTCAGAAGCCAGTATGTAAGAGAAGAGTTGAAAAGTAGATAGCCAAGTCACTTAGGTCCCTGGAATGATTAAAAAAATGCAGTGACTCAGGAGTCAGGAGATAAGGGTCCCTTCTCAGGGGACAAGGAGCAAGACACTTATCATCCTGGGCCTCTTTTGCTCATTATTCAACTGGATTTAATAATGACTGCCCTACCTACCTCACAGTAAGGATACTGTGAGGTATTGTAAGGATTCAATTAGATTAAAGGTCTGAAAATGCTTTGAAACGTTAAAAGCTCTATAGGACTGAAAGGGATTGCCTTTATGCCACAGGTAAAGGGAATGAAGGAAAGGGGAACTCAGGGGTAAAAAGGAAAGCGAGAGGTTTCCACCTTTCTGGGAACACACGGATCTCCTAAGTGACAGCAATGATTGGAGAATATGGTTACTAGCATGTCAACCTTGGTGCCTCATGTAAAGTCAGCGTGGTCACGTGAGAACACGGCTTGGCTTCTCTTGACCAGATGAGTAGTTTAAGGACAAGTCTTGTTCAAATCAGCCTCTTCAACAAGCAGAGTGTCTGGGAGACAGGATCTGGCACCAGGGAGAGATCCTCGTTCTTGAAAGGCAACATGAGGAGCCAAAGGGGTCGGTGCAAGTGAATAGTGGTGCCTTGAGAACCCAGAGCCAGTCAGGTTTCCTATCTAAATGATCTTTGGAAGAAGTCATGTAGAGTGGGGACTCCAGATTCAAGGACATAGCTCAGAGATAAGAAAGCCAGAAAAGAAAGCCTGTGGGACTTCCTGACCTTGGGAGAGCTCGCACAGTTGCTTTTTTATGGAATGCTTGAAGCTTCAGTTGGGTGAGAAGAGAGTCCCTAGGCTGCTGAGGACGAGCCTTCTGACTGTGAACATTCTTATTTAGGATGATGGTAGAGATGACAGGAGAAGGCTCTTCCTACTAACTCACTCTTTCTAGGGCTGGATCTTGGAAATCAAGCAGAAGGAGCAGAGGATTCTGGAGAGCAGATGCTATGGAAGAAAAGAACCAAGGAGAGGAACACAGGGCAGAATTAACCAGGGTCTTAGCCTTAAGGGGGGGGGGGACTCCTTAATCTGCCTTATACCTCAATTTCAAATTAAGTAGTTCATAACCATCAACTTGCACCTTCTGTGTTCCTGCAGAACTGTGAAGCCTGCAGAAATAAGTAAAATGACAAGACCTGCCTTCAAGGAGCTTATAAAATATTTGGGAAAAAAATAGATAATATTTAATATGAGTAAAATGCCATTGCAGTACTACATGACATGTCATCCAACAAGATAATCAGCATGAGAAACCCTCGTGAGTTGTAGTGGTCCAGTAATGAGTTGTGGAAGGACTTGGGTAAGGTTTAGAGTTAAATCCATTGGTAAAATGGTGTGAACAGTGAGGTGCAGGCCAGGGTAAACTTTTGTGATAGAGGAGTAAAGGAGACTAGCTGATTTCTTCCTCCTTTTTGTTTGCTTCCTTTTCCTTCCTCTTCCTCTCTTCCTTTCCCTCTAAGTCCATTCGGGTTTGCCTTCCTCTTTCCATCACTTTTAGCATCAAGTTTCACCCAGTGTCCATCTCATTCGTCAAGCCTCGTGTCCACCTCATCCCGGCTCCCTAGACCACCCATTACTGTCACCTGCTCAGCTGCTGGGAGCGGCCACACTGCAGTCCCCGTATCCTACCTGACTGCACTGCCTACATGCTGTGCACGGCATCATTGGCACTTAACAAATGTTCAATATGATATGTTACCCTCTTTTACCCCAAAGGACCTCGGAGCAAAGAGCCTAATGCAGGAATTGCCCCTAGAGACACATATTTGCAACCAGCTGCCTATGGACTCAGACCCATTAAAATGCAATCTTCACATTAATTTTTTTTTTAAACAGGACCCTGAAAGCCACATGACGTTAAAACTGTCTCGCCAATAAGCCACATTAACCAGCTCATCAATTTTTTTTTCCTACTAGTCCATCCTCCCCATAGGCAGTTATACAGGTAGTTAAATGAAAATAATCGATGAGTACTTATTCATTGGCTCACTATCCAATTTGTGGACTATTTACCTTCCTCAGTGCAGCAGCTGCTTCCGTCTGTGGCCTACTATAGGGGCATTTCTCATTCCTTTAGCACCTCAGCCAGACAGTAG
Source organism: Rhinolophus ferrumequinum (assembly GCF_004115265.2). Taxonomy (NCBI): domain Eukaryota; kingdom Metazoa; phylum Chordata; class Mammalia; order Chiroptera; family Rhinolophidae; genus Rhinolophus; species Rhinolophus ferrumequinum. The sequence continues at coordinate 45,321,932 of NC_046301.1, forward strand.
GCAAGGGGCTCAGAGGACACTCAAAAACAGGCCATTAGTGGCTTTGATTAACAAAAAATGGCAAAGGAGGAAGGCAAGAGTACTTGATAAGACAGGGCTTAGGGAACAAGGATGGATTCTTCCGTCATCATGAGTAACCAAGTCTGAGCTGGAAAATAATCCCCTTTCACCTTGATACCTCATGCTAAGTAGACGGGGGCTGGGGCACGCTGATCCTGGCCTGGATCGGCCGTGTTGAAGCCTAGCCAGGGGGAACTGGGAAGCCAGGTAAGAGTCAGGTGTTCGAAAGCAGAGGTTGGGATGTACACTCTGGAGAAGTCTGCTGAGTGGTGTGAACATCCCATAACTGCTTGTGATGAGAAGCAAATGGTAACGCGGACACCGCGTCTCCCCAGAACTCGCCTCCTCCTTTGGATAGAGTAGGATCAGATTTTCCTAGGGATCCTTAACGGAAAACTTCTAACACACTCTGGCAGGTGGTCAAAGTAGGCTCCCTAACTTTGAATCTGGCTTGTCTGATCTCTGGGAAAACCAGTTGATAGAGCTGGCTGGCCCCTGCTAAGACTCCATCATCTCTTCTACCACATACCAAATTCTCCAGGGGTTTGGCCAGAGAGCAGAGTCCCTGGGATGTCAGCTCTATAGGGAGGAGATGAACCAAAGGGAGAAGCTGGTGCCAAAAGGGCACAGAGTGCCATTGTCTCACAGGGTCCCAAATAGCACTCCCCTGCAGGAGACAGACAGTGGTGGGTATGAGTCTGAGAGTCTGCAGCAGCTCTGTCCCGGACGTTCTTCCAGGGTGGCTATAGCCAATCAAGGTCCACCTCCCCTGGTCCTTGAGCCACCAACTGGTGTTCTGGTGGACTTTCTGAATAGCACTCAGATCCTTCACTTACTGACAAACTCCCAGGATATAGACGGTGGCAGAAAATGTGAGGAGGTGGCAGCAAAGGGAGACAGCGCTGCTCTCAAAGGCGTTTTTGGTGAAGGATTGCAATGAACAAGTCGGTGTTGTCAGCAGGGGGAGGTTTAGAGCTACATATATTTTTCTAGAATCGTATTCAAAAACTCCAGTGCCCTTTACCCCCTGAGTTCAAGTGATAGTCAAAGACTCAAGAAGCCTTGACCAGTGCTCTCCAAAACCAGGGCTTGCACTCAGGGCTTCAGCCATCATCAGGCAGCCCCCCAGTGCATGGAGATAAAAGGCCTCGTCCACCAACGGAAGCAGTAGCAGGAACGAATAGGGACCAGTGTCTGGGCTACGCGTGGCGTGTCCTCTACGATGGTTTATGGAATACTGCCACATCCATGTAGGGAGGAGCCAGGCACAATTACCTCTAAGGTAACCGTATCTTGGATGTTCAGGAATTGAGAGCGAAGGGCAATTGTTGCTTGTGTTTCAAGAGACGGTCCTGGCATAAGAATACAGGGAAGTGTGGTGTCAGTTACAGAGCCACCAGGGAACCTGTACACCATAGCCCATCTTGTGAAAGAGCTCGGCAGGCACCATGGCCAAGTGCTGGACCAGCCGTGCCCTTGGGGGGGGCTCCTTCCTGGCCTCAGAAGTGCTCAGCATTCCCCACTTTCCAACGTGCTCTGAGGTGTCTCTACCTTTCGTGGAGGCATTGTTTATGCCTGAGTCCCACCCAGCCCTTGCAGGACTTCCTCTGTTCAGTTTTGCCAGCACTGTCTGGCTCTGCGCAGAGGAAGAATCCCGGAGTGGGTATCCCCCATTCCCTTCCTCGGTTTTCTGGCTCTGGAGATTATCCAGTTGGTTTCCGTTGTGTGATGCAAAGCAATTGAAGGAAGTCAAGGAGGCTGCAATGATGGCTGTTGGGCCCGGCAGCACCGAGGCCCCAGAGAAGCAAGAGCTGAAGGAGTGTCCCCAAGCCTCAAAGACAACTCCGGAGAGTAAACAACTCCTCCCTCTGGGAACAGGAGCCTTTCTGTGACAAAAACAAATGGAAGCACAGAGGCCACTGGAGCTGGAGCTCCCTGCAAACAGGGTGGTGTCACTCTAGCCACACAATGGAGAGATCAAATTAATCCAGGGGCCGCATATTGATGTATCTACAGGGGCCAGACCGGTACTAAAGGTGTGGAAAGGGCTGGGCTTTGGTATCTGGGGTAATAGGGAGCCTCAGGAACTGGGGAGCACCGGAGAAAGCATGCCCCACAAAGAACAGCAGAGGGGGTGTTCCACATAGCTGTGGGGGCTCTAGGAAACCTAATCTTCTGATTTGTTTTTCAAGAGAGGCAGGACATTTTTTTTTTTTAATTTAAATTTTGGCACTTTAAAAAAAAAAAAAAATAGGTGGGATAAACAAAATCTGTCTTCCAAGTATGTGTGGCCCCTAGCACTTCAGCTGGCAGTATCTATTTAGAAAGCACAAAATCATATTTAGTAGACAAAACCAGCCAGAGTAGGACAGAGGAAACGATGATTTTTAACAACGACAATGCTGAAAATGGGCTTTTTCTCAGTGTATAAGCAGTGGACCTTCACTATACTTCCATATGTGCTTCACAGACAAGTTCCTCCAAACCTAAATGTGTCAGCAGAATCTTCCAAGGAGCACTGGTTAGTTTGTTGATTTTTTTGCTGCCCCTGATTTAGCTTGAATCAGCATCTCAACATGTATGTATTTTTGTCAAACTTTTATCATCTGGGCAGTTTGATTGGATGGTGGGTTACGGAGGATGTGTGGGGCCGGTGGTCATTTTTAGATGCCTGAACTCCCAGCAGGAGGGAGGCCCCCCACCCCCCGGGTGGCCCATAACACACAGATATTGATACTTTCGCTTCAATATGTATATGTGCATACATATGTAGCTGTCATAAAACCACACAGGTGAAGCCATCAGACAAAGGCGGCATTAGGAACTTTGAGCTGGCTTGAGAATTGCTCCATAAAAAAAAATAATAATAATAAATTAAAAACAAACAAACAAAACAGCCTTCTGAGGAGCAACCCAGAACAGCAGCAAAGCTCTGTGACCCCAGCGTGCGTTTCAGCTCCCAAATGGGATGGAAATGAGCGTAAGGCAGCAGCTCTGGGGTGGGGGTGGGGACAGAGCAGAGCCGCCCTTCCCTGGGAAATGAGGAAGAGGCCTGGGTTTGCAGCTAATCCTGAGATGGTTTGTTGTAGACAGCGAATGGAAACGCAGCATCCCATTAACCACCCTCAGAAGTCACCCTGCTGAGTATTTTCATGTCCAGGTTTGATGAGGCCCCACCAGAAGGAATCTAGGAGACTATTGGGGAGCCCAGGCGTTTATATCCCTGAATGGCACATCAAGAGTGTGATTTATGCCGAGCTCAGCAGAGAGAATTCCCTCCAAGGCAACCTCCTAATCCTTTGGATTCTGTGTGATGTGCATCACCCAAACTGGCTCCTCCTTGCAGTGTGGCACCAGAGGGACCGTCATTTGTGCCTGTTCCAGTCAGGGAAAGGATTCATAAACTACTGTTGAGAAAGAATGGATCACTTGCTTCTGGCTTTGAGGCAGAGACGTTGGCACCTGGGATTTTGAAATCAATATTTGATCTTTAAAGATCATTTTGTAGCTTGTAGCCGTCAAGCCAGCCAGGTTTTTAGTGTTTGTTAATGGTTTCCACCATACGATTCAATAAACACTGCCGGAGAGACGTCTGCATAACTAAGTTTCAAAGCCAGCCCCAACTTCACTGCGGGGCTCACTCCTCAAATCGCAGTTTCAGCATCACAGTCTATTGCTATTGGGATTTTCACCCCCCCATTCAGTGACTCAGAATCCGGGGACTGCACAGGGCATCTCTCTGTTTCCTTCTTGATAACAGCCTTTCCCCTGATGAGAATATTTCTGGCAAATTCTTTCCTGTTCTAATTTCCGGTGCTCGATTTAAAACCAGGAATGGCGTCATCTCCCCAATGCATTAACTGGGGTCCCTGCTTCCAATAAAGCATTTGCTATGCTCTGCTCAGTACCCTACAAGTGAGAAAAGTGACAGTTGTTTACTATTCCTATTTCATAGTCCTGAAGAATGAGGTGTATGGGTGAAAAATAAGAGCTGATTCTTACACAGTGGTTACTATGTTTCAGGCACTGCTCAAAACACTTTACATCTGTTAGCTCAGTTAATCCTCACCGACAGCCTTATAATGAAGTACTGTCATCCTCATTTACAGATTAGGAAACTGAGGCTAGATGACTTAAGGTAGCCTTGTGCACAGAGTGAGTAATGGTGGAGCGGCTGGAGTCTATGTGTTTGACCATTTGCCTGGCTGTTAGGAATATTGGCATGACAGGACCAAACAGTGAAAACAAACAGCACACAGCAATGCAAAACTTCCAATCGCCTTAGCTTAGGGTTAGTCTGAGCTTGCAGGTCAAGCTCCAGAATGGTTTCAAGAAGCTGCACCACCGAAGCTTATAATTCTGCTGTTAATAAGAGAGAGTACAGGTCTCTCGGGGAGGGATGGCATATACTTCTTGAAGAACTTACTCAGAGATCCTAGTGAATCTTTCTTCCCTCAACTTAGACGCGATGAGGAAAGTCAAAAGCATTCATTCAACAAATATTTATTGAGAAACTAACATGTGCCAAGTGCTGGGCCAGCCACTGGGGACCCAGGAGTGTATAAGGCACAGACCCTGTCTTTAAGAAGCTCAACAGTCAAGTGCATGAGAAAGGCACCTGCCCAGTGGGCAAATGTCCCATCAACGGCATCATTTCCCCCAGTGCCTCTGTCCAGGACCTACAGCTAAAGCTCCAGAGGATGGGTAACCCTGGGGAAGAAGAAGACGTGGGTGTGTTACATGCCATTGATTCACTCCAACTCCTGGCGACCCTATGAGAGAGAGATGGCCACCACGTCCTGTCCTCCACAGCCCTGCTCAGCTCCTGTAGGCTGATGCCTGTGGCTTCTTTTATGGAGTCACTCCATCTCATACTTGGTCTCCCTCTTTTTCTGCCGCCTTCTGTTATCCCCCAGCATTATTGTCTGGCAAAATCTGAGAAGAACAGGGTCATTTCTAGCGGCGTGTGCAGTTTTCTGATGGAAGGCAGACGAAGCGTCGGGGCCAGCTACTGTTTGCTTGGCCTCTTTGGGGAGGTTGTCTGACTCCCCCTCAGATAACTGCAGGGGAAATTCAGAAGTGTTAAAGCAAAGCAGTGAGGGCACCAAAACGAGGGCTGTCATCCCACCTGCACTGCCAAATACATGCTGGGCGTAGAATATGCCAAGAATAGCACTGCTTCTACCGTACATGGAAGAATAACTTTAACGTAATCTCAAGGGCAAGGGAAATGTGCTTCCCCTCTTTCTTGTCAATGTTTCTTTCTCACCTCTTCCTCCCTCCTTCCCCTCCCCACCCTCCTTTTTCTTCTTCCTCTCTCATTCTCTCTCCCCTGACTTCTTTCTTTTTTTTCTCTATTTCTAAACAGACAGCTTGCTTACATTCTGTGTACCCGACCAAATTTATGAAATTCAGCTGAAGATTATTTTTTATATCTGTAATATTTCCACATGACTAATTGCATTTAGTGAAAAGCTGACACTCTACAATTTCTTGGGTTCATTCAATGTTGGATTTATTAAAGCCCCAAATCATCCATCATCTCAAAATTTGGCAGGTTATGTTTATAAATAAATTAAATTAACAAATGTGTGCTGTGCTGGGTTTTCGTGTGTGGGAGGAAATGCAAATACAGATGTGTGTATGTTCATGTGTAGTTGTGGATGTATTCCACAGTGAGTGTATCTTGACACACAGCCTGGAAATTTAGGGCTAACACACAGTGACTTTTTCAAGACAGAACTCAATTTGTAATTGAGAACTAGATCTGATTCAATGAGAATGTCCACCTTTTCAATCCAAGCATAGATTGCATCTAACTGGCTAACATGATGTTATGCAAAAAAGGAGTTGGTCTTTTGAAACACTTGAAACACTTGAAACATGAAGTTCAAGTTTCATGGCAGCCAGGACATCTGGTTCTAGGCTTGCCCTGATGCCAACTTTCTGGCAGCCCTGGGCAGTCACTTTCTCAGCTTGGGTTGTGGTTTGTCATCTGTAAAATAAAGAAGATCCTTTGTGTCTAACTCTCAGAGAGGTCATGAGCCGAAAGCCCAACAGAGCAAAGAAAGTGTCTGGCAAAGATAGACCAATATAAATGTAGAGAATTGTTGGTGCTTCTTTATGTGTGTTAACCACTGGTCATGAGGTCCCGTATCTCTTTTCTCAGAGCGGAACTGATAGATGTCGGCTCAAAAATTGCTATCCTGAGTGACATATTCGAAGAACAGAAATACCACTTGAAAATACTAATGAAGATTAGAAAGAAGAAGAGGTGAAGAGAGTATTCACGGAGCTGCTGCCACATACCAGTGGTGAACTTGGTTCTCTAGGGAGGTCAGGAATAGGGAGGTAGGAAAGGCATGTTATATCTTTATCAAGCTAAGTAATTATCTTCAATTTACACCAGGAAATATAGGGTGACATTGTTTTTCTTATCATTATTATTAATAGTAGCAGTAACAATAATTACCATAATCACCATCACCAACAATATTTCATCAACAGAAAACACGTGGCAAATAGAAACCCCGTGACAGAGGAACACAGAGGAAGTTAAAAAGTCGACTAGGCAGGATAGACTATCTTTAGTAAACAAGGCAAGTATATTTCACAAATGCATGGTGATATTTATACAAATCTGGCAAAAGCAGCTTGAGGATCCAATTTTATATGGATGCTCTCACTGAATGCTAAGGAATTCTAGGACTGGAAAGAATCTCATCATAGCATCTTATCCATTCCCCTGTTTCATCTAAACCTGGGATAGCAAATATATTTTAATATCACACGCCACTCTGATTGATTGATCATGGCTGTCTAGAGGGCTGCATTGAGAAGCATTTTGAGGCTGCTTATGAGCTCAGAGAAAAGGAGGGTTGTGATCAATTAGGTGTGTCTACCATGGGCACCCATGGGAAGATGAAGTACACGTGTCATATATTTTCCATTCCCTAACATCACCATCCTGAAAAACAAGACATTTTTTTCTGACTTTAAAGGTACCCTTGAAAAGACTGTTTCCCTCAAGAATTCCTATATTGCGTCTCTTATTTGGAAAAGATGCTTCTTTGGATAGAACCTCGGGTACTAAGATACAATTGAACCTGATTTTCTCGTGCTTAATTCTCAGTGAGGATGGAGCACCCTGGACACATACACCTCCTGCTAACAGAGATCCTTTTGTTGACTTATGGGCTTGGGGTGCCAGAAGTGGTTGACCCAATTCTTGGTGTTGGGATTGCCAAGTGTGAGTCTTGACAAAGCAATCCGTTCATTTGTCTACTTTCTTAAAGGACGGAGGAGGCTTTAGGGAAAGAACTTATCCTAAGGGAAGAGAAAGTGGGACAGATAAGCCTAATCTGGTAAGAAAGCCTTAGAGGCTAGAGAGAAGGGGTGATTCTGGGAGTAATATGACATGTCCTTATGGTTACCTCCCAACCCAGCCCACCAGAGTCTGTTGTCTGATCCCTGGTAGCTGAGGAAGGAAGACAGACAGAATACTGACCTCAAGATTTCACTTAAAACTCTGTAAACTACTGGCACACAGAGTTCTGCATTCTCCCTCTACCAGGCAAAATGCAGAAGGAAGAGAGGGATTGCTCTCATTCACCCTGCCCAGTTTTGGTAAAACTCGTGTGCAACAACACTGATAATGATAGAACAATAAGAACACACTCATTGAGGAATTAATATGTGTCAGGTTATGGACAAAGGACTTACGTACATTATCTCCTTTGGTCCTGATCGCAACTTTATTCAATATGAAGTATTATTGCATGAGGTCCAAGGCAGCACAGAAAGAAAATTTCAAACCTAGATGTGAAAGCTGAGTTCTATAAACTGTATTCTTCACACTGCTAGCCTGCTTCCTGGAAGTGGAAATAGTAGTGCCACTCTAGTCGGTGGGTACTGGTGGGTCAACTCTGGTAACGGGCTGGGGGAGATTCCTGAATTGTGGTGTTTGCCAGTTTCTGCGGGATAAATACTCCCACCATTGTAGATGTCTAGCTACCAGTGTAAACCAATGAGGAGTTAGGAAAGGAATTCTCCAAGCCAGCACTAGGCAAGGCCTGCCAATCACTGTGCCACAGACGCCATGTGGTGCTCTGAGAAGTCCCAGCACCTGCAAGGGCACTGCCGAAGTGCAGCTGGTAGAGCCAAACACAATGTCCGGTATCAAGCTGAAGACGACAGAGAACTGGCTGAACGTGCTTTGTGCCACGAATACTGCAATCATAGACGTGCGGAACTAAAAAGGAACGAAGAAATCCCCTGTGTAAACCCCTCATTATTTAAGAGAGACGGAGGGTCCAGAGAGAGGCACTGACTTGTCCAGGTGACTTGTGTGATAAAGTCTGACTGGAAGGCAATGGTTAAATTACTTACCAGAGTTTTATTTCCCTTTAGACGAAATGATCTCAGTGTTGCCTCTTTTCATATTTTCTGTATATTTGGGGAACTCCTTCACCCCCTTTACATTTTCCATGCTTCTCCTTAGGTCTCTAAGTTGCACTGCCCTAACAGGGGCTCCAGGAAGAATCTTACTAAACAAAGGATGATGGGAAAAGAGAAATCCCTGCCAGTTCTTGGCTAAGGCTATTGATTCGGCCCATTGATCTAGGCTCTGATACATGGCTTGCCAGTTCCGATATTACATCTATATAAAAGAGTTTGAATTTCTTGGCTCTCCTCTTAAATTCACATTGTCAGAGCTTCTTACCTCCAAAGCAAGACTGCATGCCTCAGTGCACCCAGACACGATGGCCAGAGACTTCCAATATCCTGCTCAATGAAATTAGTTAGAGACTGATTCCGCCTGACTTTACTTAGGAGCTGGTGATTTCTGAAATGGAGTCAAGCCCTTAATGCATTCCACTTCTGCTTCCCCAGTCTATTCATTCCTCTTCCCTGCCCTCCAATACTGCACCCTCACAGCAGCTGGTTCCGAAACAACAGGAGCAGAGGACAGGGGACAGGGAACTGTTTAAATAAATGCACCGATCAGATGAGTCCCCACTGGGGTGTGGAGGGCAGAATGATGACCCCCAAAGATCCCCGTGTCTATCCGCCAGAACTGTGAATGTGCTACCTTACACGGCAAAAGGTAGATGTGATCAAGTGCAAGCTCATGGGCTGGGGAGATTATCCTGAATTATGGGTGAGCCCAATGTAACCACAAGGTCCTTAAAAATGGAAGAGGAAGGCAGAAGAGAAGATGAAAGCGCTGTGATGTGAGAAAGACGCAAGCTCCTGTGCTGGTCACTGGGCCAGACGATGGAGGAAAGTTCCAGGAGCCAAGGAATGTGGGCAGCCTCCAGGAACTGGAAAAAGCTAAGCAATGGAATCTCCCCTAGAGCCTAAAAGAAGAAATGCAGCCCTGCTGGCATGTTGATTTCAGCCCAGCAAGACACATGTCAGACTTATGACCTACAAAACGGCATGGTACACGTGCATTGTTTTAATCTACTAAATTTGGGATTGGTTACGTCAGCAATAGGAAACGTAGACAGGTGGCAATGCCTTTAACTTTTGCACAGAGTTGAAAGTATTCATGTGCGCTATGCCCTTGTTCTGTCAACTTGGGAGTGGGAAGGAAAATGTCCATCACCCAGCCAGCTCTGTCGCTTTTCCCGGAGATGTTTTAAGACTCTTTTACACTCCTCTCTAGAGAGATTCCCCCCCAGTGGATCCCAAATGCATAAAATTGAATTGACCATAATCTTAGTTACAGCACACCCTTATTTTTGACCCAGTCGTGCTTTTTTTCTGTTTTGCTTTTTCAAATTCAGTTATTTTCATAATGTGACAAACACCTACAAATCCTCTACCCAAAACAGAAGCTGGAACTATGACAGCGATCTAGGTGGAGCTGTATGGTGTCCCCATGCCCATTCTCCCACTAGAGGGGACCACCATTCTACATCAGTTTTCCTTTATATGCTTTCTTTAGAGATGCTTTTATTGTATCTATGTATTTTCCTAAAAAGTAATTATGTGTTTATAGCTTAATAAGAAGGATACCATGCTCTATGTAATTACTTGGGATTTATTTTTTTCTGTTACTCTTAGATTACTGAGGTTCACCCATATTTTTGTGTCACTGCTATAGAATATCCCACTGAATGAATACCCCATGCTTTATTCATGCACTCTCCCACAGACGACCATTTGAGTTGCCCCCAGGTTTTGCCTTTGTGAACAGCACTGCCGTGAGCACTCTTACCCATGCCTCTGTGGTACACATGCACGAATTCTTTTCAGCAACAGACCTAGGAGGGCAACCTCCCTCAAATCCTTTTGTGTGGATTGTAAGTGCCCTGGGGCCAACGCTAATGTGGGGGGCAGTGGGGAAGAGCATTGCTGAGGAGCGGGTTTGAATCAGGGGGAGTGTCTGAGGTTGGATGGCTGAGACAGTCAGGGAGACAGGTCGATGGGACCGATGAGTCAGGCCCTCATTGTAAGGACTCAGCCATTGTACGAGGGCTCATTTCAGGACAATGGAGAGGCGGGACTTTCATTCTAGAGCATTCAGAATGACAGAGCGGACTCTCATAAGGAAAGAGTCAGATCCTAACAGGAAGGGTGCCAAGGAAGAGAAGGGCTGCCTGCATTTCCGGGGCAAACTGCAGGGGACCCTCCATTGGTCATGTTGCCAATCATCCCTCTGGTCTGTCTGGGATTTTATCAGGGAGCTCCTATGATTCTACTAAGAATCATACTAAGCGTAAGGGGGCTTAAAAGAAATATTGTGCTCATTCACGATTTGCAGACGACTGTTGTTTCTACCCCCCGGGAAGGGAGACTCTGCAGTCTTCCTGAGTCAGAAGGCCCCTAGGAAGTCCCATATTAACTTTCCCATCCTCAAGGCCGTATTGTCAGGCATCAGAAAGAAGCACTTTTCTTTGCAGGGTTTTGGTGTCCCCACCATCTCCCATGAGAAGCAGCATGAGCGTCAAGGACATGATACTGCGTGAGCAATGGCAGCGGTGCTGCTCCTCAGTGCATGGAAAGCACGTCTGGATCTGAACACAGCCTCCCACACGCCCACCCAGTCACAGGAGGGTCTGCAATGACCACAGCTGTCAACCCCGCTCCACCCCCACGCTTAAAATAAAAGCTGGTCTTTTGCTTCCCCCCACTGGGGAGGGAGACGGCAGGGGGCTTGCAGAGGCAAAGGGGGCTGCATCTGCGATTCTCTGGGGAGACAATCAGAGTGTGGTCACGGCTCCTGCAAATGGTAGTGCTTTTCAGCACTTGTTATCTTCCCTCTCCTGGTCTCCCTGCTGTTAGATTTCCAACTGCTATTCACACACCCACCTCCCACTCCTCTCTCAGTCCCATCATTCTGAGGAGCCAGAAATGGGAAGGGGCCCCGACTTATAATTCCCAGAAGACTCCCAGGGAGCAGGGACCTCTCCTCACCACCATTGTGCTCTCAGAAAAGCAGCATCCACTGGGACAGCTCTGGGGAACTGGAACCAAACTGGGGACAGCACTGTCAGACTTTTCCAATGGAGGAAGGGGTTTCCAGGGCCCTTGGCTGTTTGACCAGGTGGGAGGAGAGGGTGTGGGTGAAGTCCCCTACCAGAAGCTGGTGGCAGGCCAGAACTGTCAAGAGGAGGTTGAACTCAACTGTCTAGAGAAACCTCATGACTTCTGGGCTGGGCGCTGTGATGGCACCCCTTCTGGGGTGCCCACCGCAAACCCTGTACCCCCACCACTCCCATGCATTTCCCTACTCAAACCCTGTGAAGATGACATTGCATCGTTTTTTGTGGATTTGGGGAAAGCTAGATCTGAAAAGAACTTTAGAGATATGGTTCTGACCACAGAGGTCAGACTCTCTAGCAGTGGATTGGGGTGACTTGCCCAAAGTTGTGTGGTTGTTTAGGAGCAGAGAGAGGAACAAGACTAGGCCATGCTGTTGGTGTGCTCTTTGCTACTTCTGAGTCCTAAAGAACTCACAAGCCAGTTATGTTGTAAAACCCAGTATCATTTTCCTTTTTACAACAGGAGGGAACAGGGTCATTGGACCTGGTACTTGTGTCTCAGGTAGACCCATAAGAAAGATAGACCCATGAGAAAGAAATCAATGAAGTAGGCAGGGGTGAGAGAGCACAGGGCAGGAAACCAGAGTCCTGGGTCTTGTTCCTTCTATAAATATTGATTGGGTGCCAACGTTATACCAGCACGAGGCTAGAGACAGTGGTGAACAAAGGAGCACAGTCTGCCACCAAATGTTCTTATGTACGTCACTCCCTACTCTGGCCATGCTGGGGGGTCTGTCTCTGGGTCTGCATGGTCCATGGCTCTGGGGATCACATCTCTTAGGAGGCTCCTTAGGAAGGAAGTCAAGGAATCAGCACACCTACTGCGTGCCAGACACTGCTTGAGCACCTGACGTGACTTTTTTAACACCCTGAGACAGAATGGAGCTTTCCTCAGGAAGGGGAAGCCGATGCTCACAGAAGCTAAGTATCAAGACACCTGGTGAGTCAGCAGCGAGCTAACATGCCAACCAAGGACCGTCGGACTCCAAATCCATGAGACCAGTCTCACCAGTACTGAGCAGTACTTAAGGAAGGGTCATGCGATTTGTGACTATAGGAAATTCACAGGGAGAGACTTATGTATCTAGCTGGGTGCATGCATGGGGAAGGTGAGGGCTTCCTAGACGACCCCATCAACCAGTGATGAGCGTGATGCTTAATTAGTCCTGCCTTGGTTTCCTCTCTCCCAGCATGTTACAATTCATGGATCTTGTTAAGGAGCTCTACGCCCTCTATGGATTACCTAACTTATTATTCCACTGGATCATACCAGCTGTCCCAGGAAATGATTCAGAGGGGCATTAAACTCTCATTACAAAAGACTAATCTGAAACTCAGAAAGCTAACGGACCTGCCAGGCTGCTCCAGCTGCTTTACAACCCACATCGGGCAAGAATCCTGGTCTCAGAAACCCGAATCCAGAGCTTTTTCCACTTGCCTGGAATGTTTCAGTAGCCCTGTCTTGCATCTTAGAACATGCCCAGGAAATTTGTTCTGATCTTCTCCAGACTCGTCTATCTGCTCAAGAGACCCTTGCCCATGCACGCCCAGGGTGGGTAAGCATAAACGTGCTCAGATTCTACCTCCTGGTAACCGTTTGTGCTAGACTGAAAACCATGATCACAGTATTTTGCAGCTCCCCCCGTCAAGAAGTAGAGTTGATGTCTCCACTCCTGAAACTAGGCTGGCCCTGTGACTTGCTCTGACCCATAGAATAAGGTGGAGATGACTGTGTATGAGCTCCAGAGCCACGGCATCCTGAGGCCTGGCAGCTTTTACCTGCCTGCTCCTGGAGCCTGAGACCACCATTCTCCTCAGAAATCCAAGCCAGGCCCCTGGAGGATAAAAGGCCTATGGAGAGAGGCAGACCAGAGGAGATGAAGGCCCAGCTGAAACCCCAGGCGTGTCAGTGCAGCCATCAGGACGAGCCCAGCCCAAACCCCCAGCTGACCCGGGTCTGCTGTTTATTGTGGTAGTTTCTGTTATTTTAAGCTCTCTGCAAATGTGCACGGAGTCCTTACGCTTGACTCTGCTGTTCTCTGAGTCCTCATTCTGGCACTACCGTTTTCCTAGCTGAGTGACTCGACAAATTCCTTTTCTCTCTTGGAGCCTTTATTTTCTTACCTGTGTATTAGGAATAATAAGAGTATCTACCTCACAGGAGTAATTAAGAGAATTTTATGAGATGATGTATATGAAAATGATTTATAAACTGGTAAATGATCTGGAAAACAATGGAATCTGTCACTACCGAAGAACTGGGAATCCCCGCTAAGACCACATGATCAAGATGTGTCAGCTTTTGACAGAAACTAACAACGCTGCTGGAAGGAAGAGCACACACTGTCAAAAAGTGCCATGCCTAAATCCTTAGCGGACCCCAAATATAGGTATTTATGTATGCACGACTACACCCCAAGACCCTCTCAGGAACTGCCTTGTGGTCAGTGGGGTGGGTGGGGCTTTGTGACACTCGGGTGGGGGACGGAAGACCTTCTGAGACTCAGCAAAAGGGAGAGTTATAAACTACTGACCTGCTGATTATAAACTATTGACCATCACAGCTGCTACTCGGAAGGGAAAGGAGATGCTGATGGCACGCATTTGAAGTGGCTCGGTGTTTATTTAGTAAAAGACGATTTGAGATCTCTTGATTTTCTGAGATCTTCATTTTTTCTGTCTACTAACACATAGCCCCGTCTTATTATGAAGGAGCTGATTTCGACAATCTCTCTATTTTTTCTCCATTCCATTCTTCATCTGTGCCCAAGGAACCAGGCTGATTTAACTGCTCCCACAGAGTAGACCTTTCATGTAGACGAATTAGAAACGGGTTTCACCTAATAACATTGCTTTAGACCAACAAGAGGTCGAGTCCGATTCCTGATTTATACACAGAGAGGGTAAGTCACTTCCCCATGGCCACATTGCTAGTTAATAGGAAAAGGGTTCAAAAACCAGGTTTTTGCCCTGGCCCTGCCACTCTGTTGGACCACCTTAGAGGAAGGGAGAAAAAACCCATACTTTGAAGCACATAACTCTAGGATTTCCAGGTTGATGGTGAAAAGAGCAGGAATACAATTCAGGCACAATTAGGACCTGTCATTTCCTAACCAATTACTACTTTGGTTCTGTTAGCTTTTGTCTGCGAAGGCAGCAGAACACTGTTTATGGTGAGAATGACTAATTTCATACACAGTTTAACTAGGTGGTTCAATCAAACTGTTCTTTTCTATGAAATTTGATGGTAGGAAATGATTACCATATAAAAAAGGTTTCACTCTGATTGAGTGATTTCTATAAAGTGTCTATAGCATAATTTCATGGCTGTGAACGTTAATTTCTCAACAGCCAACTGTAATTGGGTTTCAAGGCAGGGAAACCAAGCCCCTTCTCCCACAGATTCTGTCTCTGGGGAGGAGAGGGCAGGTGGAAGAGGGAATGGAGGGGGAGACAAAGAAGGTGGGGAGGGAGAATGGATCGACGCTCACTAGAACGTGAACACGCAGATAAAGGTTTAGCTTTCCACTCCGAGAATGCGTGCAATAAGAAACAATAAAGTGCAGCGCTGACTCCTTTCTCTAAGGAGGGAGGAGCTGCAAAGGCAAGCTCAGCTGGGTTCCCTGGGTATATTTATTTATAAGGGGGAAATTTTGTGCTTTGGATCACCCAAAGAAGCTGACTGCATTAAAGATGACAACTTTCCCTGCAGCGTCTCTCCTGGCTAGCATTTCCTTGGTGTCTCTGTGCCTCGGTGGTGTGAGAGATACATAACCCACGGGGCAGGGGAGGGCGCCTGCCATCTGGCACTCACAGCACTGGCGGGTGATGTGAATCGCTATTTGCCTGAAATAGCTCATCTGCCTACCCAACCTGCACTGCCTACCCATTTCTCTCCTGTCCTTCAAATATTAGGGTCACTGACCAGGAGAGAATCAGGGGGAAATTCTGATTTATGCAGATAATTTTGCCCAAAGAGAATTGACTCATGTATAAGGATACTTTTTGGGGGGATGTTCAGTCGCAGAGGCTGAGCTGAGACTCAAGATCTTGTCCTTCTGGCCCTGAAGCCCTTATGCTGCTTCACTGGCAACTGGGGTAGGGGTACGGGGGAGCTGAAGGCTCTGGGGAAGCTGAGGACATGGTAGCCATGTCTGGGGAATGAGTTTCTGCCCATCATCGAGAGCCTGTTGACTGTGTGTCAGGCCCCCTGCTGACCTAGTGGTGCATCGTCACATCCACTAGTTCTCCCCAAACCCTTGCCATGATGACCCTCATTTTACAGAAGTAGAAACTGAGGCACTGGGGGGTTGATTGCTGTGCCCAAGGTCACACAGCCAATAGGCGGCAAAGCCAGGGTCTGAATTCAGTCTCTCCCCTCCAAGCCCAGCATCTTTTCTGCCCCACCAGGAAGGAGACTCAGGCTCAGAGATGTAGAGCAGAATCAGGCATGTGGCTTTACCGTGAATTCTATAATCTCTCTCTTCTCCTCCAGCCCCCATTCCCTGCTTTTCTTGTGCCCAGTGGGACAGAGAAGCTAGTGACCCAGGATGCACCTCTAAGGGACGTCTTACAGGACCGTGGCCCTAACTGAGCTCCCCACCAACTAATAGTACCTCCATCATAAGAGGCTCTTTCCTTTGGGTTTATAAAGAGTTGTGGTTTTTAAGAATTGTTTCTCAAATTGCAAACGTCTTTGGAAGAAGGTAAAACTATAAACCTTTTTTAGTGAAGTCTAGGTCCCTGAGATTGAAACCCAGGACCAAGATTTGGTTCTAGGGAGTCGAATCTGGAAAAGACGCAGTGAGGAGGGTTGGGGCAAATGCTGAGAGAGGCTGCCATGCAGCTCCAGGTGCCTGCCAGTGACACAGTGGACGCTTCCCATGAGCTGCGAGCCACCCATCCAGGCAACTTGGGTGGAGGTGGGACTGGGTGGAGGTCCGATGATCCTTCTCATTGGTCCAGCTGATCTCTGCTTAAGCGCAACAAGCAGTCAGATTGGATTATCCTCCTGGATTCTCTCCTCTGCCTCTCCCTCCACTCCCATCCCATCCAAGAACGGCCTGAATGGAGAGACCCAACCTGACTCGACAGGCAGTTGCAAGCAAGACGGGTGTTAAACCCACGGGGCCCCTCCTTTCCCTAGCTCTCCCATCTCTCCCATCTATTGTGACAGTTGGAAATGAATCGTGTAAACAAACATTTTTTTTTAATCTACAGTAGCCCTAATTGAATCCTCTTGCCGCATTGTTATAGAGAAACAAGGGTAATTTCCTGTCAGTTACTGAGCTATTTAGCAATTATTTCTTATCATTAGTTTGCAAATTCAAATAGCATCAAATTCTGTTTGCCAAGTTACAAAGGCGCGGCATCACCGGTCCTCTTTGCAGAACTCAGCCAGGCCTTTCTCTCAGTTCCCTCGTTCTCCTTCCAGACCTGCCAGCCTGCGCCAGCTTCTGCAGAAAAGGTCAGTGCCCCAGGAGAGCCTGCCTACTGGGTGTTTATCTCTCTTTGGCACTCTCGTTAACTAATGGTGCCAGCTGTTTCCCGTGGGAGTCACAGCCCCACCTGGGAGCTTGGAGTTGGCTTGTACATCTGCTACCCGTGGGATTGTTGCACCAGGCTGGCCAGCTTCTATTCAATGGCTAGGACAGGTGACATGAGCATTCTACATTACTGCCTTTCACAGTCAGCTGTCTTTGCCGACACTGAAGTCTGTTTCCTTATCTAAAAAGGCATTTACTCCTCAGGCACTTAGCTCCTGGCACCCATGCCCAAGAATGCCATAGACATGGCCCCTGTCACTAGAGATTCAGGATTTTAATCCAATCCTGCCAATTTCTCAAGCTCACATGATTTCAACCAGATTACCCAGTTTTCCAAATCAATATAATCTGACAACTGGTTAGCAGGGGAAGGAAGAGTGTGGCCATCACTCCAGAGCCTCCAACTGGAATGAATCAGGAAATGGCAACGCTACCAATAAGGGACAGAAAAACCACAGAGCTGAAGAGTTCCATTTGGGACATGCCAGTTTGAGGATCTTACAGGACCTTTGAAAGGCAAGGTCGGAGGTAACAGAGTAAGCCTGGAGATAGTGAAAGATGTTCAGTTGTCTATAGAAAGAATCACTAAAGTGGTAGTAGTAGCTGAAATTTTCCATACTGACAAAACCCGTCATCAATCGTCGTGGACCACATACAAGAGAGCATGAAAAGGTTAAACAACAGAACTCTGGCTGGCTGCACTCTATTGCGGGTGGCTGCAAAATGATTTTGCATAGAAGGTAACCATGGAGAAATTATTTTTCAATAGTCAGGGGACTTTCCAGTAGAGCTCAACTTGGGAGGAGGTCTCTTCCCATCAAGAGTTATGGAAAGCCATACAAAACTATATGCCACTTGTCGTGGGCAGCCTGTAATAGTGTCTCCAGTGATTCTCACCGCCGGGTATTCACACCCTGAATAAAGGCCTCTCCTTGAGAGTGGGCTGGATTTAATGACTTGCTTCAAGCAAATAGAATGTGGCAGAGGTGATAGGTGTCGTTGCTGAGATTAGGATACAAAAAAGACCACATCTCCGGCTTATTTGCTCCTTTGCCCTGAGTAAAGCCAGCTACCATGTTGTGAGATGCTCTATGGAGAGGCAAAGAACTGATATCTTTGGCAAACAGACCTGGAGCCTGCCAACTGCCAGCACGGTGAACTGGGAAGAGCATCGTGCCTCAGTGAGTCTTAATATGACCAAAGTCCTAGCCAGTACCTGTATTGCAGTCTCGTCAGAGACCTGGATCAGAGGCATCCAGATAAGTCATGCCTGGATTTCTGACCCTCAGGAACAGTCAAGTAATACATGACTATTGTTTTTACATCTTGGGGTAATTTGTTAAAGAGCAACTGGTAACTAACCTGCCGCTTCCAGCACTTCAAGGTGACAGAAGAGGCATTACTGTCTTGGTTGTTAACTGGACACTGGGGCAGAAAATCTCAGAGAACTCAGATTGAGGTGGAATGAATGTCTTCACACATCTGCTTTGCACAGATCTGTTCAATGGCTGATTAGAATCAGAATATACAGAGCTTTGGGAATATTTTGTAACATTGCAGATATTGCTGAGTTTGGTGCTTATGCCACTGAAGACAGAAAGACTGAGAATTCTCTACGATTAAACAGTCCGAGTATGAGGAAGGCATGAATTAGCACAGGACATGAACTGAGGCTGAGAAATGAAACAAAAAAAAGGACTCAAACAAGATTAGACTGGAAACAGTTCCCTGAGCTTCTCTGGAAAGAGACTGCACAAAAATTTCGGGTTAGAAAGGATTAGAAATAAAACCAGAGTATCACAATTAATTAGTATATGCACACTAATTGTGATGCGTGGGTGTGTAGTACACACACACCGAAGATCCCAGAACTAAACCCAACGCTTGTGACTAGTATGATGCGCAGGTCCAAACACCATCTGTGGTATCGGCCAGGGCCTACGTGAAAAGGAGCTAACTGTGCATACAATGCCAGGCACTCTTCCAAACCAATAGTCATGTATCATCAATGACTCTATGCTGTAGGTATTACCATTATCCTCACTTTGCAAATGAGGAAACTGAGGCACAGAAACTTTAAATCACTTACTCAAGCACTCAGCTAGAAAGTAGAGAACCAAGATTTGAGGACAGGCTATCTGGTTTCAGAATCCACTTGTCACCACTACTCTGCAATGTGTTTCTGATGATCCTTTTCCTGAAAGGGAGACAAAGGGCTGGTCATTATCCCTTAGCATTTAGTCCTGAAGGCAGAGAGCAAGGGACATTATTAAGCTTCCAGATAAAGTAAAGGACACGAAAAGAACTCACCCTTTGGGACAAGAGAAGTAGGGTGGGCTGGACATATGTTTTCCCCTCCAGATCTACTCTCCACCCTTATCTACTCAACTGTGTACTGTAGAAAGATGACCTGCATGAACTTCAACAGCTTTCTCTTGTGGCCTTTGGCTTCTGGTTAGATTTGGCCAATAGGAGGCATATGCAAGAGTTGAGGATGGAGAGGCCTCCAGTTCCCTCCTTGTCGAGTTGTCATGAGTTGGTCGCATCCTCTCTGGAAAGTCAGAGTTCCTACCCAACAATCTTGCCTATAGAGCTGCCCTCTCCAGGTCCTGGTAACCAATCTCTACCCCGGCCCCTGAAGTGCAAGGTGTGGTATCCAGTTCTGGAGGGACTGCCATATATACCTTTGCATAGAGTCCTTTATTAAACTCTCTTCTTTTGTTTGAATTTATCGATTGTTTTCGGCTGTGACCCTGGGCAGGTTTTAGGGCTTACCTGCCATGTCCAGGAACCTTGCTTAAAAGTTGGAGGACAGAAGATTTCAAAAGTAGCCCTGTTTGTGTTACTCATGGTATCTTCCCATTCTGCCCCCTTGTGGTCTCAAGCCAAGCTCTCGTGGAGAGAGGGATGCAAGAGCTCCACTAAAATGGAAGGCTGTATCACCAGAGGTGAGTGAGAAAACCAGAGGTGACCCAGGGGCCAAATGAAAGATTACAATGTCTACTCGGGGACAGCTTTGAGACCAGCCTGGGGTCTCCTAAATATTTACATTTGTAGGGCTGCTTCTCTGTTGCTATAAAATGACGATAAACTAGAGAATACCATCATTATGACCAATTTTCCCTGATTGCGCTTTCCATTGATGTGGCCCTGGGGAATCTAACATGATATGTATTTATGCTGTTGAAAGTAATTGTTAATTTGTATAATGTTCAGACGTGAAACAGCTCCTTTAGGTATACTGTTAGAAAAAATAGGTTACACACAGCAGACAATTTAGTCAAAATGCTGGTGAGCCAGAATAAACAATTTGAGGAAAAAAAGGAAAATCTTTTAACAGATAGTTGGTGTTGTGGTGCCAAGGAATCCAAGTGTCACTGGTAATGAACCCCGACATAGCTCCTGTGGAAGATGTTAATATTAGTCACCTCAGTGAGCACCCGACACTGGAGTACAATGATGATGAGGATAAGTCCAAGTTCGCCGGGAAATCCTCCACTCCAGGCTCACTCTGGAGTTCATTTTCATAGGCCAGGGGTAAGCACACAACAGCCCACAGGCCAAATCCGGCCCACTGTCTCTTTTGGTAAATAAAGTTTTATTGGAACACAGCCATGCCTGTGTGTTTCCAAATTGCCTATGGCTGCTTTCCACACTACAATGGCAGTGTTGAGCAGCTGCCACAGAGAAAATAGGGCCCGCAAAGCTTAAAAGAATGCTATCTAGCCCTTTATGTAAAAACTTTGCTGATTTCTGATCTAGGCCATCAATAGTTATTTTTCCTGTCTTCCTTAAAATTTTGATCACAAAATGCATGCACTAGCTTTCCATTTCTTCCTTCACCTCCTTTGACTCTATGGAGATAGATAATCTTTATAATACTGGACTACATGACTCAGAAATAACAGAACAAAACAGGATACATCCAAGAGCGCAGGCAGAAAAACTGTGTCCATCTGGTTCAAAGGAAAGTCATTTTACTTTTCCTAAGCTTTTGCTGGATTGCAATAATCTCTTCGAGCTCTAAAATAATATGTGTGAAGAACCTAAGGTATAATCCTTACGAATAACTAATTTTTGTATTGAGAGAAAAATTAAAATAATGAATTAAAAATAAAAATCACTGACAGCAATGAGATAAGTGTCTCAGACCTGCCCTTTCCCAAATTAATCTTCCAAAACTCACATTTTAGGCATACCAATCTCCTACCCAAGGCTTTCAAAAGTGTCTCCAGTCCAGTGATCCAGAACCATAGATATCATAAGGATAAAAATCACCACTAAAAAGCAAGTTGCAGAAGGAGTCCTGCATTGTAATAACATTTATGTGAAATTTGGAAATATGAAAACTCATATTACAGATTTTTAGGGCTATATATGCACATGTATAAGGATGAGCATGGAAAAGATAAGCACAGAGCTTCAGGAAGGCATACCTGTGGTTGGGGAAGGAAAAGTAATATTATCTGGGATGAATACACGGGGAACTTCAATTGTCATTTGTAAGTTGTCTTTCTTATGTTGGATGGTGGATCCACAAATATTTATTTATTTGTTTGTTTAAACTTTTTGTGTGTCTGAGAATTTTTTTTTAAATGTAAAATTAAAACTCCTTGTTTATCCCTGGCCATCTATAAACCTTTCCAGTCTCATTTCCCAAACTAGTCTACAAACCTATAATTATCCTTATCTCCACCTTGAGTATTTATTTTTTGGCAGTTTTCTTTACACTGCTGTCCTATCTGCAAGCTTTTTTCCCCCTCATTCCCTTCTCATCCCTTATGGCTCACTTATTCCATGAACTTTCCATATATAATGAGCTCTCTTTTCTTTGAGCAACTGTAGTGTTTATTCTCTAAGCCAACATTTGGTTTCTAGCAAAGAAGTTAATTATTATTATTATTTTTATTGCACCCAGATTGCAAACTCTTGATAAGGGCTCTAAGTTATCTATGCATACATATAACTCCCACAATGCCTTTCACTCAGCAGAGAACTAGAGTTTGATGGATACTCTACAAATGTTTTAAAATGTCATCTAATTGTGGCTTTTCCTTTTTCTTTTTGGTTCAATGGGTTTGGTACATCCAAGCCTCTGGGGTTACAGATACCCTTACTGTTGCTTACAATCCTCTGGAGAGGATCTCCTGCAAAAGCAGTTCCCTGGGGTTGCCTGACTTATCTTGTGTCCTCCTGGTTTTTCTCCTTCTGAAAAAAAAAAATCTATTTGTGGAAGAGTAACATCGGGGAAGATGGCAGAGTAGGAAGCATGAGAATCTGTTTGCCCACCTAGACAACAATTGTATTGACAAAAACTGTCTAAAGTAACTATTTGAAACTCTGGAGCCTATTTGAATGCTTTCAGTTTCAGGGGAAAGCTTGGCTGGTATTACAATTAGTATCTGTCAATTTAAGCCTTCAGCTCTGTAGTGGCTACCCATCCCTGCCTTCAGCCCCATGGAGCGCAGCTTTGGGCACAGCTACCTGCATTCCTATTGCTTGCTGGAGCCACAGTGGGCAATAAGGATCTGTCCTCCAAATATAAGCGTTCTAGGTTCTGGTTATGGATGACTGTTTTTGACTGCCTAGATGCAGACATAGGGGCAGCTGCCATTGTTCCAACCCTCACTCCATGAAGTGGCTTCCAGGGAATTTAACTGCACTTGGGTTTTTTTCTTTTTGTTTTTTAAGGTGGAGCATTAGAAAAAATCCACATTTGGGGGGAATTTATAAAGCCACTATAAATGCCCAGAAGACACAGGCTCAGAAAACTCCTGAGACGCTGTCACCTCAAGCTGATCTCTGGAACAGAGACATCCTACAACAATTTTAAAAAGAGAGAGTGAGAGAGCAGAATCTGATTTCTAGAGTTACAACATGAAAAGATTCAAAAAATATATATTTAAAAAAATCACTAGATATACAATGAAACAGAAAAGTGTGGCCCATTTAAAGGAATACAATAAATTGATGGAAAATGCACCTGAGGAAACCCAGATGTCAGACTTACTAGACAAAGATATTAAAACAACTCTCTTAAAGATGCCCAGAAGCTAAAGGAAGTCTAGAACAGACAGGAAAGCAATGTATGAACAAAATGAAAATCGCAATAAAAATGACAGAAATTATAAAAAGGAACCAAAAAGAAATTCAGGGGCTGAAAAGCATAATAACCGAAATGAAAAACACAATAGAGTGGTTCAAAACCAGATATGAGCAAGCAGAAGAAAAAAGTTGGCAAACTTGAAGAGGGGACAATTGAAATTATTGAATCTGAAGAATAGGAAGAAAAATGAACAGAACCTAAGGGACAGGTGAGATGCCATCAAAAGGATTAACATACACATTGTGAGAATCCCAGAGATAGAGAAAGCGGCAGAAAGAATATTTGAGGAAATAATGGCTAAATATTTCCCAAATCTGAGAAAGTCAATGAACACTAGGTGGGAAAAACTCAAAATGACCCACGCCAAGACAAACTGTCAAAATCCAAAGAAAACGAGAGAATCTTGAAAGCAGCAAAATAAATGAATAAACAAAACATAAACAGACTCATAGATACAGAGAACAAACTGATAGCTGGCAGAGGGGCGGGGTTTTGGGGTTGCGTGAAAAAGGTGAAGGGATTAAGAAATACAAATTGGTAGTTGCAAAACAGTCATGGGGATGTAAAGTACAGCATAAAGAATATAGTCGATAATGTTGCAACCACTATGCATAGTGACATATGGTTACTAGACTAATTGGGAGGATCACCACATAAATTTTACAAATGTCTAACCACTATCCTGTACATCTGAAACTAATATAAAATATTATTGAATGTTAACTGTAACTGAATAATAATAATAATAATAATAATAATAATAATAAAAGAAAGCAGCAACAGAGAAGTGACTCATCATATATAAGCAATCCTTAGTAAGATTATGAGCCCATTTCCAATCAGAAAACTTGGAGGCCCAAAGACAGTGGGTTGATATATTCCAAGTGCTAAAACAAAACAAAACTCTGTCAATCAAGAATTCTATATACGCCAAAATTGTCCTTCAAAAAGGAGAGAGAAATTGAGATATTTTCAGGTTTTAAAAAGCTGGGGGAGAATGTTACCTCTTGACCTGCCCTATATGGGGAGTCCTTCAGGCTGAAATAAAAAGAAGTTAGATAGTAATTTGAAGTATATGAAGAAATAAAGATCTCTAGCAAAGGTAAGTATGTGTGTAATTATAAAAGCCCGTATTACCAAGCATCCACACTGTCCCTGAAAAACCTGAAACTAATAAAAATAAAAAATAAAAATTTAAAATAAAATAAAATTTAAAATAATAAAAAATTTTAAAAAATTAAACAGTATTATCATAATTTTCATTTGTTAGTCCATTTTTAATTTTCTCATGACTTAAGAGACAAGTGCATAAAAATTATTAATCTATGTTATTGGGCACACAATATTTAAAGATGTAAACTGTAACATCAATAACAAGAAGAGGCAGGGGGCAAAGCTGTACAAGCGCAGAGTTTTTGCACAATATTAATGTTAAGTTGCTATAAATTCAAATTAGATTGTTATAACTTTAGGCTGTTAAATATACTCTCCATGATAACCACGAAGGAAATAAACACAAAAGAAGGCAGTATAGAGGAAATAAGGGATAAAAGCTTTAAGTTTATATAAAACAAATAGCAGAATGTCAGAAGTAATTCCCTTCTTATCAGTAATTTCTTTAAATGCAAATGGATTAAACGCTGCAATCAAAAAAGAGTTTGGCAAAATTAATTTTAAAACGTGATCCAACTAGATGCTATTTATGAGATTCATTTTAGATCCAAAGACAAGACAGATTGAAAGTGAAAGGATGGAAAAAGATATCCCATGCAAATAGGAACCAAAAGAAAGCTGGTGTAGTTATATCAGACAAAATAGACTTTAAATCAAACAAAGTCATAAGAGACAAAGAAGGACATTAATATATTAACAAAGGTTTCAAGGTAGCAAGAAAATATAACGGTTATAAACATTTATGCACCTAATAACAGGATGTAGAAAAACTGGAACCCTTGTGCATTGCTGGTGGGAAAGTAAAATGGTGTGGTCTCTATAGAAAGCAGTTATGCAGTTTCTCAAAAAGTTAAACATAGAACTCCCATATGACCCAACAATTCCACTCCTAGGTATTTATCAAAATTCCTGAAAGCAGGGACTCAAATAGGAACGTTTATGGCAGCACTATTCATGTAGCCAAAAGGTAGAAACAACCTGTGTCCACAAGAGATAAATGTGATACATACATACAATGAAATGTTATTCAGCCTTGAAAAAGCAATGACATTTTGATATATGATACAACATAAGTGGGCCTTGAAAACATTATGCTTAGCAAAATAAGCCAGACACAAGATAAATATTATTAATTCATTTATGTGAGGTGCCTAAAATAGGCAAATTCATAGAGACAGAAAATAGAATAGGGGTTGCCAGAAACCCGGGGAGAGAAGAATGAGAGTTACGGTTAATGGTACAGAGTGTTTGTTGGAGATGATGAAAATTTTCTAGATATAGATAGTGGTGATGGTTATACAACATTGTGGATGTGTTTAATGCCACTGAATTGTACATTTATGAATGGTTAAAATGATAAATATCATATTATGTACATTTGATCACAATAAAACAATTTTTCTCTGGAGACAGTCCTGTAGCAGGAGAGACCTCATCACAGCACAGGCAGGACCACACCTGATGTTGGGAATGAAAGGTCTGAGGCTGCTGAGACTCGAGAAAAAGTTATAATTGCTTAGAAAACACAAGTCTTCCTTCCCTGCCCTGTCTGGGTTCTGGCAGAATGTGCACAGAGCCACATCTTAAGCAATTTTGTTTAGAATGGCAAAGCTTGTCTCATTCCTGGGAACTTGACCAGAAGATAGAGAAATGATAGAAGATCAACTAAGACACACCATGTTATAAAGATATTAGAAATTGTGTTCAAATCCACTAAAGTCTCTTGACTCAGCTTATATCCTGCTGTATCTCCAGAACAGTGTTGGCATAACTTACTCAAAAAAGTATCTGTCAAATGAAGGCATGACAAAATCCCAAAATAGATCATTGTATACTTATGTCCATGTAGATAGTATGTGATTAAGTCACTTGTGTGTAGCTGTGGTCTTGGTATATATATCTTGGTATATATTATCAATGTGGATAATTGGTGACATCAGTTAGAATTCTTCCTAAACAAAACATTTATATTGATGATGTTAAAATTGATTAGTTAGGCTCAATATATGTCTTTGGTCTTTATCTCTATGTAATATCAGTATCCATTTGTCAATTACGGCATCACTGATTCATCATGAAATTCTTTTTATTCATTTAAATTTTGATAATTTTGTGTTAGTTTTGATGAAAACAACTATTAAACGTCATTGAAACAGAAGTATTAATTTGTGCTCATCATTATGTGAAGTAATAATACAATAATACTTATTATTATTAAAGTTTCTGAAATGGAGGATAGGGGAGTAAGAAAAAGCTTTTGTAATGAATGAATGCAAATCTAATTGACTCTTAGAGCTGAAGGCCATCTCAACCATGAGAAGAAAATACACCTTTTTATAAACACAATATTACCAGTATTTCTATCTTACCTCCAATCTATGGGATAAAACTTGAAGAGTGAAAAGTTTCAAATGACATTCAGAATTCAGGAAGATCCTGTATAAGCAGAAAGAACAGTAGTTTCTCACAAACAGGTCCCTGTATTGACAAGCTGACACGTACAAATATAGACACCATCCAAACAGGGCTGTGAGGAGAGAACCATGTCAAAGCTGATAAATTATTCATCACCTGTTCTGCAGACTGAACACTATCAGGTAATGATCTGTAATTATTAATAAATAATTTAAGCTTTAATAGCTCTGAAATGAAATGCTTAATTGCATCACAACATAATTAATGGAATTAGCTGCCATGTTTAAAATGGGAAATTTTTTTCTTCAGTCTTTCTTGTTCACATTTTCTTTGCTCCAAATGCTGGTAACCCGGAGGATAAACAAGGTGAATAAACCAGGTAGGGGTGTGTGTGTGTGTGTGTGTGTGTGTGTGTGTGTGTGTGTGTGTGGATTTGTTCTGTGACTCTTGATATCCGAGGTATTCTAGTGGAGAAATGGAGAAGTGGAGAAATGGGCTTTGCCACCTCATCCCTAACAGTAACCCTCAGTAGTGTCTTTCCCTCCGGTTGGTGCAATATTTAATGCAGTAAATACAGAGCTCCTACTATGTGCAAAGCTTAGTGGGGAGGCGGTGAGAGGAAGGGAGGGAGTGGTACTACAAACACAGAATAAGATGAACTCCTAGCCCTTGGGTGTTTAGGGTCTCCTGGGGCAACAGTAGTTAGAATAAGTTGTAAAACACAGGCTCTAGTTTACACACTTGTTGGTAACAGGAAAAGACAGAAGCCATGACCATGAAGACAAAGATCATAGCAAGCCCAAAAGTGAAGCTCTGTGGATACCAGTAGCTCCCAGGACTCCAGGTCCCACCCAGCCCCCGGTTCCATCGCTTTGTCACTGTAGGAGCCATAGTGATTCATGGAGCACTGGATGTCCCCACATTATCACTGGGCTTCCAGACTTTCTCTACCTTGCCTCGTTTCTGGGAGTCTCGGCTCTGGCCTCTTGCTTACTAACTGCTCCCAAATCATATCCGACCTTAAAACTGGTAAGCCCTGAAAGAGGCCTGAAAGTGGAGAAATGCTGAGGGAATGTGGATTTGGGGAGGAGGGTAGTGCTTGCCGGGAATATTCTGGAAGTGGTGAGTTTGGAGGACAGTCAGGGCTGAGTAAGCAAAGGCTAGAGAGCAAGAATTCAAGTGGACGGGGTCGAAGGAAGGGCAAGGCAGAGATCCAGAGGGTCAGCAGTGTGTTCAGAGGTGCTGTCCAGAGAGTGAGGTTTACCAGCCACATCTACCAAGTTCTGGGCCAGATGACATTCTAAGTCCTTGACAGACATTTACTCATGTCATGTCTCAGTCATCCTGTGGAAGAAGTGGTCTCGCTACCGAAGCACTTAACAGGTACGTAATTTGCCCAGGGATACACAGCTAGTCACAGCGGGAACCAAGGTTTGAACCCAATATGCCTGGCTCCAGAGTCCACACTGTTGCCTTCTGTGCTCTTCTGAGTTATATCTGCTTAAATTCACACAGGCAAAAATAAAAGTTTAAGTTGGAAACTTGAAGCTTTATGAGATTTGTAATCTGCAACTCTACCCAAATGGGCCTTGGTCTCAATTCTTCCCCTCTGGTGGTTGTGTTCTCACCCACTCTCTTTCCATGGTACCAGAGTGGGACGGATATACTCTGTATCATCTGGCTTTGGCCTTGGCCTTGCGGCTTGCTTTGGCCAGTGGGCCCACGGCTGTGACTTGAGGAAAGTCTAGACATGTGCCTTGCTCCTGCCTTTCTCCACGAGTAGACTATGTCTCAGGTAGCCACTGGTTCAAGGAAGTTGTAAGTTATGCCAAGCACACAGGGACTTGATCCTCTGAGTGAAGCCAGACTTAGCCAAGTACAACATAAAGGAGCTGAGTACCAGTGACCAGGAGATCTGCTGCCTGAGGCAGAGCTACGACCCCCACTGACCTGCACACCAGTGAGTGTGGAAATAAAAGTGGCATTGTTATATGCCATTGAGATGGTGTGGCTGTTTGTTACATAGCATTATTGTGACAATAGCTGACCAATACTGCTCCAGCATCCTCGATGGAGCCTACCTCAGGCACTCCTAGGTAGACACTGAATTCTTTTCAATATTACACAGAGTACCAAACCAAAGCAGCTTCAAGACAAGTCCCTAAGCCCTTATTTCAACCAGATGGCTCCCCTCAGGCACTTTGGAGTAGAAATTCTGGAACAATCACAGCATGACTGGCAGTTAGTAGAGTCAGGAAGCGAATCCATCTTTTTGACGCGGAACCCTAGGTTTCAGCCACGGAATTAGAGGGTCCATCAAATATGAATGAACCTATGCCAAAGTCCCAGCTGAAAGTGCCTTCCAGTGGCTGCAGGTGATGATTCCAGATTCATCCACACTACCTCCAAGTTGCCCACGGTTGCCTCGTTCACCTCTTATTTCTCTGACAGACTTTGGCTCTACGCCTGACTCCCATGCCTCATCTAGCCTTGAAACAGGGATGACTCGATTTGAGATAAATTTCCCATCTCTGGTCTCAGCACCATCTTTGGGGCACAACTTCCAGGATTCCCCCTTTAACCCAAACATACTTCAGTCTTGGGTAAGAAGTTTTTTGCCTACGAAACGGTTCCCAGTTTGGCCTCTCTCCCTTCTATCGAGAGGACAAGATCAGCTATCTTGAGCCCAACTCAAATCTAGATTCTACACAGAGAGTTTAACACATAGACAACTGAGCTGGCAACCTGGTGAAAGGGCCACATGTTGGTTAGGCAACAATGGGCTAAGGCTATTTGCAAGGACCCAGGACAGAGAATCCTATTCAGCAGGTATTGCAGGAGACCAGAAGACCTGTTACTGTTAGGTGCAGGCAAGAACCTTGAAAGAACTACTATCCAGGAGGCGGGATCCGGAGTCCAGGAGACTGGGGGAGGGCAGGCATGGCCCTTATTAAACAGGACTGGGAGCTCTGCCGCATTGCCCAGTGGGTCAGTGTTGTCTGGCTAGAGGAGGACCAGTCTGGCCAAGGCAGAGACCAGGGTGAAGACTTGAGCAACCCCACTGCTGCAAGGATCTTACCATCCTGCCTCACGTTTTCAAACGGGCCATTTCACCCTGGCTGACAACGGGGGTCGATCTAAGTGAGCCAGACTGTCTCTCGAGTTACCCACCTGTCGCATCTGGTCACACGCAGTCTGAACACCCCACTGACTTCAGCATGGCTGGGATTCTTTTCTCGTATTTCCATAGCCTTTTATATTTATAGTGCAGTGCTCAATCATTTTAACTCAAGCTTTTAGTGCTAAAAGGTAAAAGGGGTTATTGAATTTCTCCTCCTCTGTACAAAGAGAAGCATATTTCCTTTCCCGTCTTCCCAGTTATCAATAAATTATTATTATTACTATTATTATTATTAAAAAAGAAAATTGCCACGTGGGCCTAAGGGTATATCTGATTTAAAGTGTACTTTAAACACCTGGCACACATTATCCCACAGGATGTGTTTACTATCTCTGGTTTTGTGTAAAAAAGACATCAGGAGGTAGATGGTATTTCTCCAGGGTGATCCTAAGAATGGCGAGAATTCAGAATTTACTCCTATGACTTTTTGTGTGTATTAGTAGTTCAATGAATGCAATTACTGCTACCTTCACCCTGTTAGACAGCAATTACTTACACAAACAATAAAATCATGGCACGTCAGGATTGGACCTTACAGAGATTCTGGTCCAAACCCCTTAATTGGTGGTGAGGAAACTGAGGTCCAGGAAAGGAAATGGTATTCTGGAGTCTAACCCCAAATTCCAGAGGGTCTCTGTTATTCAGGATTGGGGGGTGAGGCAGGGAGTGGAGTGTTTAGGAACTTGGGCTGTGCACACAGAAAGCATCGGCTTGGGTTCTCCTTCTGACAGTCACTAGCGTTGGCAACTTCACCTCTCTAAACCTGGGTTTCCCACCTGTAAATGAGGATTAAATAACACCTCTCGCATAGAGCTACCATAACGTTTACATCAGATAACTCATTTAAAATGTTCATCGTACTATCTGGCTGTCATGTTGAGTTCCTACTCAACTCCCCTCCCCTCACAAGAACACAGGACATGGTGAGGCCAAAAAGGAACACCCACGGAGCCATAGACAGGGGAGTCACACCACTATAGTCTTGCTGGCTGGAGACACAGGAAGCAGGAGCCACACGATCCGCAATCCGGTCCACTTCTCTGCCAACCAACCTCACTTGCTAACTGCAATCTGCTGTGCTAATTGCAATCTACCCTTGCTAGCTCAGCCACCACGGCAGTTATATCAGTGGCTAATGGCTAACCGGTACCAGTTGATGGACAACTAGCCACAGCTGACGGCCATCTACTACCCGAGCCAGCACCTTTCCATGTGAGGCGGAGAGCCTGGAAACTGCTCTCCTGGTTCTGTCCCCACACTGGCATAGTGTAAGATTTTAACAACTGTAAGTTGCTTATGAATAACTTACACAGTGTCCTGGGGAAGGTGACCAGACACTAAGGAGGTTGAAACCATGCCTTAAAGACAGAATTTTTATTTTTAGAAACGGAGATGCTTAGCCTGAAGATAAGACATGAGAGGAACAGACCACCTCTCCTGAATGTTTTAGGGACTATCCTGTATGTAGGGATTAAAGTTATTCTTTCGGCCCCAGAGGCCAGAATTAGGCATACAGCTTTGACCAAGGTATTCAGTGCTCAAACTGTCAAGAATTCTTGGTTACCTGTAAGATCAAATCCAGCAAGTCATCCCAAACCTTTGGGATCTGGCCCTTGCAATAGTTTCTGAGCTTCATTCACATGACTTCCCTTTTTGAACTCTGTGTGTGAGTCAAATGGAGCTATTTGGTTATATCACCTATGGTTTCCCCCTTCCACGTCTTTATCCCATTTTCTCTTCACCTGACCATTTCCATTTATCAAAAATTGTATCCCGCTTCCTAACTTCTAAACAACGTAGGCAGAAGTAATCTCGCACCCTTTGGTCTCCTACAACATGCATGCCTTTCTCACTCCTAGATCTTTCCACCTTGGCTTGTTTTAGTTTCTTGTACCTCCCCCAGTCTGGGAGCCAGGGAAGGACAGTCTCTGGGCCTGGCCCCTCCCTCTCTGGCTTTCCAGTGATGCCCTGGGAACCACGGAAATTCTTGGAGTTGGTTAGAGCCATATTTCCCCAAGCTCCACTTACAAACTTTGACCAGAAACTTTTCCTTAATCACGCAGCCGCAGCAGTCCCCACACCTCCCCCCGCCCACCGTGAAATGGGAGTGATGGAATCTCCTGTCGGACATGGCAAGGCTTCAAGTCCCAGAATTCCTGCTTGTCCCCTTCCCCACCCCCCGACACACACAGCTACTCTTTTTGGTTCTTGAGTCTACCCTTTACTCCTAGCTGCAGCGTCTGCCCAAAGAATTCTCTACTCTGCCACCTGGTAAACTAGACAGATACGTGCACAAACCTGGTGGTTACCACACATCCATTCTTCTCCTGTAAGGTCTAGGCCAGAGTTAGTTGTGAGCAGATTATTCATGCCCTGTGTCCTGGGGTCTGTCTTAACACCCACAAACCACACAAGCGGTGAATGAAGCAAAAGAAGGAAGAAGAAAATGTTGAATTATTTGCTCTTCCTTGGGAAAGCTCTAACCGCTTTATAGGAAGACTGAATTTTGTGTCCTTTACCAACTCCTTCCATAGATATTCATATGTACACCCTCCATTAGGTAGGGCAGTTTGGTTTGAGGGCTCATTGTATCATAGGATTGCTACGATTATTAACTGAGATGAGTCATGTAAAATAGCCTTCACAGTGGTCCCAAGAAAAAACTTACGTAATGTCAATTCTTATCTTTATTTTGTATGAGTAGGCAGTTAATAAATGTTTCTCGCATAAATGAACTAGGGACTAATGGTGGCAAATGAACTAGAGCCAATGGCTAGAAGTTACATAAAGGCAGATTCAGCTCAATACTGAGAAATCTTCTAAAAACAAAACATGCCTCCTGATGAAGGGGGTATTCTGAACTAAGGAAGAAACCCAGTGGAGGTACTTAGGAAAAGGCTAATGAACCATGTGTATAGATAACAATTCTGGGGGAGTGACATTGGCCTGATGTTCTCTTTTTGGGATTCTTGGATTTGGATGGTAATATAAGCTGGGGTTACCCAGGGACCAAGGCTCATTCAACGGGGATCCTTGAAACTATGTGTTTGGGCCTTTCCACGTTCCGATCTAAACTTCCTAATCTTCCTGAACCTTTAACTCCAACCAAACTAATCGACCTACTGTCCTGGAAAAGTTGATTGTACTTTTTGCTGTTGTGCATTTTCCACTCCCTGATGTGCCTTCACCAGTCTTTTCACAACTCTTACTCTATTAAAGATCCAGCTAAAATTCAATCTCTTCTGTGAAGTCTTCTCAAATTATACATCCTGAAGCCACCCCCTGCCCACTAAAATCCTATCGCATTCTATCAGCCAAATATATCGATTACCTGACCACGTCTCAGCGTCTCCATTACGACCTCTGGTCCAAGCCACCGCGACATTATTTTTCCTGGATCACTGCCATGCTTCCTCGCAGGTCCCCTTGCTTCACCTCTGCCTCCCTGGGGTCTATTCTCAACACAACAGCCAGAAGAATCTTTTCAGAATTTAAGAAGGTTGTGTCATCTTTTTGTTGAAATACCCTCCACGGTTTCCCATTTCACACGGAGTAAAACCCGAGGCCCTTAGTTGCCTACAGGGCCCTCCATGATCTGGCCTCCAGTCTCAGTTTGGACCTCTCCTCCTAATGCTCCCCCCGGGTCCCCGCCACCGCAGCCTCCTTGCAAAGACTTCCTGACATCCATTCCCTGGCTGTCCCTTCTAACTTGGATGCTGTCTGCCACACCCTCATGATCAACACTCCCCCTTCTAACAAGTCCTCGCTCAGTTGTCGCCTTCTAAATGATGCCTATGCTGCCTGCTCGCCCCACACAGTACTTCAAAGGTCAATCCAGCCCCTCCCACCTGACACTTTTTCCATAGCATTAACCACCTTATAACTTATTACGCAATTAACTTATTGAAGTATTTTACGATTCCATTTATTTATTAAGTTTATTCACTTTTTACATTTCTAAGTCTAGGTTTTTCTAAGTAGTGTATAGACTCAAAAAAAGTAGGAACTCTCTCCTATTAATCTTATAGCACGTCTCATCATTTCTTGCACTTGGTAGACGTTCAATAAGATTTTTTTGTTAAGATGGTCCCATGTGAACGACAGCTGTTTAGGATGGCTCATTTGAGCAAGACTTATTCTTGCAAACATTGGTAGAAAAGCAGGGCCATCCTAGTGAATCAGCATTTACTAAGCACCAACTGTTAGCAGAATTTTCTGCCAGGCCCTGAGATAGAACTTATAGATGGTCTTGTCTTCCTGTGAAACAGCAGAGTTAGGCCAATCATTTGGTTCATCCAGGACGATGTATTTTCCTTTGCCAGAATGACCCAGAACAGCATGGGTGCGTTATTTAGACAATTTAGAGAAAGGTCTCTGTGGGGCGAGGGTTGTAGATTTCCCAGATGTTAACTCTGGATCATTGCAGTTTCGTTGCTATTGAAATCTTAAGTCAAATTCATTTGCTTAGGGTGTACGATTGAAGCTTCATTTAATGAGAGTTGATTACATGGGGGTTGTCAGGTAGAAAAAAGTAAGGCATTCGTCAACCTCTGGAAACATGCTCTTGTTTCCTAGAAAGGTAACACATCTGCTCATCCAACGGGGCCAATTCAACAGCTGAGAGGAAAAAAGCAGTGGATCTCATTTGACCAAGTGATGTGAGGACTTTGCCATGCCAGGAATGCTTTGATGCTGCTTCTCACCTTGGTCTGTCCTCTGGCTCCAAAGGGCCTTCTCCACACAAGGGCATACAACTTCCTCCCCTGTCTCCCCAAATCTCCACATTTCAATTGATTGCCCAGTCACCACAGAATGGATTGAGGTTTAGGCTAGAGGGAGAATACAACTGGTGGAGTAGTTACTTGCATTGTGCAGGAATTTTGTTCAGATGTTATTATAACAATAAACATTTATTGAGTACTAGCAGAATGTTTGACACAGGCAGACACGTTACAGACATAAGAGCTAGTGAGTTTACAATCCATGTTGCTCTGCCTTTGAATGGTTCTTGTTTGCTGCAGAGCCCCAAGAAACAGTATGAGGACCACTGATGGCTGTCATTTGGTTCTGGCAGTCTCGGGCTGAATGGCTCTAAGTCGTTCAATCTTTCTGGGGTTTGTAATTTTTAAACACCACGTTTGAATGACTGACTCTTCCCTATAGAAAACAAAATAAAACTTCCAAGATCTACACGAAAGCCTGATGCTTTGCTCAGTGATCCCTGAACCCCCATCCCACCGCTTGCATCCCTTCTTCCCTCCTGGCCAGGCTCCAGGTCTCCCTCCAACGCAGACCTTGCTCTCTGCTCCTGGCTGTCAGTTGCCAAACACCAGACCGAGTCTTGGATTCTCACACGTCTTGCCTGGCAGCCATGATTCCTCCCGAGCCCATTCCCTTCCTCTAGCTCAAAATACATTACTTTATGTTGTTCTTATTTCCTTATTTATTTGTCTTACCCGCTAGACTGTGAGATCCTCAAGGACAAAGGGCATGTTTTATTCATCTTTGTTTTTCTTACAGTGCTTAGCAGGGTGCCTGGCCGGAAAAGATCTCAAGGAATGTGGGCTAAAAGAATGTCCCTCTCAACATTCTGTGCCATCAGTCTTGTGCGGACTCCCCATGTCTTTCTTTTTTGCCTACAGCCCCTACTCTCTAGTTGTGGATTGAGACAGAAAGGGTAAGATTTGCACAAAAGCAGCAAAGTGTTTAAATCAATGACTCACACAGTGGGTACTGCATAAATGTTTGTTGACAAATGAATGCCTCAAAGGAGCTTGCCCCACCCTCACTATCTCCATCCACAGACACTTCAGGCTGTCCTTCCTAAGCTTCCTGCTGCCTCCTGCCATCACCTACTCATTACCTTTAAAGTATCGTTGTCTTGCGAAGACCACCTGATCCACCAGGGAGACCAAGTGGCTTCTCTGTGTCCTAGGACAGCTAGCACCTTAAGCTTCGTCACAAACCACTATCAGTAGGACCGGAATGAAGTTTGGCTCCTGACAGCTGCATTTTGATGCTGGGGAAGTTGGACCCCAAATCTAGTCACAAGGACTGAAGGACCTGAGCTTCCCCTTAGGCCACATCACTCCTTTAAGACGTCCTTCCTGTGTCTTTGTATCTCTTAACCATTAAACTTCAACCATTCACTACTCATTCAGAAAAGTTTCATCACCATCCCTTCCATGTATTCCCGCCCCCATCCTCCTCCAGGGAAGAGAGTGAGTTTCAAAATGGAGAGAGCTGCTGAAAAGAGGAAAAGAAACAAAAGCCCTACGGATTCTATAAATCCCATACTACCACCTGATAAAAGAAAACACGCATAATGACGTTAATAATTACTAGGTACATAGTGTTTTACATACAACTTCCCAGTTCATGTTTTTAACAATCACACAAAGAAGGTGATAATCGCCCCATGTTGCAAATGAAGAAACTGAGCCTTAGAGAGTTTGTCACTTGCTAAAAGTTAAGTTGCTTGGTGAAAAAGCAAAGGGGTTCAATTATTGACTCCCTAGTCTCCCACTGGGTACAGGCTTCTTCTGCAAACACTGTCCTCTCCTCTATCACGGGTCACTGGTTTGGGAAAAACTCAGCCTTTCTCCTGTGTTTCTCCATTATTCTCACACTCCTGCTTCACTCACAACACTTCTAACACTAGATGTCTGGGGGTTGTCTCCACACCCAGCAATTCTGTGATACCAGCTGCGTGTCCTACAATTTAAGTTAATTTTGCCACTTGCCTCAGAGAGCATCAGACCCTACAAGTTAAAGGTTCAATCCCGCAAGACTTCCGATCTCCCTTCAGATGCCAGTCGCAAATCCAGGCTGTCACCTGTGCTTCTGTTGGATCTGCTTTACACTGTTGATTCCCATGATACCCTCCCTCCTCGGGTTCAAATTATTTGCTAGAATGGCCCTTAGAACTCAGGAAAACAGTTTACTTATTGTCTGTTAGTTTATTATAAAAGGATGTGATATAAAATACAGATGAACATTCAGATGGAAGAGATTCATAGGGTAAGGTATGAGCAAAGAAGTGGGGCGCTTCCATGCCCTCTCTAGGGAATGCCACTTTCCCAGAAACTCCATGTGTTCCCTGGCCTGGAAACTTCAAAACCCTTGCTTTTGGGGTTTTATGGAGGCTTCATCTCATGGGCATGATCAATTTTCAACTCCATTTCCAGCCCCACTCCTCTCTCTGGAGAAGCGGGGTGGTGGGGGAGGGGGGCTGGCAGAGCTGAAAATTCCAAGCTTCTAATCAGAGCTTGGTCTTTCTGATGGTCAACCGTCATCCAGGAGCTCACCCAGAGTCACCTCATTAGAACAAAAAACACTGCTGTCCCCCAGGAAGTTCTAAAGAATTTAGAAACGTTAAGTCAGGAACTGGAGTCAAATACTGAATATTAGAACAAACAATGTGTCTAGTACTCTTATCACTTAGAACATCACAAGGGTTTTAGGAGTGCTGAGCCAGGAACCGGGGACAGAGACAAATACATACGAGATCAGACAATTAGGTTCGCGAACTCATCCCAGAAAAAGTGCTACATACCTCATTGCTGAATATCACTATAGTCGCATTCAAAGTACTCCCCTTGGGAAAGCTACACACCAACACTAGCACGTACTCCACCCTTCAAAGCAATTTTGGAACTCTTTTTCTGGAATGGCCATCAGAGCTGTTGTCGGATTATCCTTGATGTCCTGAATGTCATCAAAATGTCTTCCTTTTATTATTTCCTTTATCTTTGGGTAAAGAAAGAAGTCATTGGGGGCCAGATCAGGTGAGTAGGGAGGATGTTCCAATACAGCTATTTGTTTACTGGCTAAAAACTCCCTCATAGACATTGTCATGTGAGCTGGTGCATAGTCATGATGCAAGAGCCATGAATTGTTGGTGAAAAGTTCAGGTCGTCTAACTTTTTCACACAGGCTTTTCAGCACTTACAAACAGTAAACTTGGTTAACTGTTTATCCAGTTGGTACAAATTCATAATGAATAATCCCTCTGATATCAAAAAAGGTTAGTAAGTAACATCGTTGCAACAAGTTCGTAAACTTAATTGTCAGACCTCGCATATTTTCTATTACCTCACAGTTATGATGTCTGGTTTTCTCCTGCTTGCAGACACCTGTGCTGTCTGTCCTTGGTTGGGTTGGTTGTATATACGAAACTGAAAAAGGGCAAGCTTATACTTTTGAAACCACACAACTTTCTGTCATCACTTGTCTTAACCTTCCCCAGAATTGTGCTCAACATTCCCCAGAATTGTCTAAGTCCTTTCTCCAGCGCTTCTCTGCTCTAGAATCCCGGCCCTCACCTCTGCCGTGGCTCTTCCTCTCAGCCTGATTTTTTCCTGTGGCTCTTGGCCAAGGGCCATTTCCTCTCAACAAGACCTAGGTGACCTGTGCCCTCCATCCTAAAGGCTCCAGTATGTGATTGGCGAATCTGATACAAAAGTTTCCAATAAGTTGTTGAAAAGTTTTAAGTCACTACATTTTGGCCAAATGCCATATTTAAACCCATAGAATGGGCCTTTGGAGCACTGTTAATAAGTCTTTCCAGATTTATACACCTTTTCATCATGTTTGTAGAACTGTGCTTTTCAAATGATAAGCTAAAAAAAAAATAAGATAAAAAAGAGAAATGGGATAGAGAGAGGGAGGACTGGAAGAAAAATTCATGTTGGTAAATTTTTCTCTTCCACGTAGGAAAGCAATAATCTGGATTTCTCATTATATGAGCCTCTTATTTTCATCCATAAAGCAGTCCTGTCCTATTCTTGCTGGAGTAGAAAAAGATGCGGCAAAGCCACACACCCTGCCAGCTTGGGATGCAGAAATGATAGGGGACTATCTCGGCAACACAGCAGGAGGAGTGCATGTCAGCGAAATGCAATCAGCCAATGTCAAGTCTAGCGAGGAGAACTTGAGTTAACAACGCCCCTCTGCTTGTGAAAATTGTAGTGGCTGGAAAGGAAAAATGTATCTGAGAATATAGCCAGTAATAAAGTGCCTTCACTGAGAGGCAAGTTATGAGGAGAGAACCATCATAAGCTAGATAATATGGTTTAAGGTCCAAGAGTCTTTCTGACAGAGACAAGGAAATTCAAGTTGGGGTTTTTCACAGGGAGATGGTGTGGTGTAATGGGAAGAGCCCAGACCTTGGGCAGACCCCTGGACGTCCATTGAATGGACTAAGCAAATTTCTTGACTTGTATCGGACTCAAGTTCTGGGTGTATAATAGTGGCAACAGTATTACCTTAAAGGGGTTGGTTGATGATTAAATGAGATACTAGATGAACAGTTCCTGGTAAATGTTAGATGTTTAGTGGATGTGCACTTTTTTCTCCTTTAAACTATGCCTAAATATTGTTCCCCTACTTACGCATTTCTATAATTGCAAAGTAGAGCTATCAAGGGTTGGAGCCACAGAAAATCCGAGAGTCATCTAATCCCATTCTCTCATTTTACAAACGTTAAAAGTAAAACCCAGTTTGGCAACACAGTCAAAAACTTTCAAAAACCCAAAGTAATGCCTGTTTGTATGTGACGGATCCCACAGCAGGAGAAACGAGGGGCTGTCCTGGAATAGGAGGTCTCCATCACCAGGCATAGCTCCCTCATCTTCCTCTATTTGGAGGTTGCAGGCTTCCTGAGGACCCCCTTCACCACCATACAAATCCAATGTTTTCTCAATAGTATTTGATACAGCTTTGAGCTTGGATGGGATTGGCCATCCTCAGGCCAAAGTCGGCCTGGGGGTCTGGTGTGCTCTTTCCCACTTCGTGATGCCAGGGCACCCGAGGAAGGCATCTGAGGCTTCTCTTTGGAATCCAGCTCTGACTCTTACAAGCCATGAGACCTTCAAGAATTTAACTGACCGCTCTGAATCTCATCCGTTAATTTTGGAATAATTATATTGCCAGACTCACAAGGCTTATTTTAGGAGCAAATGAGATCATACACGTGTTAGAGGCAACAGCTGATGTTATCAAATCTCAGACGTTTTATAAATGATAAAATACTTTTAAATGCAAATAGTGTATACAGTTTAACATGAGGCTAGATTCTGAACGTCAGGCTGCAAACTGCTCAGGAATTTCATATTTTAGCCAATCTTGGCGACTCTGTTTTGAACAATGAATGAAATACTCATCGAAGGAGAAGAGTTAAGGAGGGGCAAAATACTTCGATTCTTTCTTTCATGTCTCCTAAGGAGCCTGCCTGTTTTGCTCACTGAAGTGTATGCAACACCTCCCGATTCTGCTCCTTGTGTTCATAACCCAGCTGGCACGTCCCCAGTTGGCAAGGCACATTTGAGACAGGTTGCACTTCCGGTTTTCTGGCTCTGGCTGGCTCACCAGCCACTGCCCTTGTCTCTTTATTGCCTGAGGAAGCAGCCGTAGAAGCCCTGCGGCTGCTGCCGGACTCCAGGTCAGCTGTGTTCTCCTGTGAGACGCCCTGGCCAAACATTCTCCGCACTGAATTCCCCAGGCCATGAGCCTTTTGGGACAGAAGGTTACCGTTCCCAGGAAGGACATGGCAACTATAATAGGTGTTAATAACAGAGGCCGGCGTGGAGCATTTTATTGGGCAATCATATATTTTCATTAGTATTGGTGATGAAGCACTTAGGTTTTTAGTGGGTGTTTTAATGTTTCATTTTGCCACCGACTTTATCGTCACACCAGCCTATTGCCTGCTGGGGCAGGCCTTGATTGCTCTTTTCCTGCTTGCAGGCCTTCCAGACAATTCCTTCCCCTAAGCTTCAGCCATAAGATTACTTCCCATCTGCTTAAGGAGACAGCAGGGTCGTTTAAGGCTATGAAGTCAATGACAAATACAGCTCATAATTTTTATGTCTTTGTTATAACCTGATGCCCCTGGAATGTGATTACGGGTTAATGGTTTGAGAGAAGCAGGGACAATCAGGCAGCCTCACAGAGGGCACTGGGCCCTCAGTCTGAGGAGCTGACTACATGTGTTTAGGGATAGGAGGAGGCAGCTTCTCTCTGCTCCCTGTGGGGAGCATGCACAGGGCTCTACCACACACTTTCAACCTTGGTATCTCCTCATTTGCTCCTAATCCCTCTCTGCCTTTTCTTTTCCTGTGATCCCCTCCTTTTCTCCAAAGAAGCACCAGTTTCTATAGCTATGGTCCCCACCTCCTGGCGAACTGAGGATCTGAGTCCCAGGGTGGGAGGCTGGCAGATGCCCACTCCCCTACTGCTGAGGGGAGACACTAACAACCTTCTGCTGATGCACCCATTGTTTTTCTCCTCTGGACCAGAGAGTTCTTGGTCCTCTTTATCCAGCACCCAGGAGCTCTCTGTCCTTCAGTCTCCCAACACTCTTGCTCCACCATCTGATGACCTCCTCGAGCCATTTAGATACATTTTATGAGACTTAGCTCCTCATGTGAATGGGGACCTGAAGTCCCCTGAAGAAAATCTAAGGTTGCTAAACAAAAGGAGAGTTAGTAACCCTCTTGGGAGTGTTATCAACCTCCTCCCTGTAGAAATTGTACCTGCCTTCGCTGTGCTGGTCCCAATGGAACGCTCTCCATGCTGCTTTCCACAGAGGAGGCTCAAAAGATGGCTCGGCCATACGGATGCAGATTTCAGTTTGTTCCTCATTCTCTTCCTCTCCTGTGTTAGTTGCATGTGTAGGGAGGAGGCGGTTAGATGGAAGGGGAAATATATGGCTGGACCAATTTTGTAACCTATTTTCATTTTCCTCAGTTTTGGACTTAGGCAAAGTCTTCTGTCCCCAGAAGAGAAGGCTATTCTGGATTTGTATTCACTCTTGATTAGAATGAGCCATATCCTCATTAACCATCACGGCACCCATGGTTTAATACAGCAGTGCACTGAAATGTACGCATTTTAGTGATCAGTAAATATGGTTTGTGCAAAAATAAGTAAGATAGCTATATAAGATAGCTTAGGGAGCTTCAAACTGATGGTGAAGATGGACCGCTCCACAATCATTACCAGGTCCTCACTGTCCCAGGAAACCTCAGGTAAGCTGAGAGCTTCCAAAAAGCCCAGAAAAGGAAATGGTACATGGAATACGCTGCTGTGGTTTTTATTTTTCTACATCATGCCACCAACTGATGGTCTAAAAATTATCCAAGCGAGCCAGGTGCAAAGTATGGAAGTGACATTTATTTATGTGTCCGGCCCTTTTCCCTTTTCCCTTCTCTTGATGAAGAAGGCTTCCACTGTCCCACACCTGACCTGTAGCTGCTCCTTCTTTCCCTCTCCTACATGCAACCCTGAAGACCCCTCCTTTAGCAACCAGTAATTTTACTTCTTCTGCAACATATGTTTCTTCCTGAGTATTCTGTCGCAGTGTTTGATTAGTGCTTCCTTTCTTTGCTTTCTACCCCCTTTATCTAGAGCTGAAGCCCCGGCTTAAACTTCTTACCTCTTTCCCTAACACTAAGAGGCAAGTAGTTGCCTTGCTCAATAGCTAAATTTTAGTTTATCATTAAAATCACAAATCCCAAGTCTGAAAGGGCTATGCAAATAATGTAAATGAGTGAAGGAGGCCAGTTGTACAATAAGAAGTGGCAATCTAGAGAGCAATGTCCCTGGAAAATACATGCCCCATCTAAAGACATTTGAAATAAATATTTTAACATCATGCAGGCCAAACGAAACACGTACATTAACTATACGCAGGCTATAAATTTGCAATACGTGAGGTAAAATGCCTGCTACAATCCACAGCAAACAGGCATGATAAACTAGCATTTACACGTGTTACCAGGAGCTGGGTTCCTTAGATGGTAAACTATAAAAAGGACTATGCATCATCAAAGTTAGAATAAAACATATGCTAAAAAGCAGAATAAGACACATGATCCAGGAGCTCAGAGAAAGGAATAATTGATTTTTATTAATAGACCAGGAAAGATTTACTGCTAGAGAATAACTTAAGAAAACAAAAGTCCATGGTGTTCTATCAACTTCTGAAGACGTTCAGTGGTCAAACATATCATGGTTTCATATTCATTGTCTTTCTGTCCATCTTCTAGGTAAATGGGACTCTAGATGATGTTTACTTCAGCCTTCTCCCATGGGCTAGAGGCTGATAGTTCTGAGTTTCTCTCTTT
This sequence comes from Rhinolophus ferrumequinum, assembly GCF_004115265.2. Classification (NCBI taxonomy): domain Eukaryota; kingdom Metazoa; phylum Chordata; class Mammalia; order Chiroptera; family Rhinolophidae; genus Rhinolophus; species Rhinolophus ferrumequinum. The sequence continues at coordinate 45,365,092 of NC_046301.1, forward strand.
AATGCCCTTGCACTTCAGTAACTCTGTTTCCCCTCTAATGCATTGAAATTCATACACAGTGTTCAAGTGTCAGCCACGGGGATTTCACCAGTGTAATCTTTTTATCCACATGACAATTACAGTCACAAAACGTATCACCAAGGCAATTAATGGCCCATCACCTTAGGTATATAGATCAACATGTTTTTATTTATTCCTGTAATTGTGCAATAAACCTTCAAAGTATGATTACATTGTACTGAATAATTTTGTAGTAGAGTCCAAATTTTTGAATACTTTCATAGCAAAATTTTCAATATTCTAGTTAAAACAGGGACTCTCTATAAGTGTCCCTATTCCCGGCCCAAATTCTCAGTCTCCTCCACTAACAAGGCAAGCGAACAAAGACAAACGGGGCCCCGCCACCAAGAATCTGGGGGAGGCTGTGGTGTGGATCCTAAACGATCCAGGAACCCACGTGATCCAGCTACTTTAATCTAGAATTTGTCCATTTAAATAATTCCGCTTGTTCACATTGCTTTCCTTCCTCCCCTCAGGATCCCCAGAGGATCCTGGCACTATTCACAGAGCTTTACCCACCTTTAGTTTAGTTCAAAGTGCCTTTGACTCATACATGTGGTTGAGGCCAGATAGCAAGATGGGTCTTGGAGTGGGAGGAGGTGAAATCTTCACCTACCTCCATGTGTGTGTGTAAACAGCCCTGAGTGTGTGTAAACAGCCCTGAGTGTGTGTAAACAGCCCTGAGTGTGTAAGCATAAATGTCAATGCATGCCTGAGAGTTTATTCCCCCAAATAAACAATTTGGAATCGTGATAGCTATAATTTTCGCAATGCTTAATACTTGGTGTGCTCTGTACTGAGTACTTTAGACACACGATATCTTTTAATTCTCATAATAATCCTGTAAGGTAACAATCATGATCTCAATTTCCAAGATTGAAATTGAGGCTTAACAGAGTTAAGTAACTTGCCCGAGGTCACGCAGCTAGAAAGTGGAGAGGCAGGATTAAATCAAAGTCATTCTGGCGATAAAGTCCGAGTCTTAACCACTGTTTTATGCATATGTGTCTCCTGGTCCTCAAATCCTAGGAGAACTGGATATGAATCCACTTAGTCTTGAGCGATTTGGGCTCCCAGGCTCACCCTGCGATCCTCTGATTTTAGAAAATATCTACAAGGGGCTGTGGCCTTTAACTGATGGGTCGAGATAGACACCTAGGAAGACTTCAAAAGCTCACGAGGGACTTCATCTTTCTGATAAGTATTGTCTGATATATCAATTTACTAATTGTGATACATAGATCAAGAAATTACTTCCAGTTGATAATAAGATGTATTTAAGTGATTATGTGCGCAGTATTGTATTCCAGTATGCGGTGACCGTGTTTCCCAAATAAAATTTAGAATGCTTGGCTGGAGTGACAATATCTTAGTGGGGACCAGAGAACGTAGTATTGAAAGAAAATCAGAACAGCTTCATAGATTAAGAAACAAAGATGAGGTAAGACATGGTCTTTACCTTCAATGAGCTCAAAGTCTAGATGACAGTAGTGGAGTCTTGCATGAGTAGATTAATGTATTATATATATATATATATATATATATATATATATATATATATATATATATGTAATGTGTTCATGCTAAAAGTCAGTGACCATTCAGACCTTTTTAGTTTCTACTTAGGCGTTTTAAAATAAATGATTTTAGTGATGTATAATAGACATACAGTAAAAAGAAAAAAATGAATCATAACTATAGATCAATAAATGTTGACAAAAGAAATGCACCTATAAAATGCCATATAAAATACTGGTATCAAGAAATAGACCATTTCCAACACCCCAGAAGCTACTTTACACTCCTTCCCAGTGACTAATCCCATTCCCCCAAAGTAATCATTATCCTGAAGGTCTACCACTATTGATTAGTTTTACCTTATTTTTTAACTTTTATATGTGCTGCCGAAGCGAGCACATTTTTTAACTTTTATACGTAAAAACCTAGAGTATTATTTTGTATCTGACTTTTTTCTTTTTTTTTTTTTTTTTTACAATACAATGTCTGTAAATTTATCCGTATTGTTGCCTGTAACAATAGCTTGTACGTTCTCTTTGCCGTATAGCCTTCCATTGTATGACTTTTACCAGTGTCCATTGTACTGTCATTAATTGGGTTGTTTACAGTATTAGGTTGTTATACATATTAATAGTTCATTTCTTTTTAATAGTTAGTAGAATTCTATTGTATGAATGTGCCACAGTTTGTTTATCCATTTAGGTAAATGGACATTGCCCTAATGATGAAAATTTTCAGCAATTTTTCATTTGCTTACTTGCCACTCACATATCTTCTTTAATAAAATCCTCTGTTTTTCATTGGATTGTCTGTCTTATTTTTGAGTTGTAAATACTCTTTATATAGACTAGATGCAAGTCCTTGGTTGGATGCGTAATTTATAGTCTTATTTCATCTTTGATTTTTTAGTTTTGAAAAATTGTTGTTGCTGTCATATGAAAGTACAATGTATTTGTACATAATGAGCTGATCCAGCAATCTTCGTAAGGTCTGAATTCATTTTTTAATTAAAATAGTGTTTCTGTCAATTCTTTTTGATATTTTCATTTACTACATATCATCTGTGAAGTTTGACAATCAAATTTTTCCTTCTGGTTTTTATGTTTTTTATTTATTTATTTTATCACACTGGATAAAAAACTTCCTGGAACAATGTTGAACAGAAGCAGTAATACTTGGCATCATTTGCTCGTATTTTCATATTTCTCCATTAAATACCACGTTTCCTATATATTTATTGTAGACTATTCTGTATCATATTAAGGAAGATTCCTTCTCTTTCAGCCTAATAAGAAATTGATGATTTACGCATGTTTAGTGTTGTCAGATGCTTTTTCTGCATATATTAAGACAATCACAGGACTACAACAGGGCACAGCCGAATTTGGGGGATGGTGGAACCCCGCCATATCGTGATTGATAGGATGTTTGTATGATTACATTTGTTGTGTCAAAACTCACAGGATTATACACTATGAAAGGTAAATTTTACTCTATATAATTATACCCCAATAAAAAAAAATCAATACAAGAGCTGTCCTAAGGTCAACTATGACTATTTTCCAACTTATTTGTAAAAATATAGTGTATCTATGTACAAACTAAGTTTTCCCAAACTTCACAAGCTTTTGAGTCTAATGGTATCACACTGTCAGTACGTTTGCACTTCGCTGATTCTCACCTCGCCTTACAACCCAGCCCCCAGCAAAGTTCCAGGGGCCTCTTGAAACTACTGCTTCAACGAGGCGCTTTGTACCCTCCAAACGGTAGAAACATCATAGCAGAGTTGCCAGATTTAGCAAATAAAAATGTGGGATTACAAGTTACATTTGAATATCAGATAAACAACAAATCATTGTTTAGAGACATATTTATACTGTACTTTACCTGGCAGCCCTACTTCGTGATGCAATAGCTAAGGTGGGCTGTGGTGAGACTTGAGAGTGAGCGACTTCTGTGGTACCCTCGGGTATAGGGGTACAACATCTTGTGCCTCAGAGTCGTACAGGGCTTTCAGTAAGGCAGATCTTTCCACACCATCTCACCATCCTGTCTCCCTGGTATGAGGCATGGTGATCCCGTGGGCGCCAGTGCAAGGACAGCCACCAGACTCTCTTCATAATGATCTCTCCTCCCCGCTGCCTGAGCAGGCTTTGCTATCAGGCCAAATCGGTTCTTTGGTGAATTTTCTCCCCTTTGGATCAACCTGCTCAACCAGAAACACTCCTACATATCTGAAAATAGGTAAGGCTCCCACCAGAAACCTCACATATCCACACACATACAGACAGGGTTTAAAAGACACCAAGCTGACCCCTCAATTGTATTAATTTTTATGACTGGCCCCTCTGTGAACTCTGCAGAATAGAATGCTACTCTGGAAAGGGCTAACAGCCAAAATCACTCAACATTGACTCTTTTTGTAGGATGAGCTCCGGGGGCTCAACCAGCCAACCAACGGTGAAACCTGAGGACATGAAAAGGGGCTTTCAGTGAGAGCTTATCAAACAAAACCAAATGCAAGTTGAGGTTTAAAGATAGGGCAGATGTCAGGCAACTCTAGGGGTGGGAGAGCAAGATCTGCCTGCATTTATCATTTTTACCTCTTGATTTTGCTGTTGTTTTCTATTGGTTCAATTTCACATGGAAAACTCATTTCCAGGGCTCTGAACTCAACAAACATCTGAGAGGAGTTGCATTCATCTAAAAATCATATACGTTTCACTCACAGTGGTACCTTTCTTTACATGGAACACTGATGACAGCTGGCAGTGCCTTAGACAACTGTGGCCGAAGGTATTTTCTATGCCTAGGCTTTAGACGCTTTCTGCGACCAAATAATTTTTTGAAACTTTGTCACCAAAGTCCCAGACCCACAACTGCCCCCAAGTTTGAACTCATATGTCCCTTTACCTAATCTATCCCCCACCCCCCAAAATTGCACTCTTGTAGCAGCAGATGTGCAAAGGCTTATATCCTTGCACCCCAGATTTCAAGACCTAAAGTGTTTTTATAGCACTTAGAGTTTGCAGAGCATTTCCCCACGTATCATCTCATTTGATCCTCACCACCATGCAAGGAGGGAAGTATACTCTGTGCTTTTTATACTAGGCCTTTGAGACTCAAAGAGGTTAAGGAGTTTGCTCAAGGTCAGTGATTGTCAGAGCGTAGCCTCAAGTCTTGGTCTTTGGGTTCCTGATGCATCCTGTTTATACCCAGAGGCCAAAAAGCAGGAATCAGTATCTGTATTTTACTTGGCACCTACAGTGTTTCAAACACATTTGAGCTGATGTTTTAAGGTTCAGAGAAGTCATGGAGAGCTCCGGATTTCCACTCTTTTCAGAAAGAAGACCTGGTGATCAGGTGCACACTACAGCTCCCTAGCAAGCAGTTGCAGCAAATGAGCAGCTGCCCCCGTATTCTAGAATGCAGGCTCCAGTCTGCCCCAACAGCTCCCCCTCCTGATCATGCCCCTGGCACTGAGACCCACTGTTCGCTGCCACGTATTGCAATGCTCAGACTGCTATTTCTCTTATAGGAAAGAAATAGTTCTTTGTACCTACGACTCTATTGAAAGCAGGAAAACGACGAGATGTGAGAGGATCTCACGCTTCCACAAAAAAGCGGACAGAGCTATTACTTTTTGTTGGTAAAGTCTCGTTGCCCGTGTTTAACATGAACACAAAGTGTGCGTACCGCAGGAACGTGCCCGATCACCTTTTCATATTCTCAGAAACTGCCCGGCTCCTGTGAACATTTGAGCTCACAATCTATTGCACCAACCACCCGAGCAATTGCAAGACATTCAGAATGGGTCTCTAGGTCTCCTGACTCTCTCTACTTCCACCAATGACGTGCTGACTTTTACACATATTACACCCTTGCCCACAATTGTCAATGGCTCCCCATTGCTTTCAGGGTAAAGTCCAAACTCCTTAACTTAGTGTTAAAGATCACGGGCCAACACTTTCTCACATTAGCCTCCTGCTGGCCATAAGGCTCTCAAATAGAGCTGTAGTCCAGTTCAATTCAATTCAATTCAATTTAGCTCAACTCAGTTCAACTTGACACAGATATACTCTATGCTTTCTGACTATGAAGCAGTATGCGTGGCCCCATGGGAGAAAAAGAGAGGGAGAACAGCGTGTTCCTCAGAGTGCTTGAACTCTGCAAATGAGGACAAATCTCCAACTCAAAGAACGTCAGTGAAGGGGGAAAACGTGATCCTTAAAGAGAGGTGTCTTCAGGGTTCTGAGGAGGAAGACACTGCTGTTAATTGGCCTGGGAATCTCTCCCTTCAGGCTTCTGCTCTTCCCTTAACTGATGAACGATTTCATAGCCGCCCAACACTTTGTGTAATCTCCCCACCACCCATCGCTGTGCTCTTCCTCCTGTCTGCACAGCTCTTCCATGCAGCCTTTGCCGTTCTGTTATCACTCTGGCCTGCCCATCTGTTGGTCTTCCCTGATTCCCTCAGCCCACGGTGTACCTGCCGGAGCCTCACATGACGGTGAGGAGCACATCCAAGTTTGGATTTTGAATTGCCTGTCAAAAGCACATGCTGGACACTATACACAATAGCCAAGACATGGAAACAACCGAAATGCCCATAGGTAGATGACTGGATTAAGAAACTGTGGTACATTTATACAATGGAGTACTACGCAGCCATAAAGAAGAAAAAAATCTTACCATTTGCAACAACATGGATGGACCTAGAGAACATTATGTTAAGTGAAATAAGTCAGACAGAGAAAGGTAAGTACCATATGATCTCACTTATATGCGGAATCTAAAGAAAAGAATAAATGAATGAACTAATCAGAAACAGTTTTGGAGACAAAGAAGAAAAACTGAGGGTTGCTGGATGGGCGGGGGGGGTGGGGGTAAAGGGGAAGGTGAGGGGATTAGAAAACAATCAGTAACCACAAGATGGCCACGGGGTTTTGAAAATTAATTTTGGAAACGTAATCAATAATGTTGTAAAGATTTTGTAGGGTATCCGATAGACACGTGTCCCATTTGGGAGACCATCTCAGGGAAGATGTAGATGCCTGATCACTGTACTGTACACCTGAAGCTGAACAATAATGAATGCCAACTATAATATTATATATATATGTATATATAGGTATGTATACATTTACAAGAGGCGGAGTACAGCATTGGGAGTGGAGACAGTGGAAATGGGATGGCTCGGTGCGATGTCAGAGAGATAGTGGATGGGGGGCGGGGGGTCCACAGTGTGAGGGATATAAATGATAAACGTCTAAGAAAAAAACAAAACAAACAAAGAAACAAACAAACAAAAACCTCATACCTCATAGACACAGACAATAGTTTAGTGGTTACCAGAGGGTAAGGGAGGAGGGGGTGGGAGATGAGGGTAAGGGGGATCAAATATATGGTGATGGAAGGAGAACTGACTCTGGGTGGTGAACACACGATGGGATTTATAGATGATGTGATACAGAATTGTACACCTGAAATCTATGTAATTTTACTAACAATTGTCACCCCAATAAATTTAAAAAAAAAGAATTAAAAAATAAATAAATAAAATAAAATCTAAAACTCTACAGATAAAAAAAAAAAAAAAAAAAAAGCACGTGCTGGACTCTGTTATCCAACCCACATGGAACCTGCCAGGGGGCGGTGGACATGTCATACCCGTATGTGCTTCTGCCTCTCTACAGTTGGAAACAGACAACAACTCCAACAAAAATGTGTTGGCTTATTAATTATGCTCACACACACACAAAAAGAATCCCTACAGACGCAGACTGCTGCAGTGCTGATGCAGGCAGCACTTTTTGCCTAGGTTCTCTCTTGGGTCAAACATATATAACAACCCACCATGCTGTTCTTCTAAAAATAAACCTCCAAACCTTGGTAAACACATATGGTGTGTATCCTTCCTGGGCCTCCTAGGCCCTGGTTCTTTTCTCTGCTTGGATAGCCAGAATGCAATAGGTGCAGAATTACAGCTGCTTCTGCGACTTATTCTAAGTGCCACATTGCATTATCCTGGGGACAAAGCACTAGATGAGCAGTTTCGCTCCTTTTTTTTTCCTCCTTCCTTGGCCAAGGCTACAGAGGAATTCCAAAATCCTAAACCGATTTGAATGAGAATGTTATACGGTGGTATGTATTATAGGCATGACAGGGCAGTATAAATGTAAAGCAACATGAAGCATTAGGTCAAGACAACCTATAGTCCGACAAATGCTCATGTATAGCTCTCACCATAGGATTTACTCCTGTGAGGTTCAATATGTGCTAAAAAAGCAAAAGATGTTGTATAGGGCTGATGTCAAGGGAGATGGCCACACAGCATCCTAAAGGGAAAGAACATGGAGAGGTGAAGATGGTGAAGAATAAAGAACTGTCCTGCCTGAAGCCATTAGAGATTACAGGATGAGATGACCCCACAGAGGGGATGCCACAGCTTCAGGGAGCTGTGATGGGTGGTCCAGGAGATAGAGTCAGGGCTTTACCAGAGCCGTTAAACTGAATCTAAGAGGCCCAGAAAGATTCTGACACTTGTCAAGTTTGAGAATTAACTAACGCGTGGATCTTCGAGTTGGGGGCAGTCTCTGTTTCCCCATTTATATAATAATTAAGGTGGTCATAGTGTTCTTTGAACTCAGGGATGGAAGGAGACATGATGAGGGTGGGGCAGGGATGGTAAGATTCACAAAATGTTTTGTTTCTGCATTTTGTGGCCCCCTTGAAGTTGGGTGGGGCCTCGTGACTATCTCTGACCCATGAAATAGCAGCCTTCATCATTTCCAGGTTGGGCAAAAAAATCTTGTGCATTTCTCTAGTCTCTCCCATCTTTCTTCATTCCCGATGGGCCCACTACAACAGCGTGGAGCCCCTGTCAGCCTGGGTCTCTGAGTCACTGAATGGAGTAGAGCCATGCCCGACCCCCACCCCACGAAGCCCACAGTGGACATGTGGCAAGAACGGGACAAGGGCTTCTATTATGTCAAGCCACTGAAAATGTGGGGACGTTGGTCATTGTTCCAGGATCTAGTCTATCTTGAGAGGTACAGAGAGCTAGAGAATGCCGGAGATGAGAACAGAATTCAGATTTCCAATAGACACAGCTCCAGGGATGGCATAGGGGAGAGAAACTAAAGGAAAAGTGATCATCTTCACTTGAATCTTCACTAACTTACTCATTTAATCATTCACTCATTCTTTAATTCAGGGACGCCCACATGGGTTGCCTATCTGTACCAGGCTGGCGATGCACAGGTGACTATATAAGGTTATGTGATGTTGTTGGCCGGCCAAGAAGGCAGGTGTGTGAGAAAGTGGATACCGAGTGTGTACAGATCTATGAGTATGCGTTGAGGACCTATGTTCATCGTGCTCTGGGATGGTTGCTGAGCCCCCAAGCTGCTTCACAGTGTCAGCAAAGCTTCCCAGCTAATTTGTCCCGAGGGGCCATGAAGATGGAGAAGGAAAAGGTATTCCAGGTAGAAGGGACAACACTTCAACGCTGAGAGACAAAAAAGCGACTGTGGGTGTGTGGTATCTGGGGAGAGGGAGGCAAAGCTTGGATCATAACGAATGAAAGAGTTGGATGTAACCTTTTAGGCCATGGACGGAGCCATTGAAGGATTTGGGAAGGTACACAGGGACCCCTGTCAGGAGCTTTTTACAAGAAGCTAGGTGTGTAGTGATAAGATTCTAAACAAAAATGGTAACAGAGGGCCCAGAGAAGCAGGAATATTCCTTTCTGTTCTATGAATCTATTCAGGACACTTTGGGCTGCTAGGTTACGTCGGAGCAATCTCTCCCTTGGAGAACATCCAAGATTGTTCCCAGCAGGATTTACATAACAGGCATCGTAAATGGAACATCCCAGAAACCCTGGCATGTTTCCGATATTCTTCACCCAGGACTGGGAATAATGAAATTTAAGAAAGTCTCTGAAAGAAATTAGACGTGCTGTCTCCTGGTGCCGTGTCCTGCTCATTAATGTATTTGGAGATTCATTAATCCGGTATAAAATTGTAATGAAAAATTATGTCCTTTGCTTGGAGAAGTGGGGAGGGAAGGGGGTTCAGAATGGAGCAGCAAATAACTAGGCTGATTACCACAGTCAATACATGATGGCAGCAACTCACCTTTCTCTCCCTTTCTTTACACTTCTCTTTACTGAGAAAGCTGCGAGCTGTTGTGTTGCACAAATGTGTATATCACATTAGGGCGTTTTGATTCCCGTTCCCTCCCTCAGTCTCACGTGCTTCTCACAGCCTCTCTGAGGCAGCCGGTGACCCTTTTCACAGATGGGAAAACAATGGCCCAGCACCTATGGAGGCACACCCACGGTTTGCGCAGGACACACACGAGAGCAACGCTCCCTTAATCTCAGTCCAGAACCCATTCCACTTCACCAAGCTACTACCCAACGCTCAGGTGTGGGGAGCAAGGTGGCACAGGAGGCCTGAGGCCCTGCTCCCTGGTGGGCCCCTGTAGGGCAGAATCACCACCAAATCCACACGGAAGAACATGAGCCGCAGGGTCAGGGAGGCCTAGATTGAATCCAGCCTGTGCCATCTGCCAGCTCTGCGGTCTGTGACAATCACCAAAGCTGTCTGGGACTCAGTTTCCTCATCAGTAAAATGAGGTTAGTCCTTATTCGTTTAACAAATGTTTATTGAGCAGTGAGAGACTGTTCTAGATGCAGGGAATAGAGCAGTGAATAAAATAAATTCTTTCCCCTCATGGAGCTTATAGTCTAGGGCGTTAGGTGGAGAAGGCAGGCGGTATCTGTCTCCTAGAGCTGTGTTAAGGATTAAGTGAGATAGCTCGGTACGTAGTAGGTGCTGAGGAAACACCACCCTTCTGCCTGCGTGTCTCCTCCACAAGAAGGTTCCACAGGAAGGCCATACATTAGGGACGTCTCTTTCACTCTCCATCTCACCCAGCCCCTCCCTTGTGGATTCTCTCCCTCCTCCTGGAACCTGTGTCCGGTTCTTGTGGTACTCAAGTCCTTTGACAGAGTATCCAGACATGGATGTGAGGTCAGCCCCCTCTCAGGGACCACACCTGTGAACAGGGACACTTGTAAAGAAGTACCTAAAAGACCTGAAGAAGTAAGTCTGGAGCCTGGACTTCCAGGCTGTGGGACAGGCTCTGGATCTCCCTGCCTCATCTGCAAATCACTCCACGAAGGTGGCTTCTGGTGCACAAGGCGGGTCTTCCATCATAGTCACAGATAGAAGAGCTGGATAGGACTTTGGGAAAGTCAGCGGTTTTCCAGCTAAGATTCTGGAAGTCCTAGGGGGAGCGACGAGAAAGGACCTGTGGGCTCTGAGCTGGCTCCCCTCCCTCACTCTGTATTGCTATCCCCTGCAACCCTAACAGCAGCAATCTTGCAGACTAGAGTTCCAGAAGGATTCGAATGGGGCTCTGCCTGCAGCTCTAATGTCCCAGCCAGCTCACTCCAACCTAACCCTTGACCTTCCACCTGAAATTCAACCACAGCAGGAAGTACAGTCACAAAGTCAAGGATGGCAAACTGGAATCACAGCTTCCATTATCCACAATAGGGTCCCCAGGTCCACTCCTCCCCGATACTGGATTAATTGTGAGTGACAGACGCCTTCCCAAGAGGTCCAGGGGAGTCCCCTGCCCTGCTAGGGAGGCAGGATGTACCATCAGAGCTTGAGGCACTTCACTCCACCAGGAGAGCTCAGACTTAAGTGGAAGTAACCCTTGAGAGAGGGCACCAAATGTCAGGGATCTTGTCTTGTCCCTGAGGCCAGAGACAGGTGAGGAAGACAGGATGTGCTCCTGACCTAGGAAAGAAGTCAAAGAAATGAGCCAGGTGAGGAGGCTCCACTGCCCCAAAGACAGAAGCCACTTTGTTTAGCACCTGGGTCCTAGAAAAGGCTTCCCCTCGTGGGAAAGAAAATGACCTTCTCAAATTTTCCCCACACGGCTAACTTTAATTCCGTAGATTCATTTTGTACCCAAATGTGCCAGAGCTCAGCTGGATTCCGGCGTGAACAGAAATGTAGCAGACACAGACTCCTCTCGTGAGGAGCTCAGATCTCCATCAGAGGACACCAGGAATTTGGGCGCAGCTAAAGATCCATGGGGGAGCGATGACTCTGAGATGCTCCGGCTTTGTGAGGTGCTCTCTGGCATTTTAGGAAATTGATTCAACTGCAGTGAGGCTTACAGACAGTCCTGGCAAAGTGAAAGTCACCAGAGTAACCACAAGTGAGCACGTATGTGCCTCATCTTTACCATGCATGATCTTGCGGCATGGTCACACAGATGCTACGTGGAAGACACTGTTAGCGCTATTGTTGTTGCCATTTCACAGAAAAGCAAAATGAGGCTTCAAGGGATTAGATGTCCTCCTTACGGATGATGGAAGAGGCATCAAACGCAGGTAAACTGCCTCACAGGGACTCAGAACTATTTTCAGTGAGGAACGCATTGTACCTTCCAAAAGACAGAAAACTGAGGACAGCTTTGCTGAACCCCCTCAACACACACAGCAGGTTTAGATCTCAATTCCACAAGGGAAGGAAGTTGACGCAGAAACTAACAGGACTTGAGCTCCACTGTGTGCTGGCACTACACGATGTCACTTGCCCAGGTTGTCTCAGGAACCCTCTCCCCGGCAACACTGTGAAGTCAGCATTTCAGCAGGAATCAGAATCTTGGAAGGAATTTGCCCCATCAGAGATTCAGGACATTTGTGCCATACTAGTCACCTTTCTCAGAGAAACCAACCTTGTAGACCAGATGAACCGGATGGGGAAGGGGATGGCAACAGCTCAGCGGGATAAAGAGAGGAGAAAAAAACAGAAGGAATACTTTTGATGGTCCTAAGAGCTGGACAGGCAGGGAAGGCTTCCTGGAGGAGGTGAGGCTGAACTGAGCCGGCGTTGGGGTGGGTGGTACAGAGAGTGAAGATTGTCTCCTTTCTCAAACCAAACTCCTCCCTCAGCAGGAAGATCTGGCCAGACGGAAACCACAGAGGATTCGGTGGCTAAAGTCAAAGCACTTTTGAAAGCACTGCTAGCAAACAGCTTAATTGCACCAGGCAATCCCTAGCCATCCCCTCAATAGATAAATAGCTGCCACCGAAGGCATTAATTGGAATGGCTTAAATAGCTGCTGTTTATTTACTGTCACGGGGCAGGCAACGGAGCCTCCAATGGGGAGGCCGAGCTGGCTCGCTGCCCCCTCCAGCACCCCTCCCTGTCCAGCCTCCAACCCTTCCTCCCCTCCTTTTGGGAGCGGCGCCAGATCAGCGTTTTTATTTTATGTTTCCTGATTTATTTGTTCTGCGAAGCTTTCATTTCAACTTGGAGAATGTTCAAAGTAAAGCGCACCCTGTTACAGACTTAATTGGACCATATTTCAGTCCCAGTGCATCTGTTCAGCGTGGCTTCCTTATCCTGGGTCCATAAACTTTTATTAAGTTATATATCAGGGACTATACATATATATTCCACTAACATGTTTGGAAGGTTTTTTTCTACTTTTTCCTTTTTGTTCCCCTCCTTTTTCCTTGTTTTTCTTTCCATCACGAGGGAGGAATACTGATGGGCCCAGAGGGAGACGGAATAAAACGTAGTCGTTTCCCTATCTTTGTTTAAAACCGAAAGGACAGTGTCACATTCACCTCAGTTAAGTGCAGCGCCTTAGACGTCAGAGTCAGGACGGCTAATTTCCATTAGGTTTAGTGGGTGTGTTTGATATGCTAATTTAGCCCCGCCCCCCGCCTCCCCAGCCCCTCTAGGAAATTTGCCTTTCAATTGCACAGCTCACCGGGGCGAGAGGAAAGAGGAAAGGGAAAGGAGATCATTCTGAAAAAGAAAACAGACTTAAAGCCGTTTACAGCGAAAAACGATTCCCTGGATCCAGTTTAGTGATTTGAAATATTATTTAAACATAGATGCAAAAGTACTATGCCACCCAGGGGGAACACAGGCTTCTTTCCTGGGGCCCTGGTTCCTACCTGGACAGTCGCTATTGACTGCTCTGATATTCCTAAGGTCACCACTGTTACCATAGGCTAGAACAAAAGTTCCCTTCTTTGAAAGCTGTCCTAGATCTACCCCAGACCCTAGGTCAAGACCTTGCTGAGTCAGGTAGTAGTGGAGGCTATTGGAGGTAGTTTTTTCCCCAAAGAAACTCTGGGAAACCACTGAATGTCAGAAAGGACACAGTGGCAGCATTCCAGCGGTGATGACGCTCCGTGTGTTGAGAGAGCTTCGTGCTTTCCAATGTGTGCATCAAAGCCCACATTAAGCTTGTATCCACAATTTCTGTGTTGGTGTCCAGTGAATTTTAAAAGCTCATCAAAATTCCCAAGGCCAAGTGCAACCCTTTCCAACTTCGCTCCAACCTGCATATATCCATATATCAGTCAGCTAATTGGATCCACTGCTCAGCTTCAGGCCCTGGGAGACCACGTTCCTAATAGATTTGGGGGTCCTCCCATGCTTTCACCTGCAACTCTGCCCTCCCCACCACCACCAGGATTATCTGTCCTCTAGTCCTTCTTCACTATTTTGCTGGGGGAAGAGGCACCTTTGCTTTTGTTCTGTCTCCCCTCTCCCACTCAGCACCTTGAGGACATTTACAGACTGTTTTCAGAACCTGGAGGAACCTGCCATTCCCGTGCCAAAGGGCTCTCCGCATCATCCTCAGCTCTTTATGTACGGAGACCCTTGAGTTAAAGGTTGTTGTGGAAAGGGAACCAGCCGGGCAATCAGATAGATCTGGGATTGCATTCCAGCACTGCCATTCGTTCTGAGGCTGCAGACAAGTTGGTTAACCTTCCTGAGCCTGGGTGAAATGGATATGATTTAATTACCTGCAGGGGACCTTGAGGTATAGAGATAGTCCATGTAAAACACTCAGTATAGCGTCTTTCTCATCGATTTATTATCATTGTTGTTATCATTTTATTAGTAGTATTACTATAGCATTACAATCATCATCGCCATATTATTTTGTTATTACTGTTATTATGTTAGACTGTTACTTACTATCATTTTACACATGAGGAAACTGAGCCAAGAGCTTCATCCATCCAATGTCAATTTTTAAATTTTGTTTAACTACAAACATCATCTGTGCATATGTGCATGACCCTTTACCCAGAGACAACCACCACATATACTAAGTGCTCTAAGCAAAGCACACGCAGGATGTGGGAAGCGTGGAGGAGTGGCTGCTCCGTAAACTGGAAAAGGCAGCCCCACAGCTGTGCTATTACAGATGGGTTTTGATGAAGGAGCATGTGTTTACCAAGCAAAAAAGGAAGAATGGCACTAAAGGTAGGAAAAAAAAAAATGATATACGCAGAAGCCTGGGGATGAAGGGAGCACGATATGTTAGGGGCCCATTAGAAGCTTACTGCTCTATGGGAATATCGGGTGTGTAAGTAGAAATGGCTAAAAGATAAGTCTAGATTATTTGTTATTTACTGCTGCTTAATAAATTATTCTAAAATTTAGCTGAAAGCAACAAACATTTATTAGCTCACAGCTTCTGTGGGTAGGGAATCCGATGTATCTTGGCCAGTGCCTCTGACTCTGTGTCTTGTCTCCAACAAATGTAGTCAAGGTGTCAAAGGGACTGCTATCAACTCCAATACCATGTTTCCCCGAAAATGAGACCTAGCAGGAAAATCAGCTCTAATGTATCTTTTGGAGCAAGTTAGTATAAGACCTGGTCTTATTTTTACTATAAGACTGGGTCTTTAATATAATAAATATAATATATAATAATATAATATAATATATATAACATATATAACATATATAATATATAATATAATATAATATAATATAATATAATATAATATAATATAATATAATATAATAAATATAATAAATATGATATAATATATACCAGGTCTTATATTAATTTTTGCTCCAAAAGACGCATTAGAGCTGATTGTCTGGCTAGGTCTTGTTTTTGGGAAAACACGGTATCTGCTGGGGTTGACGCACTTCCAAGCTCACTCACGTGGCCGGCTGTTGGCAGGATCCAGTTCCTCACTAGCTGTTGGCCTGAGATTTCCCTCAGCTCCTTGCCAGGTGGACCTGTCCAAAGGACAGCTGACAACATGGCAGCTGGCTTCATGGGAGTGAGCAAAGTAAGAGGGCAAGAGAGTGGGGAGGTGCCAGTCAGGTGGAAGTCAAGGCCTTTTTAAATCTGGACTGTAACATTCCATCCCTTTTACCAAATTCTACTGGTTAGATGAGGGTCAGGGGAGGGGATTACACAGGAGGGTGAGCACTAGGAGAGGGGATGAGTCCACCTACCACGAGCAGGTTGGGGAATTGTGAAGGCATTTATAGGCTCAGCCAAGGAACTTGTACTTTATTTTGTGAGCAATGGGAAGCCAATAAAAGTGCTTAAAGGGTGGGGAGTGAAGATACTTGACGCAATTAGGTTTATGTTTCAGATTGGATCACTCTGGCAGCAGCTGGAGGAGAG
This sequence comes from Rhinolophus ferrumequinum, assembly GCF_004115265.2. Lineage (NCBI taxonomy): Eukaryota > Metazoa > Chordata > Mammalia > Chiroptera > Rhinolophidae > Rhinolophus > Rhinolophus ferrumequinum. The sequence continues at coordinate 45,381,166 of NC_046301.1, forward strand.
ATTCCAGGGAGAGACTGGAGATGAGGCCAGTTGGGAGCCCGTGGGACCACACCAGGCGGGAGATGATGGGCGCTGGATCCACGGCAGTCAGAGAAGAGGTGGAGAGGAGGGGTCAGGTAAATAGAAACCATGCGTCTGATTTGGTGGCTGGCTGTGGGGGGGAGATTAGTCAAACCTAATTCCCGGGTGGATTTACTGGGTAATCTATATCCAAGGATAACGTGACCAGGAAACCGAAAGACAAGCAGTTCTGGGGTTGAACTGAGCAAGAGATGCTGGGCTCTGGACTAATCTAAAGTCACCCAGGTGATGGCTAATGGGAGCTAAAACTCAGGCAGCGGTGCGGGTCCTTTGTTCGCAGCCTATTAAAGAGCTCAGACTTTGGACATAGATGGCAGGAGCCCTAATCTGATTTTGTCACTCACTAATGATGTGAACTGAGATACATTTTTATCTGAGTTTCTTTTTTGAAAATGGACATAGGGTTTGGAATTTACCTTAACATGATGAGGAGGAGGATTAAATAAGACAAGCTGTGCAGTATGCTGAGCACAGTCTCTGATACCTGGTATTAGATATTATGAGTATTTTCAGGCACTGTGTGTGTGTCTGCATTATGCCGGGGCTGGGTCTTAGCATCCTTTACCTCTTCCCTAGAAACGTGCCGAGCACTTTCCTGAGTTCACCCTGAACCCCCAGTCCTGGCCCTCTAAGATAGCTGGTGCATCATAGCAGTTACTTTTAGCTAGATCTTAGTTCTTGTTGTACTTCATTTCAGTTTTCTGCCTCTTCAGATGTGTTTGGAATATACTTCCTGCCCACGCCTGTTTTCAGTGGAGAAGTCTAACATCCCCCCCTTTCACCATTCCTTTGCCCTCCGTAGAACTCAAAGAACCTTATACATTGCAAGGCAGGCCCTCTTTAAGGAGTAAGCTCTTTGTTGCTTCATTTATTCCACGAACAGGTATTGAAGATGGATTGTGTTCACAAGCTCTTGCTAAGTACCGGGGATACAATAGTGAACAGGACAAATGGTTCCGGAATCACAGCGCTTGCTTTCTAGCGGAGGAGTGGGTGAGAACGAAACAAACAAATTGTGTGAAGAAGGAAAGAAGCAGCGAAGGATGGTCCGAAGAGGCCTCTTTGAAGAGGTGACCTTGAAGCTGAACGAGGAGAAAAACTAGCTTCTTTAAAAGCAAGGTGAGGGCATTCCAGGCTGAGGAAGGACTAACTGCAATGACAGGTTGGAGAGGACTTGGCTCCGGGAATTGGAAGAAGGCCATAAAGCAGTACTAGTCAACAGAAATGGAACGTCAGCCACATACAGGATTTTAAAATTCTCGTTGCCACATTAAAAAATATCAAACAGGAGAAATTAATAGATTTTATTTAAATATATATACATATATAAAATTATATATATAATATATTATATATTATGCATATAAATATATATTTAGTATGTAAAATATGTCACTATTTTTTAAAATTGATTGAATGTTGAAATGACAATATTTTGGACATATTGAGTTGAATAAAAAATAAAAGTAAACAGGTGAAATTAATAGATTTTATTTAAATATATATACACATATATAATTATATAATATATAATATATAAACATATATAATTAATATGGTATATTTATATATAATATATTTATATATTAATATAATATAATTAATATAACATATTATATATTAATATATATATAATTTGTTGTAGCCACATTAAAAAATAAAAATAAACAGGTGAAATGAATAGATTTTATTTAACTCAACATATCCAAAATACTGTCATTTCAACATTCGATCAATTAAAAAATAGTGACATATTTTACATACTTTTATTCATGGTAAGTCTTCTGACTCCAGTGTGTGTGTTATACTTACAGCACATCTCGATTGGAACTAGACCCATCTCAAGCTCTCAGTGGCCACACAGGGCCAATGGTCCCTACCCTGGACAGTGCAACCCCAGAATAAGTGAGCGGTTATTTCATGAGATGGGATTAAAGAGATTGACAGGACTGGACATGCAAAGCCTGGGGAATGTGGTTAAAAAGGTTGAGAGTTATTCTAAGTGTAATGGGAACTACAGAAGCTTCTGTGTGAAGAATGATTCCCAGAGGGATGGAGAGGGACTCAGGGAGTCCAGGTAGGACTATATGTAGTAATATAAGTGAAAGACGATTGGGGCTTGAACAAAAGTATTGGCCGTGATCATAATAACAGCTAACACGTATTATTGGTGTGAAGGGTTTACCTCACACAGATTAACTTACTTAATCCTCGCGATGTCCCTATGAAGAAGGTATTTGTTGGTATTTGAAGGTATATCTCATTTTCCAGATGAGAAACTGAGGCAAGGATAGGAGCAGAGCAGGGATTTGAAATGAGGCCGTTGCACCAGCTTTCTGACAAGAGACAGGGAGACTGATGTGCATGTGGAGGAAGAGGGGGCGGGAACTGCTGATGGACGGGAGGTGGAGACAGAGGAAATGGGAGGAGTCAGCGAGGACTCCAAAGTTGCTTGCTTGAGCAGTCTGTGTGGGAGATGCTTATTGCTGGTGGTACAGAGAAGGGAGAAGCTTGAGCAGGAATAGTATGAGTGCGGAATAAAGAGCTGACGTTGTAGATGCCTACGGAGATGGCTAGGAGACTGACAGTTGGGGAGCTCAGATGGCAGTTGGATATGAATCACGACTGTGGAAGAGAGGTTTGGTCTGAAGATAAACATTTGGAAGCCATCAGTATGTAGAAGGCATTTGGGAAAAGGATGAGCTCACTTAGGGCGGGAGAATAAACAGAGACCGAAAAGGGCCCAGCACCAACTCTGTAGCTCTTCCAAATGTAGAGGTCAGGAAAGCAGGGCCATGTGTCATCCTTGCTCCTTACCTATTTCCACATACTGTTCTTTCTGCTAGATAGTCTCCCTTTTCTCTATCTGCCAACCTCCTACTTGTCTAGATCCAGTTCAAAAGTCATCTCCTCTGAGGCAAAGGCAGCTATTCTCTCCTATATTAGTTTCCTAGGGCTGCTGTAGCAAATCATCAGAAACTGGGTGGCTTCAACAACAGGAACATATTCTCGCACAGTTGTGGAGGCTGGAAGTCCAAACTCAAAGTGTTGGCAGGACCAGGGCTCCCTCCAAAGGCTCTAGGAGCGAATCCTCCAAAGGCTCTAGGAGAGAATCCTCCAAAGGCTCTAGGAGAGAATCCTCCAAAGGCTCTAGGAGAGAATCCTCCAAAGGCTCTAGGAGAGAATCCTCCCTTGCCCCGTCCACATTTCTTGTCTTAAGACAGCATCATTCCAATCTCTGCCTCAGTCTCCACAGGGACTTCCCTTGTGTCTATGTCTCTCCTCTGTGTGTTTTTAGCAACGACACTTGTCATTGAGTTTAGGGCCAACCCTGATAGTCCAGGGTGATCTTCTCTACGGATCCTTAACCTAGTGACACCTGCGCATGTAATTTGGTAAAAGTACCAAATAAGATAACATTCGGAGGTTCTGCGGGTGAGGATATAGACATATCATTTTGGCGCCACCATTCGACCCACTGCTCATCCTCTGAGCTTCTTCATCTCGTTATAGTTACTTCAATGCAGCAAGTAATAGAGACACATCATTGTTTCTATTCCAACTAGAACATTTAGTCTCATCAGAGACAATATCTCCCCCAAGGGGGAGGAAGAGGAGATTATACTTTTTATAGATAAAGGACATACCTACATACAGTACATAAACTAATATACAGTATTCTCCAGTATTAAAATTGCATGGTGGGGGAAAACTAGGGGGGCAACAATCTAATTAGGCTCTGGGGATGAGAGGTGGGGGCTGCTAATGGGAAAACAAAATGTTGGAGATACACTCACCTGGAATATTCTTGCCCAAAGGTAGTTACCAGGCCATGTTCATCCCAGGTATGTCACCACATCCCCACCCCTCTACACACACATACTACTCACTCGCCGTTCCAACAGCACCAGCATAGGGCTAAGAACAGAAAAGATGGCTTGGATAAGTTAACAACAAAGATTTGCCTTCCTCACGTTCTCGGATGCTTCATTTACAGTTCAACTGGAGCGACCAGTGTTGTCGTGGGGTAGAGCCGAGGCTAAGCCTGGCCTCATCCACCTATTGCGCTGCCTTTCTGTCTGTCTCTGCTCTGTGTCTACCCACCGAACAGAAGCATTTTGAATTATGGACTTTAATAGGCATCTATTTTACAGCCTAAAGTCACAAAGTCTAACGATTTGAAATATCGCTACCGCAGCCATCGCTCCCTTCAGAACTCTACATATTTAAACAGAATTTCAGTTACCAGAAAAACTCATCTTTAGAGAAAAAAAGAAGCAGGGGGGAGAGCCCACTGATTTAATGTTTTATCAAGAGGAAAAGAGTATAGAAAGAGGCTTGCTGAACATCAAATGGGCTCCAGTGCGGCGAATTTAACAAGGCAGAGAGCAGTGCAAATTGGAAGATTTAAAAGCCTGAAGTTTAAACATCACTTTTGTTTTCCAAAGCTCTAGATATTAATAACACTATTGTGCAAATTATAAGTCTTCCCTTTTTAAGAGACAGCGGAGAAATTAAACATTTACATAGACCAATTGATTGCAATTCCAATGGCAGATATTTCCAAGTCCCCTTTCCTCTGTGCCATCTCTCCTGATCCAATGAATGACATCACCTCATTACCCAGGATCCCTCCTTGGCTGCACTGTACAGTGTTTAAAATGCTCACTCCCCTCTTCCCCCAATGTCTATTTCTCGTTCCTTCCTACAGTAACTGCTGATGTCTGGTCCATGCCCTTATCACAGTTTTCCTGAAGTGCAATCACTCATTAACTGTTCTTTGTTTCAATCTCTTTAGCCTCCAGTCCACCCAGATTTCTTTCCCTCCACTTGTCCACTAAACTATCTGTTCCATCAAGATCCTTCTCTGCTCAGGAATCTTCTATCAGTCCCGCTGCCTGTAAAATGAAGCCCAATTCCTTAGCTGCGCTTTCAGGGCCTTCCACATGTGCTGGGCCACACCCTGTGTCTTCTGCTCCCAGATTCTCCAGCCAAGCCAGCATCTTCTCTATGCTCCCTCTCATATCTGTCTTATTCTTATCTGCCCCTGTGGTCCTTTGACTGAAACGTCTTCTCCTTTCTTTCTATCCATCCTACCCCTTCTTTTCCTTCAAAAGCCACCTCAGATGCCTCTTTCTTCACAAGCTTTGGATACTCCAGCCCACTCTGAGAAAGGGGTTTAATATAGAACCATGTTCTGTCCAAACACTTCACACCTAACATTTAACTAGGTGTACTTCCTAACTGGTGAAAAAATGAGATATTTTATATCATGGTTGTGCCCTTCACAGTTGTATAAAAAATAGTGTTGAGTCTTTTTGTTCATTAAATAATACAATTAGTAGAATTGTATTAGCCACCATTTATTAAGGACCTACCACAGGCCACCTTACGTATGAATTTATATATTTTAAGCCTCACAAGCAACCCTGCATGTTAATGATATTCAATCTGAAAATATGGGACGGGGAGGATAATGGAGAGAAAGCATATATTTTTTTTTTCCTAATTCCACCTCTGTCCTTGGTTCTATATAGAGAGATTCATAATTGTTATCTCATTTCATCTCTTTCCATCCTATCATTAATAGCCATGTATTTTAATCCCATTTTTCAGATAAAGAAATTAAGGCTCAGTGGGATTAATAACTTGTTCAAATTCAGTAACTAGTGAGTGCAGAACTGAAAATCGAATTCTTGTCTGTCTGACTGACTCAAAAGTTGCTCTTTTCACTATCTGTGCCTCTGTAGACAAGCATCTGTCATTGGTATACGCACTAAATTCTCTTTTTCATCTGTAGAATGGAAAGAACAATTCAGTTTTGTCAACTTTGCTCTAAAATAGAGATTGTGCTTGAAAAATCTCTCAAGCATTATATGTTAGATTTGTCATAAATATCATTTGGCTGGAGCCTGGAAATCCAGTCTTTATTTCTCCAAGCTGCATAAAGCGCCACTAAGCCAGAAAGAAAGCTTCACCCACTGAGACCAGCAAATATCACTTTCCAATAGTAAACAGCTCGGTGCAATAGTATTTACTTCTGGCATGATGGTGCATGAACTGAAACAACTACACCTGCATCTGTAGAGTACTTTTAATGCATATTGCATATCACAGAAAAACATATTTAGGCTGCATTTGATGTGCAGTTGTGTGTGTGTGCCTATGTGTGTGCATGTGGTATAGATTGTTGACTTTAAACAAACAGACTGCCAGATATTTCTCCAGCAAAATGGGTTTATCAAGAACAACAAAAAATCACAATTCGTGACCTGTGTCTAATAGCAAATGACAAATAAGTCCAGAGAACAAAGGAGAGGAATGTTTTTTTATAGAAGAAGGGAGGAGTTCAGAGGTCTTGTTGTAAACAAAGAATCCATTGGAGGAAACCGGAAATTCAAAGTGTGGTGGCTTTTCATAGGCTAAATTGTAATAGTTTTTCATTGGCTGAGTGGTTGCCGGGTGAAGAGATGATCTTCCTTCTTCTTGCTGGAGCAGTAGAGTAGAAAAACATCTTCCTGTTGGAGATGGAAAGTACATTTCTTTCCGTTCAGGGTAACTGATGATGAGTGTAGGGCCTCAGGCTTCCCCTACAGGCCGTCCCAACTCCAATTTAAATAAGGTTTCTGCTCATTAATCTTCACTGTGTGTGTGTGTTAAATAAGCAACTAGACACATTTTTCTCTTCTCTTGATTAAAGTCACTGGTAAAATATGGAGCCAGAAGGTTTAGTGCAAAAACAGCAGGAAAAATCCAATTCTACCCTTCAACACAAAGAATAAACCATCATAAGAATGTTTAGGATTGAAGGGGGAAGGAACATGCCCTTTTACCTCCTCCTCACTCCATATGTGGATGCTATGCACCAGCTGTGCCATCCCCACCTTCCCCTCCCTTACTTTTCCAGAAGGTATAACTTTTAGTTACAGGCACTGGAAAAGAAGTGTGGTCTAGGACAATGATTTTCTAACTTTTATTTTTCAGCAAAAAATATTCTTTCCTCCCAAGTAGAATCTAATGTGAAATCTTAACACATAAAAGAGAGAAAATGATATTTTGACATAGATACTTACCAATTTAAATGTTTATCTTTCACTTTAATATAAATTCAACCCAAGGAGAAAGTTTTGATGAACACAAAATTTGAAATTAGGATTGCGCATGACAGGTGTAGTCATATGTTTCTCAGGGATTCCCTTTCTATATTTTGTGTTGGCTACACATTACCAAGAATATCCTAATCCAAGTAGATAAGTAGTAGTAGGGTACTTGACGATAAAATTTAAGTTGAACAAATATATGCAGGTCTGAATTAAAAGAAAATGAAGTAAAATGAAATAAAATAAAAAGCAAAAAACGGTCTTGAGCTACAACCATACTAATCATTGATTTAGCTGTAAGAATTTCAAATACTTGCAGAAGAGAAGGTTTTTTCTGATATCTGTATAAAAACATATTAGTCTAGCAGCCCAGCTTTACATGCTGGTTAGCTCTTGTGTGTTATCAGTTGGTATATAAGACATCTGACTACTGTGTAAGTGTGTGCGCTTGTACGTGTGTGTGTGTGTGTGTTTACTGCAGCTTTGATCAGAATAAATATTTTTGAATTGCAAAACATGATAATTAAATTAATATGGAACTTTGAATTGATGGTTTCCACTGAACTTTAAAATTCTAGACTACACAATATGAAAATGCATATTCTAAGGTATGGGGAAGCAGCGAGAGTGGATCTGGGATCATAGTCACCAAAAGTGGACTGCTATACCAATTTAACTCTCAGTGGGCCATACATAGTGTAGCAAGACCATTGACACTTGGTGATCAAAGGATGTGGAACAAGTGTGATCTGTCAGTCAGCAAGAGTGGGTGGTCCCAGTGCGTCTTTGTGGAACTCGATTATGCCGCTTCTCAAAGAAACTACCAATGGGACCCCCAAACACATGCATCAGCCTATCTAATCTTGCTGCACGAGTGTCTTCACAGTCTCACCCTGGCGTTAACTCATGCTGTAACCCCTGCCCAAGTTTCCTTACCTCCCCCTCCTTTGAATTGATCTAATTTACCTTCATATTATTTATTCTTGAAGCAACTTAAATGTCAGTTCCTCTCAACAAGTTTTCTGAACTCATCCTTACCGTAATGTCCAGGCAGAAATATTGTTGGCATATTGCTTTGTTTATCGATTGTTGCTATTAATAGAATTATATTAGCCATCATTTATGAATTACCTACTATAGGCCAGCTTGCATATTAATTTATGTCCTTTAATGTTCCCAATCAACTCTGCATTGTAGTGATATTTAACTGATATTATAAGCTTAGAGTAGTTATACAACCTACCCAGATGTCACACATCTGCAAGGGCAAGATAAACTTTAAGCTTGTTTTTCATGCCTCCAAAATCTGCCATATTTCCATCTGCTATTTTTTTCTTCTTCTCTGAACTGTTGTCTGGGAGCATTTTGTACATACTTTGGGGATGACATTTATCAAGTGGTGTGGCAAATAAGTGTCCCCATGTTGTTTGCCTCCTGCATGGGAGTCTGAGAACATCTCGAAAGAGCAAATGGTGTCTAAACCAGATCTCTAGATTTGGCATCTAATTATGGCTCCAAATTAGTTGAATTTAATCTAAATGTAAAGAACCAGTAAACTAGTGGCTAAAAGTTATACTATCTCATCCCGTCACCTACCTGCAGACAAGAACTGCAAACAGTCCATCCCACCATGTTTCCCCGAAAATAAGACCTAGCCGGACCATCAGCTCTAATGCGTCTTTTGGAGCAAAAATTAATATAAGACGTATAGTAAAGTCTTATATTTCTATAAGTAAAGTCTCATATTACTATAAGTCTTATAGTAAAATAAGACCGGGTCTTATATAATATAATATAATGTAATATAATATAATATAATATAATATTACATAATATAATATAAGACTGGGTCTTATATTAATTTTTGCTCCAAAAGACGCATTAGAGCTGATGGTCCAGCTAGGTCTTATTTTCGGGGAAACAGGGTAGCTAGAAGGTGTTCCTGCTTTTAAGCATTATTGCTACATGTTAGCCTGGAACTGTACTTGGGGTCTAGATCACCACTGCTCAAAGTGAGATATTGCTCAGGAGGATGAACAGAGTTCCGTGCTCCTAAATATTTAGCACACTCTGCATATTAGATTAACCCTATTAGAAACATAAGCATCAGCATATTAAAGACTCTAAGGAGAAAAAAAAAATCTTATTCAGCGTAGCAATTCTCAAACTTGTATGCACACCATACAATTTTTTCAGATAGCACCTATTTGTCCTTGAACCGAGAAGTTCTGTAGAGCCCTCTTTGTAAAGATTAGGTCTGGCCTAATCTTTTATTGATTGACATCTTGCCATATTCCACAAAAGGCTTATGGTGGCTGAGTGAGACTTCAGTTTTAGTCTGTTTCTTCTCTGAGTTCAGCAGGAAGCTGTGAGCCATTTATTTCTTTCCTTTATAAACACGGGGACTCGTTTTCCTACACCTTGTTTCATCAGAAGGCTCTCAGGGTCATTTCACTTTCTGTGCACATTTGGGATTTGTGGAATCAAAGTGATCCTAAGGGAAATTAGAGTCAGGAAAATCCCCTCCATTTTAAGCACCATCTGTTTAGAGATGGAGGGAGAAACCCTGACTCCTACCACTCCATTTGAGCACTGCCACTGCTGTGGGATTTTCCCACCACGTTTTAAAAGTACTGTATAACACTGCCATGTTGTTTTTCCACAGAACTCACATCACCTAGTATGTTCTTACGGATATTTTTTATCTAAGTGATTTCTCCGGAGGTCAAGGGAAATTTACGCAACATCGTAAGTCATGGAACCTCCTACAAAGTCCTACATTATCTGGGTATAGTGCATTAGTATGTATATAAATGCAGTGATCTTATCAGTTCACCAAAGTCTTACAGTTCTTTGCCTTTAGTTGAAATCATTTCAGCTCAGTGTGTTAACTCTGATTATGTGTATCTGATCAGAATCTCCAGCTACCAGTTGCAAATGCCTTTGATTTTCAGACTTGGGGAAATGAATTAATTATCATGGAATAAATTTAGATTAGTAGATGTTTTTGAAAACATGGACTTCATGGTTGAGGGAGGAGCAATAACTGAGTGCAAGCCCTGGATCTCCTTTGTACAAGAGGAAGACTTTGAGGCTCTGGGAGATTACGTGACTTTCTCAAGGTCACACAGCAATGCCCTGGCAGAACAACAACTAGAACCCAAGGCTTTGCTTCCTGTGCTGGTGCAATCAAAGACACAGTTTGCTGCAGAGGAGACATCTACAAGCTGTATGTAATATTTGCATAACATATTACAGTAAAAACAGAATCCCAACTGAGATTCTCAGCAGGAAAATAACACTTATTTAATCAGGGTTCTATTTATACTTTCATTGTGAAGGTTAGGTTAAGATTCACTGGCTTGATTAAGGGTGCTGCCTACACATGAAAGTGTTTACTGAGCTGGGCTCCCTGGAGTGAAATTCAAACAAACTTGTGACATCCAAAGCACATTTTCACGTCCTGAAAGCCATGAATACCTTTATTGAGAGCCAAATCTTTTCCTTAAAACAAACAAATCATTAGCCTTGAGGATAAACTGTAAACAGTCTGCCAAGACACAAAGAGTCCTTCCTCTGGGCCTTCAGTGGCATTGCATCCTTAGTGTTAGTCTTTAAACCTAATGAATATGAATATACCTAGAAAAGCAAAATGAAAAGCTTCTGTGCACTCAAAAGCATTAGCATGTACTTTATACTATTTGATCTTAAGGATAATCCTGCAGGGTTGGAAAAGCTGATATTATTATCTCTGTTGTACACATAAGGAAGCTGAAAGCACCTAGGGGTTCAAAGACCTGTCCAAGGTCTCCCAACTTGTTAATGAAGGAAAGCACTAGAATGGAGAGGAGGGACGTTTTTTTTCCTCATCATTTAGGCTCAGTGCATGAACCACAGTGCCACCTACTGAATAAAGTGTTTCCTTACTAGGGAGAAGGGGACAAGGAGTAAGGGCACCTCAATGTACTTTGTTCTCTCTCCCATTGAAAGCACCAATAGTCTGAAAGAAGCCAACCACAGGAAATGGTTTCCAGGTTAGAAGGAAAGGGAGCAGAAGAGACCCAGTAGAGTGGAGCTGAGTCGGAAGTGGAGGGTGAAGCTGAGCTCTCTCTGTGGCTCTGCTGATTGGTGTATATGGATAGAGCCTCTTGCTCAGTGGCTGTGCTCTGCTGAGAACTAAGCAGCAGCTCCATCTCTCACTGGGTCTGTGGCCTTGGGCCAGTCATTCTACATTCCAAACCTCAGCTTCCTCGGGCATTTTTATGTTGACCAAATGAATTAAAGGAGCTAGAAAGCCCAGCTCTGTGTCTGACAAGCACTAGAAGCATAACAACAAAGATTTATTTACCTGTGTGGGTGTATCATTCCATTCATCAAATAGGTATTGAGGATTCACCACACCTACAACCCAGGGTTGCACAATATAGAAAAAAAAAAAAGGCGGAAACACAGTCTTTGTGCTGAAAATCGGATTCACACATTGACGATTCAAGACTTAAAACTCTCTGGCAAGGATACTGTTACTTTTTAAAGGATTGCAAGAAAAAGTCATTGGACGATCAAAATATCATTAAATAATATTGGCATTTCCAGCAGTACACCAAGTAAATAGGGACGCTGTTTGAGATCAGTAGGTCCTGACACCCTGACCTCCAGCCTGACCCTGAATTGAGCAAGAAGTGCTTCCTCTCTACAGCGCTGCCCGGTCTCCCTTCTGTTCCCAGTTCTTGGCAGTGCCCAGAAAGGGCCCTTCCAGGCATGCCTGATTGTCCCCAGCCCCGATCTATTCTCTTGTGCCCATGTCTCCCCAGGATCCCATCCTCCCCAGAAGAGCTCACCTTCAGCTCAGGGTGCAGGCTCTGGCACTACTCTGGCACATGCTCTGTCTCACTGGCTTTGGCATGTCCTCTTCCTTCTCTGAGAACTGAAGTTTCTTTTAAACAGACAAACAATTACTAGTGTGTTATCCACACTCGACTCTGTGTTGGTACAACGTCGGCTGATGGATAGTAGCAGGCGGCTTGATAATGGGACATCTTTAAGCTGATTGCCACTGGAGATAAGTGATGTCTCTGAATGGGTGCACTTTTGTTCAACTTCTGAAGGCAGAGGGGACGGGGAAAGTTGTCTTTATTTATTTATTTATTTGCCTTTTAAAAAATAGAAGCCTTTTGGAGCATGGCTACACCTCCTCCGAGATTCTCATTTCAGATTAGGCTATCAGGTGTACAGTGCCATCAGAGGCTTCCGCTTCAGTCACAGCTGCTGTTTGATATTCAAGCCTTTCAACAGATCCTTCCGAACAGCTGACACTCCCTTGCTGTCTGGCTCTGCGTCCTTGAGGACAGCTCCATTAACCACCGGCCTCTCTCTCCCATCTTCTCAGCTCCTCTCCTTTCCTGTCTCTCTTTCTCCCCTTCTCGTATTTTGTCACGGCCCTCTCTCTTTTCTCTCTCATTTCTCTCTACCTTCCCCTTTCTGCAGCCACTTTCATCCTTCTTCCCTCCTTTCCCTCCTCTCCAGTTGCCATTTTGTGTCCTGCTGCCTTTGTCCTTTTTGCTCTGAGTGTCCACATCTCCCTCCCACGCCTCCCTCTCCACTGGGCTCTCTCGGTCTCTTTCCTCTCCCTGCCCAGCCCCCTGCCTGCTCAGCATCACGGGGTGGCAGGGGGAAGCCAGGCCTGGGGAGGCTGCCAGGGTTTTAGGATTGTAAGCATCACCTTTATAGAGTACAGAAGCTTGACAAAGTCATGGGAGCCGTTAGAGCTCAATCTGAGGAGGGAGGCGGGTGCAGGAGGGAGAAGCACTGAGTAGGGTGCTGGGGGTAGGGCTGGAGGGAACAAGAGAAAAGAAGAGGGTCAGAACACGAAATGGAACTGTTGGCAACCACTGCCTGACTTTGGCAGCCATGAGAAAGGAAGGTTCATTTGTCACAGATGAAGCCTCCTTCCCGCCAGTTACCACTGTTTAGATCCAAAGATACGAAGGAGAAAGCAGAGAACCAGTCAATCTTTTAAAGGGGCCAGTTGCTGCATCTAACATCGGGGTAAGTGGCAGTGGAAGATGGGTGATGACCTGATGTAGGTTCTCTGGTGGTGAATGGAGAAAAGCATCTTTGTAAACACATTGCACCTCATGGGGAGCAGAGAGAAATTCAATTAGGTTTGAATGAGAAAGGTAACTTGAATATCAATGAATTGTCTAATTGAAGATAATGAAGACCTGGGGGCACCCTGCCAGGTTGATTCCCACACCCAAATCCAGAGATTTTTCCCGGGGATTAAAGACACAATTTAATTACACATTTCTATTAGATTAGGTGCTGATGACATTCAGCACTCTGAGTTAATTACATAGTTAATTACACAGCCAATAACTTCCTTTGCCTAACAACCCTGCTGGATGCAGCCTGGTGCTGCAGAGGGGGTCCCTGTTCCTGGAATGGGAGCTCTGGGAGCCAAAGGTGTGGGAGCATCTTTGGCAAGGGGACATGTGAATACTAATAGGGAATTATTCTAATTGTCCCCTGTTCTCAATGAACAGTAAATTATTCTAATAGCATTTACCATTGTACTCATTCGTTATCTAAGGGTAATTAAGAATGAAGGGCTTCCAGAGGCCTCCCCTGTGGCACAAACAAGGCTGCACTAAGTGGGGCTGCCTTCATTTTGGATGCCAGGCAGATGTCCCCTCCAGGAGATGTCCCCTTCTTCTTGGTCTCTCTGATTCACTCCAGGACTGAGCTTTGTACTTGCCAAGGTGTTTTCACAGGCTCATCTTGTTTGGTTACAAACAAAGCTATGCGGTAGGTTTCAGTTTCTTTATTATGTTATCTGGGGGGAAGAGGGTGGTCCAGTGATTTGTCCCAGTCAAGTGGTGATCTGGGTTGAACCCAAATCTCACTCTTGTTCCTCCATACCACAGGACCTTGCAATTCAACGTAGTTCTTTCTGGGTTTTAATTCAAGGGTCAATATGGTTTGAGTTTGGGGTATGGACAAAAACAGAGTTCAACCTATCGAGTTGGCTGCCTGGTAGAACAACGACCAGAAGTGAAATATTAATTATTCCCAAGATTTCCAGAAACCATTGTGGGGGGGCTAAGACATAAGGAGACCGTGCATGGAAGGGTCCGGATCTCGTATGTAGCTACTTTCCTGAATCCATTCATGCCGGCCTCAAATAGCAACAACCCTAGGTGAAAATGACAGTGGCCTTTACATCTTTTAAGAAAACTGGGTATTTGATTTACCCGAGCCACCATCTGTGGGAGTGTGAATCATATGAGAAAGGCAGTTGTCATGCTGAGGGCAGAGAAAGGAGAGGAAAAGCCTGCCTCGCAGCCTTACAAGGAAGCTTTCCTGGAGGAAGGAGAAAATCGTCAGATACGGCGTGATACTGGCCAGGTCAGCCTGTGTGAAAAGGCAATGACAAGCATTCTAGTGATTATTATAGACCGAAAGCTTGTGCCTCACTCCCCACCCCCCAAATTCAGGTGCTGAAGCCCTAACCCTCCATGTAGCTGTATTTGGAGTAACAGAGTAATTCAAGTTAAATGAGGTCAATAGGATGGGGCCCGATCCCATAGGGTGAGTGTCCTTCTCAGAAAAGACACCAGAGACTCCCTTTCTCTCTCTCCATGTGCACTCAGAGAAAAGGCCAGGTGAGGACACAGCTAGAAGGCAACTGTCTGCAAGCCAAGAAGACAAGTGTCACCAGACACTGACTTCCAGCCTCTAGAACTGCGAGAAAATAAATGTCTGTTGCTTAAGCTACACCGTCTGGTACTTTGTTATGACAGCCAGAGCTGACTAATACAATGATAAAATGGTAAATGAAACCCAACGATGGTTTCCGAACACCTCATTCTCCTCCGTTACCTCTCCACCTCACCCAACACACATGTATTTTTTTATGGATTGGACCTCATACCATGCCCCTTGCCTGGATCATTCAGCCCGGCTTATCCGTCAAAATGTATCTCTTATTCAAAATTCTACTATAAAGGCACTCTCAACACCATCTCTTTCGTTTTTCCTACCTCTCTAATTTGTACATGATCCTACACTTACCATACTGTAGTTTCATGCTTTGTTTCCATACCTGCTACCCCCACTGGAGAGTACGGCACATGTAGACGTCAGCTATGTGTTCCCCACCTGTGTCCGCTGTGGGTCCAGCATGGCGCCAGCCCGTGGAAGGTACTTGTCTTTGTCTGTTCAGGCTGCTGTAACAGAATACCATGGACTGGGTGGCTTATGAACAACAAAAATTTAATACTCAAAGTTGGGAGGCTGGGAAATCCAAGGCACAGGCAGATTCAGTGTCTGGTCACAGAGGGCATCTTCTGTGTCCTCACATGGTAGAAGGGGCGAGGGAGCTCTCTGGGTCTTCTTTTATAAAGGCACGAATCCTTATTAGGGTTCCACCCTCATGACTGAATCACTTCCTGTGTTAATTGTGTTTTCTGTTCCCTGTTTTGTATGGTATTTTACCATAGTACAACACCTTTCTGGCTGGCGGTGGAGACCACCCCCCAAAGGCTAGCACATTCTTAAAGGTAGCAAAGGACCCAACTGGGAGCATGCCTTTGATGTTAAACAACCCATTCAGAGCCATAGCCCCTTTCTCTGGCCTGTCCATCACAAGAGGCAATATTCTTCTGCCTTAATCATCCCAGAGCCTGGGGCCAGGCAACTTGGGACCACCCCTGTGGTCCAACATCCATCAAAACTATTCAAAGTAAACAATCCCTAAGTTGGTTGCTCTGCCCTGCCTTGCCTTTCCTATGGAAACCCCAATAATGACAGTGGTCTAAGCCTTCCCCTTGCTTCTGCTTCTGCTTCCTGACCAAAGCCACTCCTGTGCCCAGACCCTGCCTCTTGTTTCTAAGGAAACTGTGAGTAACAGTAAACATTTCTTTCAATAACATTGACTTCTGTGTGTCTCAGTCACCTGTATAAATTAAGACCTGGACAAAAACACCTCCCAAAGGCGCAACCTCCAAATACCATAGCAGTGGAGATTAGGTTTCAATATATGGACATAGGGGGACAGTAACATTGAGTCTATGGCAGTACACAATGAGTACTTCAGAACTGAAATTTCTGTTTTGTTGCAGGTATTTGGAAAATTAAATATTCAGTCATGCAACAGATTTGACTATCCTGGATTTTTCTCATTGAGGTTTTGACTCCACAGTTCTGGCCAGTGTGGCAGCTCTTGGACATGCCTCTCAATGTGGCTTTGATGGCCAGTAAACTTTTGTAGCTCTGGAGTCTTTGGACATCAGTCGCCAAGCGAGTCTTGGCAGGGAGTAGGTTTGGAAGGGACGAGGGGCTATCTTGTGCAAGGTAGTCTCCCCACCTTGGACTTGCAGTTGGCCCCACAGCCCCCACAGCCTCCCAGCTCCTGGTGCCATATATTCCCCTTCATCTGTGTCCTCTCACCTTCCATTCCCACTGCAGCCTGTCCACTCATCCGGTCCTGATCTGAGAATTTTATCCTCACTGTTTCTATCAAAACGAACCTCTTCAATGCTGCATTACAGCAAGGGTCCTGTTTCCCATTGCAGAGAGTCTAGCAGTCTCGATTAAGATGTAGTAACAAAACCTCAGAAGGCTCAGTGCACTATTTGCATTTCACCAAAGGCTCCTTTAATTCCTAACCTCACTGGCTCTCGACCTGGGGTGGTACCACTCCTGGGAGGCATATAGAAATGGTTCAGAAGTTCCTGGTTGGCATAACAGGGTGGGTTGCTGTGGCTTAGTGGGCTGAGAACAAGGATGCTAAATGTTTTACACTATGGATGCTAGTCAGGAACGATGAATGGTCCCCCACAAAGTGGCAATCACCCCCCTCTTTAAAGACATTGCACAGGAAAAGGGGCTGTCAAATGCTGCCGGCCGCAAGTCCTGGAATGGAGAGGGAAGGTTCTCATGTTGGGGACAGGAAGCCTTCTTAGTGGCTGTTTGTCCTGCGTATACTCGGACCTGCCTGCGTGGTAACCTCCTAGTCCTTCCTGACCTCCCCAGAGCCTGTCCCCCTCCCTCACCAGGGATCCTCCACTGTGTATGGTCCCCATAGATAGGAACAGGATACGGACGCAGGATTTGACAAGCTCACATTTCCAGGTGCCACATTGTCTTGGAAATCTCCTTCTCCTCTCACACTACTCGTGGCCTGAACAAGGTTCCCTCAGGGAGGGCAGCCTCATGGCAGGGTAACAGTGGGTTGGCGATCACTGTTGCTGGATACAGTCTGAGGCTGCCCTATATAATCATAGATGTTTTAATGGCTCACTTGAAAATAGGGGGCACACAGCAGCTATGAGTTGACATTTCCTGGGGGAACCCTCACTCATTTGAAAAACATCCCTCTGGAGAGTTTCACTTGCCACAGAAAAGTCCGAGAGAGCTACCCTGAACCAACATTTCAAGTATGCATGCTCAGGTGATCAGGTCACATGGGGTCAGCTGGATATACCGTCTCTGTTTCAGAGGACTTTCCAGAGGGAGGAGGTGTGTGCCTCAAACCTTCTCCTCTGCAGTCACATTCTTCGGGGGGTGATGAGACAGCAGAACAGAAGACATATGACTTGGAGTCCTTGGTTTCAAGCAACTGAAACTGACACTAGCCAGGAAAGGAATTCATTTACAGGATATTAAGCATTTAACTGATTTGTCAGGAATGCAATGAGATCCATTTTTAGGAAATAGTCCGGAACAAAGGGAAGTTGGGAAGCCATCCCAGAGCCAAGATTGGTCCACAGGTCTAGACCTCTACTGCCATTGCCACCCAGAGGACGCTGCAGGTGGCCCTGCCACACTGGACAATGGGTGTACCTGGCTCACTGCCAGCCCTGCCCTTAAGAGACTAGGCTGCTGCTGCTACTACTTCCGGGGGGCCCCTTGCCTGTCTTTCTTTATGCCGCAGCTCACAACACGAAGTTCTGCGTGGATATATATGACTGGCCAAGTGTGGGTCAAACACCCATGCCCTATTTCAATCTTATTTCAAGGGAAGATGGAAAAGTGTCTGATCTTTTTAGTTCCCACAAGAGAAGGTGGATCCTGCCTCCTTTCACGTGAAATACACACAGGTGGAGATACCCCAAACATAGGAAACGTGCTTGGATGAGAGAGAGCCAAAAATGGGCAAATAACTATTGCAAAACACATACGCACACAAAAACCAAAGGAAAAAAAAACCTCATAATAATGCAAGAGAGCTACATGGAAATTTCTAGCACACAGAAAATAGTAGTGTGGTATTGATACTCAAGACAGGAAGAAATCGGGAAGAGGAGGAATATTAAATTCTTGGCCCCAAGGCTGAGAATTGAGATTTTCTTATCCTCCACTCACAAGATCAAAGGAGACTTAGATGAATCACTTGCCTACAGTGGCATTGCTAGTCAGGGACAAGCAGGATCCAGAATCTACCAGCCACCCCCTTGCCCAATGCTCAGTTCTCCAGGGGCCCTGCCAGCCTCACAGGGAAATTCTGTCCAGTCCTGTGAGCCCCGGGACCTGAGCACCTTCAGCCAGAGGACACAGACGTTCCCCCTGATGTGTGTCGCTTTCATCCAAAGCCCCTGAGACTCACTCCCACATGGGGACATCAAAAGCAGGCAGCCTGGAGAGAAGGCTCAAGTCTAGAAGGGGAGTGAGCAGTTTCATTCCTGTTGGTTTTGATATAGGGAAAATGGGCAAATATGACGTATATAAATGTGGCAGGTTGAATTACTGTCTCCAATTCTTCATCCCCACCGTGTCCAGACCTGACGAGAGTGGCCTCATTGTAAGCCTTGCGTATTTCCATTGCTCTCTTGTGCCTCTGCTGTCACCACGAGAACATGCCTTGACTAGCAAACTGGTCCAGGAGATGACAGACACAGCAGACAGAGTCTTTCCAGCAGAACACAGCTTAAGTGAGTCAACCCCCCAGCCCACCATCACCATCCCAGTCAAAGTGCAGAGGTGGAAGTGAAAATAAGCCATTGCTATTGTACGCCCCTGACTTTTACGACTGGCTGGTAAAGCATCGGTTACTAACCAATACCATAAGCAGCATGGAAATCAACCCCTCCCAACACACACACACACATACACACACACACACACACACACACACTCTTGTTCACACACATGCATCTAAAGCACAGCCAGCAGTTGCTTGAACTTGCTTCCTACTCTGTGCAGGGCCTGTGCAGCTAATGACACACCAGACACACGGTTGGCTTTGTAACCCTGTCTTCTTCCTCTGGATCCTCCCAGCACCTCTCGGGTCAATGAAGATGACCACGAGCCCGGGGGCTAGCAGCACCCTCCTCTCAGCCACGGGCAGAAGGGGAGGAGTAGGGGCGGTATCCAGACCATCGTGTTACCAAAGGCGCCGTGTCGTGTACAAGTCAACAACCAAACACGTGGGCACTGAGGCTGTGTAGAGAGCATTAATTATGAACACAGAATGGATTCTAATAATTCCGAGAGCTACGTCAGTCACAGAGTCATGTCAGAGCACCAAGTGCAAGGCGTACCCAGTGAACGCCCGAACCAGACAACTCCTAACCAGACGCAGGGGGAAGTGTGACCATCTGGACAGCTTCATGAGACTGCAGATGGGGGCGCCATACCCAATCCTGAGCATAAAATCAGAGCTCTGTGCCGGCCCATCGCTCAGGCCGCAACTGACGAGCCGCACCTGCACTGTCCCCGACGGAAGCCGGAAGCCTCACCTCCTGACAGTCTCACTAGCCCTGCCTGATGCTCCGCACCCCAGTGCCCTAGGGACTCTCGCTGAACACTGGACTCTCTCATCCTTCTTTCCTCAGACTTTGTTTGCCTCGCCTGTGTGACCCTCTTGTGTGAAACCACTCTACCTCGACTACTGGGCGCTAACCTCTGGGTGGAGCCTCGCGTAATGCCCGGGGTAAACCGAGTCAGTAGGACTAGATCCATAGCTTCATTCTAATAAAGTCTGACATTGTGGAAAAACACAAATGTATGTGAGACTCCTACTTTGAAAGCCACCACCTGCTCATGACAGGCTGGCTGGCCGTTAGAAAATGCCAGGTGCAGCCCCCATTCTTGAGCTTCTCAGCACCCCCATGAGGTTACATAAAAGGGCCTCAAAGGTTAGGTCAAATATCACCATGGACATTCCAGCCACAGGGATTGGCACCAAGTATGTGCAAGGAGCAGGCTGAGAGCGTGCGAGCGGGAAGGGGACGAGTGGTCGAGTGTAGCTCCAGCCAGAAGACAACCACATATGGGGAAGATTGTAAGGAAACAAATGAACGAAGCTGGGTGGCCTCTCGGCAATGCAAGTCCTCCACGCATGAGCTGAGAGGCGAGGCTGACTGGTGGCTTTTAATCTCACGGGAGCTATCCTACAGGAGCATCTCCGTTAGATACAGGCTTGGACAAACTGCGACAGCAGGACGGCATCTCCCCCACCCCCGTCACGGACCCACAACCAAGCCCAGGGTGGACGGGGTGGGGGGGCGCCTTTCATTTGCCTAGTCATTGGTGGGCAGGAGCTGCCCCAGAGCCTGCGCTGGGAGTTGAGGATCCTGAAAGGCTGGGCGGCTGAGCTGAGAGGATGAAGCGTGTCTGCAATCAGAGTACCTGACGGCTGAATGAACCCCGATCTCCAGGAGCCGTGAACCACGAAGGGAACAGGAGGATCACATTCCAAGGAAACACTTTATCACCGAGAGACAACATATTGCTCATGGATTCCAGGCAGCTGGTTTCTCAATTCAGGATGCAGTGAATGTTTTAATAAATTCCTCTTCCGTGGGGAAGATCGAGATCCCAGGTTTCTGAAAGCTGGCTTCAGACGGAGGGTAGCACACAGATTCCTGCTGGAGGAGGAAGGAGGGGCAGAGCCCAGGCTAACCGTGCCACTCCGATCTTGGATTTGAAACAAGTCTCCTCGGAGCAAACCTCTCTATTTCTCTCTAAATTTCTGGTAATTAGGCAGGCGCAGGCAATCTTATTGTTTGTTTTCATGTAATATTCATTTAAACTCAATCCTCTAAACATCAGTGGAGTCCCTTCTCACTGGTTAAACATTCCAGACGCTGGAGGTGGATATGGGAGCTGTCTCTGACTTGGCTGGAGAAGTAGAAAGGACAGTTAGGGAGCCAAGGACACCCTGTCCCAGCTGCTGTGTCTACTCTCTGGTAGGAACCCCCTCTCTGTAGCCCACGGGTCTGGGCAGAAGGAGGGAGCCAAGAAGCACACAGGTCATCTGGCAGCTGCCGATGGAGGATGAAGGAGATGCAGGCTGGAGAGGCCCTGAGGGACGTTCCGCAGACTCTTGGTCCTGGAACCTTTTCATGTCACAGCCCAGAGCTCCAAGGCCCAGAGAGGGAGAGTGACGTGCCCAAAACCGACCATCTCAGGTCTGCCTTCCGGTGTTGTTTTACCTTTACCAGACCACTTCCTCTGAATGGGGAGAACTGTTCCAGATACTCTTTCTTACAAAAAACATTTACGGGCAGACCTCGTTTTACTGTGCTTTGCTTTATTGCACGTCACAGATACTGAGTTGTTTACAGATGTTTACAGATTGAGAGCAAGACCCTCCATCAGCAAAAACAGTATGACTTGCCATGCTTGCTTTGTCGCAAAGCTCACTTTATCTCCGTGGTCTGAAACCAAACTGAAAATACGTCTGAGGTATGCCACAGGAATAATCTTTTTGCTGGTGAAGGGTCTTTACCTTTGATTTGTAAATAAAATGCAACATCTGTAAAGCACAATAAAGCAAAGCACCATAAAACAAAGTAGGCCTGTATATGAATCCCGGCTCTGCCACTTCTCGTCTGTGTCACCACGAACGAGACACTTCTTTCTCTGTGCGTCATCTTTCTCAGGAGGGAACTGGGACTCTCAAAGCCCCCCCCCAGGAGTCAGATTACATGAGATAATACATAAAGGGCTCAGCACAGTGTCTGACCTCCACCAAACTACTTACTGAATTTTAATGATATTCCAAGCAATATTCTGAGTGTTTTACATAAACATTTCCATTTAATCCTCAAAACAACCCTTTGCAGTAGAAACTGTTGCTATCCTCCTTTTCACAGACGAGAAATCTGAGGCATGGAGGAGCTAAGGAGCTTTCCTAAGGTCGCAGAGCTGGTTCACGGAAATGCCAATATTCATACCTAGGCATCTGTGTTCTCCCTACTGCCTATACCAGGTAGTCCTGCATATCCTAGGAAGGGCAAACTTAGGAGTGAGGGCCCTAAACAATTCTTCATGTTGCTTCTTGATTCTTCTTCTTTTTTTTTTTCACCTTCTTCTTCTTTTTTAAAACATTTTGTTTTCTCAAACTTTTATTTATATAAGTATGTTTTTCCAGGACCCATCAGCTCCAAGCCAAGGAGCCACCTCAATCCAGATGTGGAGGGCACAGCCCACAGTGGCCCACGCGGGGATGGAACAGGCAACCCTGCCACTAGAGCACCACACTCCAACTAACTGAGCCAACCGGTCGCCCCTCGCCTTCTTCTTTTAAAAGGAAAAGACTCTTATCTGTGGTTCCAATCCTTATCATCACCAATGAGAAGATTCATAGCATTAGAGGGAATAAGCACAAGCCCTGAAGCCATGAAACACCATAATTAAGTTATCAAAGACCTTGGGTTTCGTCATAACTCAGTGGACTTCAGTTCTGAGCTGTCCTTTAGGAGTAATTTGCACCATTGAGGAGCAAAAACAAGCTGGGAATGAGTGACATGGCAGCTGGAGAAGTTAAACCAACATCGGGGGCTAAGTCCTATGAGGTACGGGGCAACCAAATAGGTCCATGTACAGTGTGTAAAGGCCAGCCAACGCAAGCAGGCAATTTGGCAATGCAATTTTAGAACCCCAGCAGGTGGTGGCATCCTTGTTCTAAGTCTGGAAGGGCAATAACCATAAATCGTGTTGTCTCTCTAACTCCAGCTCTAACTGATCCTGGTGCCATTTTCTGCTGGGTCTATAAATGGCCACAGTATTTTTCTCACTTACCCAGAGTTACTTCCTCACCTGCCTTGAGAAGAAATACATCTTAAAGGCAGGGAAAGCAGAATATAATAGCAAGGGCCTCATTGGATTTATGAGTTTAAGCAAGTCAGGGGATTCTAGAGCAGGCCTCCTGTTCTCATAAGGAACAAGAAAGACGACCACGTATACATTTTGGGCCAGCACTGTAGTGAGAAGACAGTGTATGAAAGACACAACGTAGGCAAACAAGACTCGGACTGACGTAACCCACATTGATGTACGTAGACAGGAAGACTTGCCTTCAAACACCTCCCAGAGGGTTCGGCTACCAACCCTTATGTACACCTGTGCCCATCCTGCAGCAGCAGGTACCAACCAATCCCACTGTGGGCAGCCAGGGAAGGGAAAAAGGGGAGGGGACACATGACTTGATATTGGTACCACAGAGACAGAACCGTGAACAGAGCTCTAAGCCCAGGCTCAGTCCAGCCATGGACCTCAGGCTTTGGAGAAAAAGATTTAGGACTTAGCCTGGTTGTCAAAATGTCCTGCTGTGGAGTGGGGAGCAATGGTAGCTGAACTTATGTTACTCTGAAATTTGGGGTAGCTCTTCTCCTACATCGGTAAGAAGCAAAGTTCTTTCTAAGCCTGTGAGGGGTATTTATTTAGTGATTAAGAGCATGGGTTTTGTTTCATTCTGCATCTGCCACTGACTAGCTGGTAACTTGGGCCAGTTACTTAACCTCTCTAAGCCTTAGTTTTATCATCTATAAAACAAAAACATTCTAAAATCTATGTCTTGGAATGGTTGTGAACCTTAAATAAGATAATTATGTGATCTTATTTAACACAGGACGCATAGCAAGTGTTCAATTATTTCTATCAGTGAAGAGCTTATAGAAAAAAAGGTAGTTGACATAACAATTATGAGTGTATATTGAACATTTACTATATACTATACACCAAACATTATTCTAAGTATTTTACATGTATCGACACATTTAATCTTCATAATAATGATGGAGACTGATTGCATTGATGACCCCAATGAATGGACTCCTCGTATCCTCTCACTTTGCAAAATGACCTTCCCCACATCTAAATAGACTGAGTCTGTTTACCCACCACTTGAATCTTATGAGTTTCTTTGACCAGAATAATGTGGTAGAAGTGATGGTGAGCCTTGCACACATCTGTCTCTTGGTTTCCTGCCATAGCCATGTAAACAAGCCTAGACCTTCTGGAATAAGCCTCCGGCCCCAGCTGTTCCCACTGAAACCACTAGACAAGCCTACTATCGCTTAACCCAAAACATGTGTGAGAAACTCATCCAAGATCAGTGGAACCACTTCCCTGACCAGATACATGAAGGAGACCAGATCTACCCAGGGACCCCTAGACTTGCAAGCAATAATAAATACTTATGCATTTTAAGCTTCGGAGTTTTGAGGCAATTTGTTACACAAAGATCACTAACTGATACAATAACTTTATGAAGTAAAATTGGAAAAAGTGAGGAACAGGAAGGTTAAGCAACTTGCCCAAGGTCACACAGCTAGTAAGTGTCGGAACTAGGGCACAAACTCAGGCGATCTACCTCCAGAATTTCCTCTCTTAATCAGTGTTCTACAGCAATCCTTTGGAGGTTTGCCATCTTCCTTTTCTGCTATAGAAATACATGAAAGAATTTTCTCATTTCTAAGAGATTGTGTAGCCAAGTATGCAACAACATTCTGAAGCAGACTCAGAAAGGGGTTGGAGCAATTCATTGGTCCCTGCCATGGCCACTTTGGCCAGTCACGAGACCAGCAAGAATATGAGGCACTTTACATTTACTGGTCAGTAGCGTTTAGAAATAGAATTCTACTGTCTTACACCAGAGGACTGAAGAGTTTCACTAATCAGGAAAAGTCTAGGACTGCAATGGCGACAAACTATGCAAATCTCAATAGCTTAATCCAATAAAGGTTTATGTCTACTTGATGTCCCATGTGGTCATGCCTTCTGGCTACCAAGACATAGGGAGAAGATACGTGCAAGGGCCAGTCCTGGTAATGCCTTACCTCAATGTGCCCATTCCATGGATCTGAAAGTAGGCCCAAGGGATCCTGGGAAATGTAGTCTTCCTGTGTGCCCAGGAAGAAGAAATGGCGTGATAAACCTATAGCATTGTCTCTGCCAAAGTGTCAAGGAGCAACTAGGTATTAATATTGCAGATGCCCAGGACAGAGGGAGTGCACTTGTCTGGCTGGGTCTCTGATGTCCAGTGGGAATTCTGTTCTAAGTCCCAGCTGCAGTTTTTGCTTAGCTCCTGCCAGTTCTCCCTGAAGCAGATTCTAGAGTCTCCCTTGGCTGAGCTCCCAGCTATCTTCATCGTGAGCAACTTCCCACTCATAATCCCATTCCTCGGATGTGGATCTTCCTCCAATGCGAGACCTCCCAGAGAATTGAATTGACGAGGTACTGGACCCTCTCCTCCCCTCCCCCACTTTAAATGCCTAAACAAACATGAAAAATGTTGCACAAAATTCCAGGGCTCCCCGCTCCCCTGACAGCCATCAGGTAATGATGTCCTACTTGAGGGAGGGAACCGGAGCCCAGACCAGTGTCCATGCGGGAGTACTGGGGAGGTCTCTCCTAGAATTAAAGCGTAGGTTCTTATGAGCAGGGGAGTCCAAAGCATTGGGCCTCTGCCTCACGCTCCCGGACTCCGTGTGTCACAAGGTGTCACGTGCGAGGACTATAACAGGAGGCTTGTGAAAGGTGGTTCTGTATGTGCACGGCTAATTTGGACTTGCATGGGGACGGCTGATCCCCTTTTCTTCTGTTTTTTGAAGCCTGTGGATAACAGTTCCTTCTTGAAATTGTCATGAGTGCGATCTGATTGCTGCTGCCTAGAAATAAGTGTGGAGGGAAGGGGATGGTGGGTGGGACCCAGTGGAGGCGGGGGAGGGGCCAGAACAACAAGAGGGGGGATGGTGGGTGAGGCCCAGTAGAGGCGGGGGAGGGGCCAGAACAAGAGGGGGATGGTGGGTGGGGCCCAGTGGAGGCCGGGGGAGGGGCCAGAACAACAAGAGGCCTCTCAGCCAGACAATGAGGCATTCAGTGGTGAACAATGGAGAATAACTAGGAGGAGGAGGAGGTGACAGGTCTATTTCCCAGGAGACAGCCTCCCAAACCTACTCCATCCATCATCCGCCCACCCCTCTCCAGGCACTAGACCTCTATCCCCAGGGCCACGTGGATGCTTTTCAAAGCCAGGAGACAAGAATGAGCTCCCTCCTCCCTCTCAGCATCTCACCGGCCTCCTTCTCTGCCTCAGTGTAGCCAGAATCAAGGACAACTGTGGACGCCCTCAGCCACCGCCCAGAACACAGCTCAGGATCATTCCTCCTTAGAGAGAAACAGACTAAAACGAACCCCAAGGTAATCACACAGTAAAAAAGGACCGAGGAAGAAAAGGGGATGAGAGGACAAGAAGACAGAGGCCAAAGACAGATCACGTTTTTGCCATTGGAGCTGCCATAGGAGTGACCGTGATATCCATAAGGATAAAAGGCCATTGAGTGGAGTTTGTGAGCTTGCAAATCTGTTTTTTAAATCCGACCCCCCCTCCTTTTTTTTTTTTTTTTTTCAGTTTAGTCCTCGGTTCCATTTCATGGGTGAAGGAACAGAGGCTTAGAAATATTAAGTGACTTGTCCAACGTCACACAGACAGTTTTGGCAGAAGCAAGTCTCAGGCTCAGGGCTCCTCCATCCAATCCCAGGTCCACATTGCATGGTGCGGAGGGGCATGGATGTGTGGACAGGGTGCAGTGTGCGTATAAATTTGTTTTCTAGAGCATCAGTTTGCAACAGTACAGGACACCATCCCCCCACCAAACCAGGAGGCTCAATCACCTCCCTAATGCACCTCTGCTTCTACCCAACACACAAGTAAGTGTCTGATCACTGGACTTCTGGCCTTTGATGACAGTGTTGATGCCGTGTGTGTGTGTGTGTGTGTGTGTGTGTGTGTGCTGTGAGTGTATGTGTCCTTGGGATGACAGCAGGAGCTGGCTCAAGGCCAGCATCGAAGACGGCTGAGAGTCCAGTAGGCCAAGGATAAAGAGGGAAGTGACTGCTGCTCCTCCCTGACTCAGATTGCAGAAACGCCCATTCACTCCTGAGAGGCCTAAGAAACAAGGCGGAATCTGTAAGGACTTAAGTACAGTTGCTCTCTTCACTGCAGCATGAAAGGCCTAACAGTTTCCTCCCAGCCTAGACTTTGCACCAACTGGTGAAGAAAGACGGGAGGGAGGGATTGGCACTGGCTTGCCATGTGTGTTCTTGCCAGTTGGCAGCAGCAAGCCAGCCAGCCCACTCTGCCATGTAGCATCTGCAGAGCTCGCGCTTCACAAACGTCAAGAGCTCTGTCATCTCCCCATTAGCTCCCAGCTCTTGCAGTTCCAGGAGGGAGGTCAGTTCCATTTCAGAGATGGGAGAAACAAAGGTACAGAGTGAATGGCTTGGAAAACATCAGCTCAAAGGTCGTTGTGTTGTAAACCGTTTCCTGAGCATCAGCTGTATATCACGGACCAAACAACTGACTTGAAAGTCCTTGATGTGTGTTTGCACGGGCATAGGCGTTGTGTCGGGCAGTGAGTGGTGTGCTGGCAAACGACCCCTAAATCTCGGTGACTGCAAACGACAAAGATGTATTTATTTACTTAGTTCGTTCATCACTTTCCTTGTTTATCGCAGGTTGTCTGAGAACTGTGTTCCCATTACCCTCAATTCGGGACCCAAATATTCCACTACTTGAAAAGTTGCCAACTGCCGTATCCAGCTTGGAGCTTAGAAATCAAATATTGGCTCTTAACATTTCCACCTGGAGTTTCCATGGGTAACTTTTGATCACATGCCATTGGCCACGTCTAACTCCAAGGCTCCAGGGCTGTGCAGTCCTGCAGTGTACCCAGGGAGAACAGGATGTTTCTGTGACCAGTGCTGATAACTACCAAAGCAGGGAATCTGTGGGCTACAGAATTATAGAAGATTAGAGATGGAAGAACCTAAAATATCATCCAATAGATACCTCTTCATTTACAGAAGATTAAGGCTCAGAAAGAAAATAATTTACCCAAACTTACAGTGTTCTAGCGTGTTGCCCTCTTGCTTAAAACCCATTGGGGGTTCTCCATGGATATTAGGAGAGCAAATCCTTTATATGGTCCCTGAGAGCCCACTAGAGCTGGACTTGGCCTCCAGACTTAGCCCTGACTGCACTTCCTCTTGCTCTCTGCTCTGCGCACACAGGCTTTCTCTTGATTCCTCAGGTGCCATGGTCCCCTGCCTGGGGACCTTGATTTTTATCTCTCCCTTTTCAACTCAGCCCAAACATCACTGTCTCAAGGAAGCCTTCCCAAATCCCCAGATTCAAGCAGACTGCCTCTTAGGCATTTGTTCTTCCTCCATAGCTCTCATCAGAGTTCTTATTTTTGTATTTGGATATGATAGCAACGTCTTCTTTCTCCACAAGCAACCTGCATGAGGGCAGGGAGGAGGCCATGTCTGCTTGCTCACCTTCATGTCACAAGATTTATTTATTTATGTATTTATTTATTTTAAGATCATTTATTTTGATCCTATATCTCAAACATGTATGCATGTATGTAAGAACCACGGACTAAGTACATGCCACACTTTCTGTTTTGGAGAGAATGCACGCAGCAGGCCAAGTAGAAATAATAGGGGTGTGAGCTGACAGAAGGCAGGGCAAAATGCCTTATTCACCTCACCATCCACAGCACTGGCCAACCTATGTCTGGCATCCGGTAGGAGCTCATTAAATGTGTGTTTGCTGTTATTAAAATCCAAGAAAATAAAAGCCTCAAGTCAGGCTTCATTGAGAGTATATTGAAGAGGGTAAGCTGTCTCCTCGTACACACCATGGGGCCATGTTCACATATTAGGCAGGAATACAGCCGGTGTTTAGTCCGTGAAACTGAACTGTTGGTGCATATGTACCCAGCCAGCCTGGAATGCCCACCACTCTATTCCTTTGGGCTAAAGTCTAACGGATTGCAAATGAATTAGCTAGTATATTACTGGTGGTTGGTTGATTTAAATAACCATGAACACTTTGGGTTGCCATTAATTTTTTATCACCCATTATTACCTTGGTGTGAATTACTAATCCGAGACCAGGACCCTGAGGTACAGGAATAGGAAGAGCGGCCATGGAACTGGGAGGACGGAAGGAGAGGGCAGAAGGGAGCACGGGCATGCCTGATCTGAGTGGGACCAGGTCTGGGGGGGCATGGCACCGAGAATGGCCCTCCCTTCACCCTCTTCTCACTTTCAGTCTCATTGGGAATGTGTGCCTATTTTGCAATGACGGGATTTAAACCATAGCCTTATGGTGAGAGCAATGAAATTCTCTGCCTGGGTCTCTTGTGTGGAGTCTTGGTTGGTGAGCCCCCGTGAAAAATGCCTACTGCTTTCAGGCGCCCCCTAAGCAGGCCTGCCTGCCAGCCATACCTCCCTCATACTCCCTTGTGCCCAGAATGGGGCACACGGATAAGCTCACACACACACCAGCACATTACAGTGGATATGGAGCTGGTTTGTCATGCTGCCAGCACCAGGCTGTTGTATTTCATTTAGAAACACTTATTGATTTAAAACTGCCCTGTATAACGAATGGTGAGAGTTCGGGCATCACTTATAGATTACTAGAGGGATTTATGCCTTGACGTGGCCATGCTATAGGCACGTGTTTCAGTGCTCTTCTGGGCCCGCAGCCCAGTGGGCCACGGACCATTCCAGGGCTGACCCTGCACCCCTGCTGACCCTGATAGGGTCGTAGTGACAGCTTGTTTCCAATCTGCAGACTCAGCCTTTTCGTAGAGAATAAACTAAACCCCTGGAAATGATGGCTTTAATCTGAGTTGGGTATGTCAATTTCCCAGTGACTTGGGCTCTTTCTTGTACTACATCAAAGCTTGTCTGGTTTTTGGCTTCCAGGCTTATATTCTACCTGGTTCCATCACGGTCGAGCAGCCTTACTTGGCTCCTACATTCAGGGTCCCCATGCCTGGACCCCGATCCCTGGTTTTAGACATCCCAGTGCTAATGTCCTCACTCAGAAATCTGGGCTAATACATGCCCCTCTCTGCTTGGAGAGATAATCTAAATGGGATTTTTCTATGTGGATCTTCTGCTAACACTCTTCCTGCGTTGGTTTCTTGGACTGACAACTGCCTTCCACTCTATCTTTAGACTCCAGTCCCTGTTTGCAGACCTAGGATAACCAATCCCTGGGCATTTCTATCCTTAACTCAACTCCACGCGGTCCTATAGCTCTACCTGGCTTCCCGTCCCAGCATAGCCAAAGCCCTGTACTAGTAAACTAGGATTGGCATTAGGGGAGTATTTCTGTTCTAAGTTAATTATGTTCTGGGAGGGCTTGAAGAAAGATGTCAATTTGGTTCAGAGGGTTTAACCTTGAGAGAAAGCTCAGGGTCAGAATAGTGTTTTGTTTGTTTGTTTGTTTGTTTTGGGCACTTCCATTAAGGTATTGCATACAGTAAAATGCACCGATTCTCTTCACTGTTCAAAGAATTTCATATTTTCACCCATTCTGTCCACCTTTGTGTGTGTGTTGTTTACTAATGGTAATCATAAGTATTTGGAAAACCTTAGCTGCTAATTCCAATATTTAGATTATTAGAAGTCTGCTTCTTTTGAGTATTTTATTTCTTGATTTTTAAGTTCCCTTTCTTTGCTTCTCTGCATGGGTAGTAATTTTTTACTATATAATAGATTTATTGATGAAACATTTTAGAAACTCTGGATGTAGTTGGGTTAGTTTTGAAGGGAAAAATACATTTAAAGTTTAAAATAGAAGCTTTAATGAGCTGATCATAATTCTACACATGAAGAAATATTAGACTTAGAAAATTTGAGATAGATATTCAGTCTCAGTGAGGAAATCTATTATATATTCTTTTCCAAGCTTAATTTTCAGCATATTATATTTTGTTTCTTTATTGTCTGCCATGTGAACAGCTTTGGACACTGTCAAACCCATTATATGCAGCAAAGAAGCTGTCTTGATGCTCAGGAAGACGGACTCCTACATCGTGTCACACTGACTTGGGCCAAGGTGGGGTTCAGCAACTAGTTTGGGGAGAAGGGAATAAGGAGAGTGGCCTTTAAAAGTTATGGTCTGGGAATTTCCCAGAGAGCATCTGGTCTAGGTGAAGGAGCCCCACTCATCTGGATGATTCACTTTGGAATGAGGACTGCTTTAGTAGTTAGCTTGTATTGCATTCAAAGCACCCCCAAATGTCGAAGCTTAAATAACACCCTTTTGCTTATTTCGCTCATGATCTTGCAAACAACCAATGAGTCCTGGGCGTAGCTGAATAATTGTTTTTGTCTCAGCTGGGCTGACACACACATCTATAGTCATCTTCTGGGTTGGGTGGAAGCTGACAAATATAAAGCGGCCTCAGGTGGCTTGTCTCTGTCCCCTGAGATCTTTCTTGAGGAGGCTAGCCTGAGCTTCTTCACATGGTGGCTGAGAAGGGTTCTGGGAGAGAGTGGAATTGCCGAGTGCCTCTTGAGACCTAAGCTTAGAACTGGCATATTTTCATTTCTACTGGCATCGTGTCGGCCAAAACAAGTCAAAAGAAAAGCTCAGCTAAAAGAGGCAGGGAAGGAGACTTCAATTATTTATGGAAGGAACTGCAAAGTACCATTGAAAAAGCTGTAAATACAGGGAGGAGTGAACATCGTGGTCAATTTTTTGCGATCTAATAAATGGGAAGGAGGGATATAGTTCTGCAAGTTTGGGGTTAGGAGGTGTTGAAGACTTTCATTACCTTTTTACTTCCACAATAATGAAAACCATATCCCTCTTTTAAGTAAGTCTTCTTAGAGAGGCAGCGCAGTGTAATGGAAAGTGCACGTGCTTTGGAGTCGGACAAACCTGAATTATTGGTTGTGTCACGATGCAAAAAGTCTACATGGGAAATTCATCCCATGTGAAATTTGGCTAATCAATACCCCCGTCAAATGATTATTGTGAAAATTAGTCAGCCAATAATACTACCCACTTGACATATAGTCATCACGGAATCGTGGTAACATGACCATTATTCATTCCGAGTCTAGTGTTTGCCTGTGCAAACTGCATTGACTCCCTCAGTCCACAGAAATGGCTCTCTCCCTTGAACCATAGCACCGGAGAGCCAGAGGGACCTAGGACCCTTTTATTCCAGATTTTCATTTAGAAGTGAGGAAACGGTAGCGGAGTTAAAAGGACGTCTCCAGTGTCTCATTGCATAACTATGACTAAAAGAATTGATTTCCTTTATTTGCCACCTACAAAGTTTGATATTGGTAACTCTTACTTAGTGTATCGTTGTCTTCTCCTGTAGCCTGTTACCGCCTCGAGAGTCGTGGTCCTACACTACTTTCCAAGCATGTGCCCTGCACCGAACACGGTGGCTGGCACGAAAACAGGCACTTGGTGAAACGTGGCTGTGTGAGTGGGTGTGGAGAGTAAGACAGCAATACCTTCTAAGGTATCTGAAATGGCCAGCAGTGTGGAAGTTGTCCACGGGTCTGGTAGAAATGAGCCTGAGACCAACCAATTAAGGTATCAGGAAGTCCTATTTATCTATCATATTTTCTAACCTGACCTTGAGGTTATAAATCGGGAAGAAATAAACACAGATTCATACATACCAATAATCATGGTTCTTTATTCAAATCTATAAATAGCTACTATGGCCTCATAGGAGATACATACATACGTCTCTTGATTTCTCCTCTAAATTCAGTCTTTCTCATCATGTCCAGAGGGCTGGCCTCTGTGAACTGCTCTCTTGCTAGGATGACCAAACTTCCTGGTTTGACCAAGACATTTCCAGTTTTAACACTGATTGTCCTGCATCCCAGGATACTTCTCAGTTCCTGGCAGACAGGGATGGTTTGTCCCACTATCTCTTACCCTCCGGTTTCTCATTGGGTTTGGCCAATGGGAGACACCAGCAGATCAGAGGGTGGGAGCAGATTGAGATTAGGATATTTGTGTCTGGGCTTCTTCCTACTGAGATGGGAAGAGGCTTCCCTTCCCTTTACCAAAGACACAGCTTTTATTAGATGACCTTTTCCTAACAGCTACCCTTCCAAGGTTCTGCTCCTTCAGCCCAGGGGTGGTAATGCTCCCTCTGAGGTACTGTACTTTTCCATAACCCAGATCATTGTAAAAGTCCCTTTATTAAATTGCCATCAAATTTCTGAAGAACGCCACTCATTTCCTGGTGAGACCTGACTGACGTGGGCTCTGGCTCCTGAGACCTATGCTTAATACTGTGACACATACAAGAAAAGTGTGAAACCTGATGCCTGCTTACAATCTAGTGACAGGAAATCATTTGTAACAAAGTCATTGCAAAACAGTAAAACAACATCTGAGCCTCCGTTTGTTCAGCTGTGAAATGAAGGGAAATGAACCCAAAACATGCTTTCAGGGATTCCACAAACCAAGAAAACATTTTCCGCCAATTTTTTAAATCTCACTAACCCTCTTTATTACTATCTAACTAATATTTTATTATATATAAAAACAAGATGTATGTGGCTCCCACACAAGAAGACTGCCGACATCTTAATAAGATGTTAGATTAAATGTATTCTTCAGGGACAGCCACAGAGAGAGGAGTGAGCAGGACATTGTCGCAGAGGCACCCATGAAAAGACGGACACAACACACTGAGCTTCAAGGATGAGCAGTTAGGAGTACAGGAAAGCCGGTGGGATGGATGTATTCCAGGTTAAGTCAAGACTATGAATTAAAACAAGACCTGCAAGGAAGGCTAGTGGGTGATGAAGAGGCGACGAAAAGGCTCAAATGACTTGTCTGGGATGGAATCCAGTGGAACTAAAAGCCTGTCTGTCACACCAGGGCAATCTGTTAGGCATAGGTTTCCTGTCGTCCTGGGTCAGGCGGTGAAAACAAGTCATTCTAAGAGCCGAAGGTATGAACATAATCTCCCTGTCTTAGGTGGACTTTTCTTCCATGCGGTGTGTGATGAGTTTACCTAGGCGTAGCATCCGAGGTCACTTCACACCTGTTCTCTGTAAGCAGACCGGGCTCCCAGCCAGCCACATGCATGGTTTTCTATCAGCCCCAGGTTGGGGAGCCATCACTCAGAGGGAGACCTGAACACTGGGCTACGTTTCAGACCAGTGGTTTTCAAAGGGCCCTGATCTACCACTTGGAAAGACCCTTCAGACCTCTGCCCGTTTCCTAGAAGAGGATTCCCAAAGCAGAGAGTTTCCCTTGTTGGAGCTATTTGGTGACTGTTTACACACTTGCACAATTAACCTGACTTTTGGATGTAAATATAAATCGGCCCAGGGAAACACATGATGCAGGCAACGTGCATAGGATTTTAGACGGGCTGCTGGTGAGGGATTAACCCTGGTCCTCATACCACACCAAGTATATTAACAGTGGTGCAAGACCGAAGCCCTTTGAGTATGGGAGCTCCCAGAATGCAGCCGGAGGCCAGCACTGTGGAGTTATTCCCAGGTGACACTGTTTGAATGTCATTTAAAGTTCACTTTCATTATTTTAATTGTCACTGTAAAAATTTCCCATTCAGGACTGATTATGTTCTAAGAGAAATCAGAACTTAAATTCCAATCAATCATAATTGAATGTGTTGTTGCAAGTGGCATATAAAGCT
Organism: Rhinolophus ferrumequinum; assembly: GCF_004115265.2. NCBI lineage: Eukaryota > Metazoa > Chordata > Mammalia > Chiroptera > Rhinolophidae > Rhinolophus > Rhinolophus ferrumequinum. The sequence goes on from NC_046301.1 coordinate 45,416,096, forward strand.
GTGCCTCGGATGTGATTAAGACAAGTATTAGTTACTTGTGAAAAGCTGCAGGGAGGTTTAGGAGCAAGCAGGATTAATTCCGAATAATTTACATGGCCAAAGCTATCAGACAGGAATGGAAATGCTTTATAGGTGCCCACATGCTCAGGGAAGGCTAAAGCTGCTGTTTCGAGTTCAGATATGAAACCTCATCAGACGTGACGAGGTTTGGGAGGCGTTCTGTTTTGTCTTGAGTCCTGGGCTCCACCAGGAGATCTGGAATGGACATCAGGTCCAGGGGTGGCTGGGCTAAATACTGTCAGCAGGGGAAGAGGTTGGCATGTGTGTGGCAATTAGATGAGCCAGCCCAAAACATTGGTGTCACTGAGAGGGGGTCCTCAGGTACCAGGGTCAGAGTCCCAGGAGAGGGGGCCTCCATTCTTTTTCTTGTGTCCCTTCTTCCTTGCCTCCCCTCAGATCCAGCTGTGCATCCTACTATCAGGCTTGAGGAGTGAGCCAAGGTTCCTGGATCCTTGCACAGAACCAGGAATAGATACCTTGTCACAAGAACTGGCACAAAACTCAGTCCCTTGAATGGAAGACAAGTAAAACTCATCAGCTTTGGAGTTAGGCAGATCCACTTGTCAAGGTTCTTAATCTCTAAGGCCCAATATCCGCATCTGGAAAATAGAGATGACGGCTCCCTCATGGGGCCCTGGAAAGGATGAACATAGGACTGACAAGCTGTAGGCTCTTGTAGGAGTGGAACAATTTTCCTTCTACCCTTTTAGGTTCTTTGGCTGCTCAAATGTTCCAATTAACATAAAACAGATTAACAGGAAAAAGACAAATTTAACATTGTCCGTACAGGAATTCCAAAGCTGTGAGGCTCTAAGAAGTAGGGCAATTGAGGCTTATACGCCATCCTGAACTAAGGAGAAGGGGGTAGGGGGCTGGGCCTTTAAAGAGAAGAAAGGCACTTCGTAGGGAGATGGGAAGAGCAAATGCTCAGCACACAAATGTTTGCCGAGAAGCCATGCAGAGAACTTTTTCTGATGTAAGAACTTATTTTTGGTAATAGCTCTCTTCCTGGTCCAGACTCTACATTTTTTTAGGCCCTGGGAGGAGGTGAAAACAAAATCTTCCTGAGTCTTCTGCTGTTTAAAAAGTAATCCACCTAAAATGATTCTCATGCCAAACAGATGCATCTTGGGGTGGCAAAGTTTGCTCCCCTACATACCCCAAAGTTGTACTCATCACTGCTCCTGTCAACCCACTGTGACATCAGTACAACTTTGGGATTGGTGCAAGGAGTTTGACAGGGAAGTCAGAGGCCAGGGCCCCTCCTGTCTGCTTCCAGAAGGTTTCTGACTGATGTTGTGGCCACAAGCCCGCAGTCACTTGGGTCTGAGCTTTTAGATGTGTAAGAAGAGCATAACCACCTGCTCATTACTGAGTTCTCTCTCAACACCCTAGTACCTGTGGCTTCCCTCCTGGAGAAGGAGGCAGGACACAGAGCAGGAAGTGACAGCCCTGACTCTTCCCTGCCTAGGAAGTACCAACAGCCTTTGGTTCCGGGACCTCCCAGAAAAAAAAGGAGGATCCCCACGCCGTTTCTTCCCCCAACCCCACATACAAACCAATTTTCTTGGAAAGGGAAGTCAGGGGAACTGGCAGGGACCTAATAAAGGTCTCTGAAAACAATGTTTCTCCATTTGAAAAATAAACCATGTTTTTAAATGCATTAACTCTGTGGGGAAATAAATGTAATAAACCAAATTCAATCCCTGCCAACATTTGTTTTCTTATCTATGTAAAATCAATATACTTGTTGCAATTATGTCTTTCAATAAATCCTCCCAAAGTCTTATTTTCTCATAAGATTTCCTGCCGCACTCAGATTCATTGCGTTCATTTTCCATCTAGAGAAATTGTTTCTTGCATTTTCAAGCCATCCGGTTCCCTTGAAGGATGCTGTACCCCTAGCCTCCTTCCCCCATAGCTGCTGCTTCTCTTCTGCAAGGGCTGTTTAGGCGACAATTACTTTAATTGGATTGTGGTGTTGGGTTGGGGTTGGTGCTGGAGGGAACAGCCCTCTTTGGTGTAGGAGTACATTCCCCACGCAGAGCTGGCCTCTGCCTGCTGCCTCCTTTGCATGGTCCTGGAGGGCAGCTAGGGGACTGCAGTCATTTCCCCTCTCAGAGGTGAGTCTTGTTAGGGAATGGATGGCTCAGCAGCTGTGGACTCTTCAAATAGGAATGTTGATTTCATTTTTTAATGGATGTGTGTGCACTCTTGGGTCTCCTGTCCCTGCCAAGCTTAGAGGAGATGGATCCCAGCATCCTAGAGCCAAAAAAAGCTTGGAGAAAGCTGGAACAACTGTATGCCCACTGCCTGCTCATTATGGTGGGAATCCAAAGAGTTGTATCTGCCAGCACCTTCCCCCTCCCCAGGGCCTGCACACAGTAGAGCCTCACCAAGAGCCAGCTTCCCTCCCTCTCACTGTGGAGGGCAGGTCACTGAATTTGGAGAGGGGTGTGACATGCCCCAGGTTGTCAGCTCTGAACTTAGGCTCCCAACACAACGCTGTGCTGTCTTGACACAGGTCTTCACTGAGCTGAACGGCTTTCCTACCTCTCCTGCTTGTCCGGCCTGGTTTTCAGTGAGTACCGATCCATAGCGCTCCTCTTTCTGTGTCTCACACATCCTCAGATCTGTTCTCAGGCTTCCCTTTGCTTCCCCACAGGTCCCTCCTTGCCTCCCCGTCGTGGTCTCCCACCTGTCCCCTCCCCAGGACCTGCCCTCATCAGAGGAGGGTCACTGCCCTCTTCACCAGCCCCCTGCATGCAGGCTGTCCCCCGCTACACACACACACACACACACACACACACACACCCTCTCCCCTGCAAATTGGCTGCTTGTTTCAATGACTCTGCTGAGTGATTGGGAAGACACCGAGGAAGTACTTGAAAAGGCGATATCTTACAAAATGCCGTTTGTTGTGACAGGACAGGAAAAGGCCATCAGCCTCTGAGAAGTCCTGGCAGCAAGCACAGCTTGATGAGCTGAGGAGACAGGAGGTGAACGAGCTGTCAGGCACTGAAAAGACTGGAGACTTTAACTTATTTATTAAGCTAAATTATTTACATTAAGGAGTCGCTGCTCTGAGTAATTTATCTCAAGCTCCTAGTCCAAACATCATTTTGCATAGGAGTGGTTGACCCTCCGGGGAAAAAAAGACTAAAAGAACCAGAGAGACTCTGCGCAACCCTTCCTTGTAGACCTGGCATCTCAGAGGGGAAGGGGAGAGTCGCAGAGAGAGGGGCTCTGAGCGTGTGATGCACCCTTCTGGATTGGGGCGTCTGTGACTCCAGTGCCCTGGGCTATGAAGCCACCAAATTAAAGGGCACCTGAAACATGGCCAGAGGCTATAGAGCTAAGAGGATCCAGATTCAATATTTATAAAGCCCTGGGTGGGATCCCCCCTTCCCATATAGGAATTTGGTAATTATCATGGGGGACATTGACTATTCATCTCCTTTCAGTTATTAATCAGCAGAAAAGGCCAGGCGTGCATGGAAATCCCAGTACAAGCAATGAAGCAGGTCTTCCCCAGTCTGTGTGTGTGTTGGGGGGGGGAGGGGCGGGGCGGGTGGCCCAGAATTTTCTGACTAGTATAACATCATGATGGCAGCCATCCCTCCTTCAAAACTCAACAGGGGTCTCTGGGTCCACCCCCAGGAAAAGTCAGCTCAGTTTAGGGGAAAAGCTCACCATCCGCCTCCATCTGTAATAGCGAAACGGTCACCTCACCATCGCCTCAGTGTTGTTTGAGGGCTTAGTGTCCTAGTAAAGAAAAGAGGAGATATTTCCCAGGAGTGAGGGCTTTGTGTCTTCCATCTTCTCTGGGTGTAGCTACATGACATAAACATGATGATGGGATGGGGGCGGGGGGGCAGGCCCCAGGCTGTGGAACTGGACAGAGCTGGGTGGCATTTTTGACTCTGGTTAGTAACTGAATGACCTTTGACCTCCCTTTCCATAGTCACATAAGGGGTACGACAATACTTATACCTACCCCACGGGGTGGTTTTTAGGAATAGTGTGCATACAAGTGTTCTCGTATGATCCACAGTCAATCTAATGGCAAGGATTACTTTGTTCGGGTTTACCTACCACCTAGTGCAAGAAAGAAAATACACTTTTAAACTCCAGAAACACAGGAAGCCCTTTTCTTTCTTTCATACCCTCCCAGGAACCAATCTGGTACAGAGTTATCTCCATCAAAACTGGGCTTTGTTAGCAACATAAAGATGATGTGCTGTCCAGAGACACATGATTTGGTGGAAAGGACCCTGAACTTGGGATCAGAGGTCTTGGGTTCAAATCCTGCTTCTGCCACTTACTAACCGGTGACCTTGGGCTATTCACGCTACCCAGTTATCCTCCTTACAACTCTGAGAGATAGATGGTATTATCCAGGCTTTATTGATGAGGAAATTCGGGAAGCATTTAATTACACAAGAAAGAATGATAGCTTTTGTTATGCGTATTACACGGTAAATGATACCACCGAGTCCAGAAAGGTATGCCTTAAGGTAGTTATCAGGTGGTGTGAATGGGTTTTCACTAAGGCCTTTCACTCCTTCTGAGAAGTGGAGTTCACCAGGTAGGACGGGCTCCTGTGTCGGCAAGTGAATGCAGTAAACTGGCCCACGGTGAGGGTGCCTCCCGCACAGGCCACCAGGAAGGACCTGAGCAGGATGTGGATGCCTCACTTTTAGCTAAAAGTGAATTTAATATAATGATCTGTTCAATAACAATCCAGCCAAGTAAAGTTTAAAGATCTAATTGGCTTTATTGAACGATTCATGAATCGAGCAATACCCCATCTAGCAGCTAGAAGGGTGCTCCCTCAAGCTGCTGAAAAGGAAAGGTTTTTAAAGTCAGAGAGGGAGTGGAAGAAGGGAAATTACTAGCGAAGAATGCCTTGTTTCAGGCGAGGTAGCCCTCCTCAGGGGAAGGGAAGGGCCCTTTCATCTGCTTACTCCCTCTTGCTGACCAGAAAATTCCAGGTTGGCTGGTTAAAGGTGACAGTCTGGGGAAGGTTGAAAGTGTAATTAGGTGAGATATTAAGTCTTGGTTTGCCGCGTGGGCCTTAAAACAAGTGACTCCACTTTGGGCCGGTTGTCTCCTTTGTAACAGATTTTTCACAAAGGTGTGGGCAGGGGTTAGGGTTAACCTTTAGAGGCAGGACCTGGCTGGGAAAGCCGCAGAGGTCTGAAGGTCCATCAGGCCTGAAGGGGTGAAGAGAGGAAGCAGTTCCTAGAGCCTGGAGAATGCTGAGTGTCTGTCAGGACCTGAGACCTCTGAGCAAGGAACAAGCCATCCCCCGCCAGCCCAAAGGCAGGGAGAGTTGGGGGAATAAACACACCTCCTCTTTTCCTTTTCTCACCTCCTCCTGGAGCTGAATTCACCCTGAAGCAAGGGACTTGCTAATGCAGGCCCCTGTCCCTGGTCACAGAGCACGAGGAAAAGGGGTAGAGTGGATGGGGAGTGGCCAGCAAAGGGACTCAGCACAGTGACTGTCTTACCTGACTGTGTTAACTCCATACCCACGTTATGGAAAGCTAAGCTAGGTCTCCTTAAATATCCGCCAAAACAGAGCAACCGATAGAAAGTTTTCTGCATCCCACGTGTCCCTGTGAATGGACCGGTTCCTTCTCTGGCCATTTCCTCTAAAACTCAGATGCTAGAAACCAAGCTTAAAAATTGGACCCTCAGCAGCAACATCCCAATGGCCTCTTTTTTGGTGCTCCATCCATTCAGATCATCGACGCGTCCAGCAACCCATCTCTGGACTTTTCTCCTCGGGGCTCCAGGTTGCATCAATATAATCTTCAGACAGTTGGTCAATTCAGTGGGGTGAGAAACCGCAGAAGTCATCCGTCAATTTGCGGAAAGCCAATTGATTCAATTTTCACTCTTCAATCATTTGTTCAGGGCACAGCGTACTCTCGGTTACTGCCTCCTGTCTCCTCTTCATTCCTAGCTGCTCATACCTAATTCCCCAGGACGTGCAACACCCCCGGTCAGGTTGGGGTCAGCCCTAACCTAATTCTCACTGAGGCTGCAATACAATGAGAACCTTACATGCAACAAAGTGGTTAGGATCAAGTCACTCACTTAATCCTAGAATCTGGGAGCGGTCTCTGTCTTGCTCCTCAAATTCTCTTGCTTAACAAGCCAATCCTATGTCAACCCTTAGGGACTACTTTGTTCAGGAGACTCAATTTTCTATTATCCCTCATCATATATTGTGTTATCCCAGTCTATGGGGTGCATCTTCTGCCTTGAACTTTACCTTTGATTCATTCATTCATTCAGTATTTAAAAGAACATACTCTGTGGGTCACTCAGACATCTTGCTGAAGGGTCTTGGTTATCCCTGTAGGAATGGAGTCAGCAGAAACCCCACGCACTCATCAGTCCTCTAGCCCACGAGCAAACATTTCTTGAGGGCTGACTATCAGTTTTCCAGTCTTCCTGGTATGAGCCTCGACCACGTGAAACTATACTTTCTCTGATAATTAGAAGTGCAAGTACCACTTTCTACTTGTCTCACAACCACCTTCTTTCCCACTTAGCTGACTCTCTGGATCAACATACACATGCTGGGTCATCCCAGGTCTCAGACCCCACTTTCTCCTGGCCATGCTCTCTGGAGCCAGCCATCATCCCTCACATGGGGGTCCTCACTCACGACAGGGACCCCTAGAGCAGTTTCTATTTCATAGTCAAGGACCTTCAGGACATTTCTATGAAGCATTTTCTGATCACCTAGATAGAAACAAAATTTCCTGCTAATTTGCATTACTAATCTCCAGATATTTACTGTCTTCATTTTTTACGTATTTTTCTTTCTCTTCCATAAGCTCTGTGAGGGCAGGGCCAAATTGTGTTCTCAGTGATTAGCATAGAATGGATAATTGTATTAGACGGAATGACCACTTGCCCAGGTGACTCCATGATGGAATAACTGAATGAATGACTGTTAGTCCATGGGAAGATACACACATGTCAAGGGTGTGATCCCTGACCTTAGGACTTTATAATCTTTGATACTCACAGTCTAGTGGGGAAATGGATACGAATACACGTGACTTGACTACATGCTCCAGAGAAGAAAGTGCCAAGTGAAGGCACAAGCAAAGAACCATGGGAGCTCATACAAAGGAGCCATTCTGTGTCCAGAAGGCCCAGGGAAGTACTCATGGAGAGAAGGATTTCCAGAAGAAGACCAGATTCCACTCTTCCGTATCATTCAGAAGTAAGTACTAAGCATGCCCTTAGGAGGTCTTAGTGGGCTGCATTGGTCATTGCATTTTCCTATTCTTAGTCGGACTTGGTATGATATTTCACAAATAGGTATAGTCTAAGCGAATCAACGTTTTTCTCATGTTGCTTTCACTGTACCTTTATGCTTTCCTCCCCAAGACAACCAGTGCAAGCGGGTCTGACTTTTCACTAGCTGTTCAAAATGAATTATTTGCTTGTATATCAAAGAACCCAGGGAAATAGAAAACAACAAAAAAAATGTATCAATAATGTTGAAATTTCAGACACGGTGGGACCTGGCTGGTCTGGACAGGGCTGGGGTGGGGTGAGGATCGATATTTTAGAATATTAGCCACTCAGACAAAACTAGGGGGAGAATATGTACAATTGTGTCCTGGGGAAGTGGGCTCCAGTTCCTGTCACTAACTATACAGCTTTGATTCTTGTTTCCTTTCAAACATCCTTAAAAAGAATTATCCAGACACTTTTCCTGCTCATGGACAAAAGATCACTTTCCTCTCCTTGCTCACAAGACAGATGAGGATCGAAAAGTGTCATCAACCTACTAAGAGAATTGCGACCTTTATATGTTAGGGACGGGCACCCATTTGAAGTTGGAGACTCAGCGCCCAAAGCCTGCTGTGCTTGGAGAATGACTCAGAGATTACATTTTTATAGAACAGCCACTTCCACTTACCTAAAACGATCTACCCCTAATAATAACAGAGCTGATTAAGCTGATGTTCACATCACCCACAGACCATCTTGGAGATTCTTATTTTAAACGCTTTGGCTCATCCTACCCAAACATGAGGGAAAATGCTACCCTTTCTCTAGCATCTCATTATCTAGTGAATAAGATGCTCCCACAGAAAACTTGAAACCATGGCTTTTATGTTCTTCCTGAAGAAGGGAGGGGACTGGATTCTGAGATTTTTCACATACTCAAGTCTTACTCTTTTACTGAGTTTTCTCTGACCATCTAGAGCCACTGATAGTCCCATAAAATACATTTTCTGCAGAATCCTGCTGACAACCATGAACGGCTTTGGGACTTTGCACATAATGGTGTAGTTTTATTTAAATTTTATAATGAAATTGAATTATTTTTATGTGCTAGTCTTGCCTCTAATTTTATCATAAGCCCCGAGGAAAGGGACTGTGCCTCAATATATAATTCTTTATATACCACATAGCTGCATATGTAACATAGCATCTTGCTTTAGAAATATCTAGAGAAAAATGAGAATACAGGCAGATGGCTGTTCATTTGGGTTGCGGGCACCTCTCTATATTTTCACTGCAATTCATTTTTACTTTTGCCTTTCATCATTGTATCACAATATCTTAAGATAGTACCCAACATCAAACGGGTGCCCAATAAATGCTTATGGAGTCATTCAATGGATGGGAGGACTCAGAATTCAATGATTTTTTTTTTTTAACCTCTTCCTCACAGACACACAAATACAAAAACAAAAACCTGTTTACCCCTAGAAATGTTGGATGGGAAAAGATTTTGACGGTGCTACCTTTGCGTATTCTTCATAAACAGGATTCTCTTTACAACAAATTTATTCAATAATCAGAAGTTCACTACTTTTCAGCTGAGTTCATTCTCTCTAGGGACATCTCTATTATAAAAGTCAAATATACCTTGATGGAAGGAGAACAGACTCTGGGTGGTGAGCACACAGTGTGCCATATAGATGATATATTAGAGAATTGTACACTTGAAACCTATAAAATTTTACTAACCACTGTCACCCCAATAAATTTAATAGAAAAAAAAGTCTTCCTATGTACATTCTATTCTTATATAATAGAATGTTTCCTTAAGACTAGAGACCAGAGCCCAAAACTAAAAAACAAAAAAAGAGCCTGTTCTAAATGTTTTGATAGGAGCCTCTAACAATTGGAGCCAGTAACTGTCTCCTGAACTAATAAAGATGTGACAGAAGCCACCTTGTGATTCTCTACCACAGTCTCAAGTTCCACTTTGCTCCACACAACTCTTTCCCAGTCTATAAAAGCAGAAGCTAAGAAGGGCAGTTAAACATGAAATTATTTCAATTGTGTGCCCCGGAACTCATTTGCAGCCACCCACCAGGCTAAGTATTGAAGCTCCAGGAGAGTCAGTGCAGCCACTGGGGTGTAACCACTGGAATGGATGTCACGCTCTCCTTGCCAACCTGGTGTTTATTCAGCTGCAGAACACTACAAGTCTACTCTCGTGCTGCTCCGGGGTTGATGAAGGGAACTGGACATGAGTATTTTGAAGTGTGAGATGTACATGGATGTAAAGGTGGTGTCAGATTCCTTTCTGGGCATTTCTGAAGGAAAATGGTTTGCTAGAGTAGTCGGACCCAGAAAGCTGAATAGGTACTTTGCATGGAGTTCCTGGGGAAAAGATGGAGCACTTTTCACTGCAAGAGGAACTCAGCAGCTTCCAGAGCTTCTTGTGGGAAACAAATAAACAAAACACTCAGGTAAGGTGAAAAAGAAGCATATACTGTGGACCCTTTGAAGAGGGTGTTCAAGACATAATCTTCTGCTCCTGGAAAACATGACAGCTCCTCACTAAGGGATCCATAGTTACCGAGAAGACCAAAGTGAGGCTGAATGCTACTACAAGAACTGTAGGCCCACATCTACATGGAGACCCACCCCCATCGTGTGTGCCACAAGCAGAGAAGATCCAGACTAACCAAGGGTCTATGTAGTTAAGATCACCTCTTCTAATATATTTTCTCCCCTCGTACCAGTCTCCAAAAACAACAACCAAACTGTGGAGAGGGAGAAGGAAGAGAAGATTAAACTATAGTCTGCTCACACTGAAGACTCTGAGCTAAGCCAAACCTGATTGGGGGTGGGGTGGGGGTGGGTGGGAGGAGATGATGAGATTTGAGGGATAAAATCCATTTAACATGGACTTTATTGAATTAAAGAAAAACAATGCAGCATATGTCATTGTGACTTGACAAAACATTGGATTTGACAAACCACGGTTTAAGGCATTCATTGGAAAGAAACAAAAAATACATATTTTTAAATGTTTATAACCCACTAATTGTGACTATTCAATAAACTGGCTATGTGACTATTGAACCCAAAATTACACTTCCTATAACTTCTACCCATTGATTTCGGTCCTTTCCTCTAAAACTACCATCTACTTCCTCTTTCACACGAGGGTCCCTCGGTTACCAGAAGATAGGGGCTTGGTCTTCTTTAAGCTGAACATGTGCCATTTTGTTAACTATTTTTCTAGGCTGTGACTTTCAGACCTCTCACTATTCTGTGGTTTTCATTTGGATATTCTCTAATTTGCCAGGATCTATTTAAGAATGTAGTGACAGGAAGTGAATCCAGTAGTCCCGGAGGGATCCAGCAAAAACAGAGTAGAAAATAAAAATGTTTTTTCCCTTGATCTGGAAGATATATTTGGTTACAAATTCTTATTAGGTTGGTTAAAATTTAATGTTTACAATTTTTCCTACCATGTGTCAGGGTTATGCTAAGGTCTTCTTCTGTACTATATTATTCAATCCTTACAAAAATACTTGTGGAGACTTCCTCTGTGGGCCAAGATAGAGTCACAGTGACCAGATTTACCCTCCCATAAAAACAAAACACACACCCACACACACACACACACACACACACACACACACACACACAACAAACAAACAAAAAAAACCTAAAAATCTGGATGAAATATCTGAAACAACAATTTTCAAGATATCGGACAGCAGGCGACAAAGGGTAGTTAGTGTCCCGTGAGAGACAGGCAGCAAACAAGTTGAGCTCTATGATTATCCCAGCTTATTGCCTAGAGAGAGCTCTCAGGCCATGGCAGGGGAGATGGAGCCCAGGCAAAAACCAGTGGCCTCACGGAGTTGAATAGACAGAACTAGGAAGCTGGGAAGGTTAAAGTGGTTACTGTTCATGGAACAGAGACAAGGAAAGGAGAGAGCTCTTCTTCAGGAGATCTTGAGATATGCACAAAGATCCTACTGAGTTTTCAGCTAGCTGAGAGCTGATCAGCCCAAACACATGAGAAAACTACACTGGGCTGGGGAACTCACCACCTGAAAGGATTAGGGGGACCAATTCTCTGACCTTACACAGGGCCAGGAATACAGCAAGCCTTCTCCTACCAATGAGAGTGGAGAAATTAATAATTCACACAGCATTGGGTAGAATACTCAATGCTACAAAACATTGAGTATTGCAAGAGGAACTCCTGAAGTAAGAGTGGTGGTGGTAAAAAATTACTTCAGTGGTGGTAAAAAATTAGCCCTAGACTAAATGTTTCTCTCATCTTGTTTATCAAAGTTATTATTTAAAAACCCTGAAAGGATCAAATGCTTAGTGTAACTTAATTGTGTCTCAGAACAAATCTCAGGAATATTTACAGAACTATAAAAATATTCAGCACTCAACAGATAAAATGACAATGTCTAGCATCCAATCAAGTACCACCAGGCATGCAAAATCAAAAAAAAAAATTACAAACCATAATGAAGATAAATATCAGTGCACTGAAACAGAACCAGAAAAAACCAGATGATAGAATCAGTAGGCAATAATATTAAAACAATTATTATAAATGTATTCCATGTGTTCGAGAATCTAGAAGAAAGATTAAACATATTAAATAAAGACATGGAAGATAAAAAATTCCAAACAGAAATTCTAGAGGCAAAACCTGCAATTTCCTCAGAAGAGAAACATACTGGATGGAATTAATAGAAGTTTAGACATCGCAGAAGGAAAAATTGATGAACTTGAATGAATAGCAACATAACTATTCAAATTTAACACAGAGAGGGATAAAAGACTGAAAAAACCAATGAACAGAGCATCAGTAAGGTGTGAGACAAAGTCAAACACTAAATAAAAAGCTAATAGGATTTCCAGAAAGGGAAGTAAGAAGAAATATATATATATATTTGATGAAATAATGGCTGAACTTTTTCTATATTCGAGTATAGGAAGATCAACAAAATCCAAGTATAAGAAACATGAAGGAAGATTCACCAAGTCACGTCAGAATCAAATTGCTTAAACTAGTGATAAATAGAAAATCTTAAAGGAGCCAGAAAAAAACAAGTCAAGAAATAAAGAAGAACAAATATAAGAACAACAACAGATTTCACATTGGAAATGATGTAGAACAGAAGACAGTGATACAAAATCTTAGAGAGACAGAGAGAGATCAACCTAGAAATCTATAGCCAGTGAAAATAAATGTTGCTAGATGGGCGGGAGGGGTGGGGGGTGGGGGGGAGGGTGAGGGGATTGGAGGGCAGTCGGTGACCACAGGATGGCCACGGGGTTTGAAAATTAATCTGGGGAACGTAATTTGGTGGTTACCAGAGCGTAAGGGGGTTGTGGGGGGGGGATGAGGGTGAGGGGGATCAAATGTATGGTGATGGAAGGGGAGCTGACTCTGGGTGGTGAACACACAGTGTGACTTATGGATGATGTGATACAGAATTGCACACCGGAAATCTATGTAATTATACTAACAATTGTCACCCCAATAAATTAAAAATAAATTTAAAAAAAAAGAAAAGAAATATTCAAACATATAAACACTTAAAGAATAAATAAATAAGTAAATATCCACAGTGATGGAAGGCAGATCAGTGGGAAAGGATGGGGGTGGAAGAGGGGTTTGAGGGAGGGATTACAAACGAGGGCATGATGAATATGTTCATTATCTTGATTGTGGTAATAGTTTCATGAATACATACATATGTCAAAGCATATATCAATTGTACACTTTGAATATGCAGTTTATTGTATATCAACTAATTATCAATGAAGCTCTTTAAAAAGTCCTTGGAGGTAAGTCGTGTCAGTAAACCCATCTTACAGATGCAGAAACTTCATCACAAAGAAGTAAGTGATATCTTTCAGGTTTTATATATATGTGCAACCAAGCCAATATTTGAACCCAACTCGATCTGGCTATAGAGCTCATTTCTACACAAGAATATTTCTTTCCACTGTAGAATGTGCTCAGCCTCCAGCAGCTGAGCATTGAGCTCCATTAGATAAATGAGGACTTTCTCACATAAGTTGCTTTTGAGTCTGGACTTGCCCAAGTAGAGCTGATGTAGCTGTGAACATATGGGGAGTACCCTGGTGTTCAACACTGAGCTTTTGTCAATTATCTGACTGTACTCTTTCCCCAGGTGGTATCAGTCAGTCTTGTAGCGCTAAACACCACCTCTGTGTTGAATAACTTGCACAGTTGCACCTTCATCCCTGACTTCCAAACTTCTATATTCTATGCCTTAGACAAAGAAAAAGACTACCTTTAATATTCAGGGCTGAATGTTTGTGTCCCCCCAAAATTCCTATGTTCAAATTCCAACCCCCAGTGTGACGGTGTTTGGAGGTGGGGTCTTTCAGAGGTGATTAGGTCATGAGGGTGGAACCCTCAAGAAGGGGAGTAGTGCCCTTATAAAAAGAGACCCCAGAGAGCTTCCTCTCTCATCCACTATGTGGGACGCAGAAAGAAAATAGCCATCTATGAGCCAGGAATTGGGTCTTTGCCAGACATAGAATCTGCCAGCATCGTGATCTTGGACTTCTCAGCCTTCAAAACTGTGAGAAATACATTTCTGTTGTTTATAATCTACCCAGTCTATGGTACTTTGTTACAGCAGCCAGCATGGACTAAGACACCTAACAAAAATAAAAACATATGCCAAGACACAATCTACTGACAGAAAATTGGAAGGACCTTCTCTAAAAATAAAGCAGATGCGTTTAGTGCAAGAAAAACCTGGCCGGGCATCGTCTCATAAAGCATACCTGGAATTACGAAAACATTTTCTTTTTCCTTTTCATCTTTTTTGTGTCTCGGAGTCCCATATCTTCTATCTCTTGATCTGAGAGGATGATTCTTCTATCAGCAATGTAGACACACATTTAGGAGGAGTATAACCCACACACCCTGCGTGTTGGCAAACACTGGATATAGACCATTTTCAGCACATTTGAAAGCTAAACTGAGAATAAAGTTAAGGAAACATCTCCTGATGACTCAGAGGAAGAACAGTCTCCAAAAACATCTACTGCAGGACAGAAAGGAATTTCAGGAAGCTGTCTGACATTTTCAGTGGTATGCAAGATAATTGGTTTCCAAAAAAGTAGGGGGAAAGGATAAAGAAAAGAAGTAAGGCATAAAATTATAAGGTAAGAACCAAATGGAACAAGATATAGCAGGATGAATTTAAAAGATACATGAATAATATAGGGAAGAATCACAAGAAAATTTTAAAAATAAAAAAAGCAAAATTAAAATCTTTTTCTGAGACGGTTGAAACTGGCACAGACCAGAGGAGACTGTGGAAATACATAACTAAATTCATTTTGGTATCCTGGATTAGATTTTGGAACAGAGAAAGGATATTAGTAAAAAAAAACTAACGCAATTTGAGTAACTGGAGTTTCATTAATAATAACGTTATGCTTTCTGGTAGGTTGGAGAATTCTCCCACCTACGAAGATGCCCTTGTCCTAATCCTGAGGACCTGTAAATATGTTATCTCAGATGGCAAAGGGGACTATGCGGTGTGATTAAGTTAAGGATCTTGAAATAAAGACAAAAATTTCCACTAGGAGCTGAAGAAACACAGATTGACCCAAGGTATCTCAGAATCCACTGTATTATCATAGTCCAATGGGACACTGGTGTGGGATCATTTCCAGATTCTATGTACCTGCTGTCACCTCCCAACCTCACCTCACTGTTACTTGGTCTTAACAATTAAACTTCTCAAATATAATACAAATAAGACAAGTAATTATCCATAGGATAATCATTGTTATAAAGCAATAATCATGCTTTATTTTTGCCAATTTGTATTTTACTTTACTTGCTGTTATATACAATACTGGGTTGCTTGAAAAGCAGACTAAGACTTATTGTTTGAGCAACAGCAAAAGGAAGGGCACCCACAATCCCGCTGGTGAAGAATTGGACATTTGGTATTTCAGAATAGTTTATCAAAGCAGTCATCAGATTTCGTTGTGCTTCCTTACATTTACTTTATAGCTTTGTGTTGGCTTTATTGAGTCACACAAGGGAGGATATTGTTTCAGTTTCTAAGACATTTAAAGCTCTAAATTGGGCTTGCATCACAAACATGATCTGGCTTCAAATCTGAGCTGTATGACTTTGGCAATATTTCCTCCTAATAAAATGGAGTCTTTGGCTGATATTCTCAACTATAAAATAGAGGCAATATTCTCTACCCCCTAGGGTTCTTAAGAATGTTCAATGAGATCATGAATATAAAGTGTTTGGTACAGACCAGGAACTTGGTACGTGTTCATTTCCTGTGTGTTGATTGTTACAACATTCTCTGGCTAGGAAGATGGGAGCATGCTCCCAAAACTGAGGAATTCTTGGCCAGTTTTGACACTCCCAAGAAAACCAACGACATTGGTTTCTCAGCCTGCCTCAGTCATCTTCCTGTGTGTCATTCTAATGACCCAGCAGAGGATTGACTCTTAGAAAGTTCTGGTGGGAATAAAGCTTAGAACCCAAAAGCCCCTATTAACAAGAGTAATCCGTGGTGTGTCCCTTGTTTCCTGCCTCTTACTCCACCCAGCCATATGGAACTTCTGCATGTTGCTTACTCGGTCCACTACCTCCCCAAGCTTTCTTGGGACCTCACAGAGCATAGCTCCTACAACGTCATAAACAGCTGAGACCAACCACCACATCCACCGTCTGTGGAACATTGTAGCCTTTCTCAAGGTATGAAGCCCCCAGGTTGCTAAAACTATTCAGTGTTTTTCAAAATGAGAACACTTTCTCCCTTTCCAAAATTCCTGGCTATCAAAAATATCTATAAGATGCTTCTTGTAACAACAACAACAAAATCTTAGAGGACATTTTAATGAATTAATTCATCTTCTACTTTTAACTCTCTCAATACCCAATATCCATAGATTCAGAAAAGTATATGAGGTGAATATTAGAAAAGTACCAGAGCAGATTAACAAGTCCCAGGATTTGTCTAGCATTTTCCTTTCTGGAACAAGCAGGCATGGCCCCTTTCTGTTAGGATGAGTTTCTCCCAGGAGGAGAGTTAGATTTCTGACAGACTCTTGTGTATCTGACTCTCCATGATGGATGCAGCCAAACCCCTAGGTTTCTGGTCCCTGATGCCACCAACCTGTTCTCCTGAGGCTTGTTTGGCAAACTCCAAACCTCAATGGACAAGCGTCCTCACAAGAAGTCTCAGAAGCCTCTTAGACAATAACCCAAACATTTATATGAAAAAGAAGAAAAAAAGAAAAGAGAACAAGGACGAGTATGGAGTTTAATAAATCATTACTGATACCGTGTTTCCCCAAAAACAAGACCTAGCTGGACCATCAGTTCTAATGTGTCTTTTTGGAGCAAAAATTAATATAAGACCCGGTCTTATTTTACTAAATAAGTAAAATAAGACCGGGTCTTATATGATATGATACAATACGATACGACACAGCATGGCATCATACGATAAGATACAATACAATACAATACAACATTATAATATAAGACCGGGTCTTATATTAATTTTTGCTCCAAAAGATGCATTAGAGCTGATGGTCCGGCTAGGTCTTATTTTCGGGGAAACAGGGTGCCTGTTATTAACAATAACCATGTCAACAAATAGGATATTTTAAGATCCCAGAAATTCCCTATGTCTTTCCAATCACTTCACCCGTCCTCCTCACTAAAGGTAGCCATTATCCCAACTTTTATGATACTTACTTCCTTGCTTTACTTTATATTCTGTATTAGTTTCCTAGGGCTGTCATAACAAATTACCACAAACTAGGTGGCTTACAACAACAGAAATTTACTTTCTAACCTATCTGGAGACTAGAAGTCTGAAATCACGGTGCTGGCAGAGTCGTATTCTCTCTGAAGACTCTAGGGAAAAATTTGTCCTTGTCCCTTTCCAGCTTCCGGTGGCTCCTGGCATTCCCTGGCACTCCTTGGCGTGCACATATCACTTCAGTCTCTGCGTCTGTCTTCACATGGCATTCCCCTGTGAGTCTCCACACGGCTCCCTTATAAGGACACCAGTCGCTGATTTAGGGCTCACTCTAATCCAGATGACCTCATCTTCACATAATGGCATCTTCAAAGACCCTTTTCCCAAAAAAGATGCCATTTGCAGGTGCCAGGGGGACAGGAATTTTGGGAGGGTACTATTCAACCCAGTTCATACTCTTAACCCTTAAGTACATATGCATCTCTGAGAACTGCAGTTCCCTTTTGCCCGGTTTTGAACTTTATAAAATGGAATTACACAGCATGTATTCTTTTTGCATCTGGTTTCTGTTACTCAGTATTAGGTTTATGATCTTTAACCATGATATTACGTGGAACTGGAATGTATTCATTTGCATTGCTTCATGATATTTCATTATATGAATATATCTTTTTTTTTTTTTTTTTTTTTTTTTATCCAGTCTACTCCTGATAGATATTTGGGTTTTCCAAGTTTGGGTTTATTATGAATGTGTGCTGTATACATTCTTGTTCATGTCTCCTGGTAGACATGTGCTTGCATATCTGTAGTAGGCTGAATAATGACTCTGAAAGATAGCAAGCCCTAATCCTTGGAACCTATAAATGTCACCTTATTTGGGAAAGGGGTCTTTGCAGATGTAAGTTAAGGATCTTGAGATAGGGACAGTATCCTGGATTCTCCAGGTAGGCCTTAATGCAATCAACCTCAAGTGTCCTTGCAAGAGAGACTGAGGGAGATCTGACACAGACTGAAGAGGAGGAGCCAATGTGACCACAGAGGCAGAAATAGGCAGAAATTGGAGTAATGAGGCTACAAGTCAAGGAAAGCCAGCAGCCACTGGAAGCTGGAAAAGTCAAGGAACCAATTCTCTCCTCCGGTGTGAACAGGCCCTGCTGTCACCTTGATTCTGGCCATGTGATACTGACTTCTAACTTCTGGCCTCCTGAAATGTGAGATAATAAATTTCTGTTTTTGTACACCACCAAGTCTATGGTAATTGTGTGGTTTCAGAGGAATAATAAAATGCCTAAGAGTAGAACTTTTCTAGACTGGTTATGCATACTTTCAAAGTTGAGCATATAATCCTGAATAGTTTTCTTAAATGGTTATGACACTTCACGCCATCAATACAGACGAGTCCCTGCTACCCCATGTCCTCCTGGGAATGGTGTGACAGGCCCTAAGATGCAAGTAAGTTATCCTGTACAGGCTGTAGAGGTTTCAAACCAAAGGCACCTACTCAGCATTTCATCTACATCTTTCTGAGACTATTACCTGTTATGGGGATAAGAGTTCCAGGTGGATTAGTGAGATTCCTGGCACGAGACTGCTGACAGTAGATGAGCCATCCTGCCTGAAGTGTGGACCTGAGTAGGCGCAGGAGGGATAGGTCTGGTGTCCACGGTGCAAATTCAGTTCCCAGCATTTGGCCAAGACAGAAATTCAAGAATTTGGCTTTGCTAATTTAGGAGGTGAAATATGTTTCCCCAGCACAAAAGGTGTTCTCTAAATTCCTGGGGCTCGGGTAGCCAGCAGCTTCCCCTCTTTTTGGTACATGGCAATGATAAGAGATATTTGGCAAGGGGTACCAGAGGATCCAGGAGCACGTGTCCGGTCAAGGAGAGAGCAGCTCATTAAATCAATTTTATGCATGGAGTTAGTTCAGCAGCCATTCTGTACTCTAGAAAATGCAAATAATCAGGCGGAAGTGTTAACTCACAGAAGAAGCTCAGGGACAGGATTCCTTCCCTCAGAAAAACAAAATACTTTCGAAAGTGGGGACTTGGCGGAATAACAAGGTGACTGTTGGAGGTGGTTTGGTCAGGATACGCCAGGAAAAAGGGAAGAAAACCAAGAGGGATGTATTAAAACAGAAGGCGATGCAAAGTTTAGTAGACATAAAATGTCCATGGGAGATTCAGGTTTGGGCTGTAGACGAAGTGGGCACACGTGAAAGGAGGGAGAATAATTCAAGGTAGAAGTGAGTCAGGATGACACTTTCCAAAGAAAAGAACTGAAACTCTAGAGAAGCAGTCGCTGCTCAAGAAAACGGATCCATCTGAGGAAGATAGTCACAACAAGGTAATCACGAATGAGGTTTGCAGGAACTCAGAGGGCAGATCCAAGACACAAACAGAACATGGCCAGCAATTTTTGAGCCTCTTTGGGACCTGCAGTGGCCTGCAGCAGAAGTCCTCGAGGGTGATAGGGTGGTGACAGATTTGGGGAATAGATACACCTGAGCTCAGATCCCAGCTCTACTATTTGCAAGCCGTGTGACCATGTGCAAGTGACGTAAGCTTTCTAAGCTTCAATTCCTCATCCATAATTCAAGAATAATGATATTATGGGTTTGTTCTTATGATTAAATGAGACAAGAGCGTGTCTCAGAGGGCCTTAATACATGCTGGAATTTCTCCTCTGCACCACCTCTTTCTCTACCCATCTTCCTCCTTGGCACATAATAAGCCAAACCCTGGGAACCAGTGAAGATGACAGCGTGGTCAACAGGCAAATACCCACTGTTTCAAGTTCTTAGCAGCCAGATTAAATTCAGATCTCATTCCCTAGTAGGATGAGAATTCTGATTTTTATTCTCTTGACTTGGTCAGAAAAAGATTTATAAGTTTGGTGAGAATGAATAAAATCAAAAGGTTGAAGTCTTCAGTGATCCATCCCCCAATAGCCAGGAGGGCGGGAAAGGCAGGATCTGACACTGGATCAGTCAGGAGAAGCTTAAAATTCTTTTAGAATGCCAAGCAGTGCCTAAAGGTGAAGTGATGGACATTTAGGCAGCTGAGAACTTCATTCGGTGACCCGGGGACCTTAACTAACTAGGAAAAGACCACTGAGACATGTATCCAACTGGGAGAGGCATTTCCAGAAGATGGGCAATTGCTTTCTGGATACCCCAACTTCTATTAGCCATTTGAACCAGTAGGAAGGCCTTCCCATTTTACATAGTTATCTATGACATAAGATTTGAAGTTCTATAAACACAATAAATAAGATCAGTCAAGATTATTTTCCATCTCCTGTTCCAATGTGTAACTTCTTGTTTCTTATTGCAGTGTCTTGATAAAGAACTAGTTCAGCAACTCCTGACCGGGCCCTTTAATGACCCAGCTACTAGGCTCAAGTACCACCCCTCTGGAAGCATCTCAGAACTTCACCTTAACTGACCAAATCCCTATAATAGTAGTAGCACAAAGACCAAAACCTCGAAAAGAGAAATGTTGAATGAAACATACAGCATAAAGTTAATTTGTTTGGTATCTTCTTACCTCTCTTCTAAGTGTAATATGGAAGGTGGTTAATTGCTTGATTTACTATAATAGTCATTCTGCCAACAGCAATAAATAAAGTTAATTAATATAAGGTAACTCACTGCCTGGGAGTTTAGTAATTACCAGAAAATTAAAGAGAAGTTCTCTTCATGGTATCTTTAAAAGGGAAAAATACAATTGACTCTCCTCCTTCTTGAGTATCTATTTTCTTGCCTTAAGCCTCCTGTAAAAATACTCTGGACTCTCATTTGTTTTCTTGCCTTCCCTCCATCAGGAGGCTTAAGGCTGCCCATTGGTCACTAAGGAGTAATTGGCGCAATGTCTGTCTACACCTCCCCTACTCCCATGGGAAGATGAACCGGCTTCAGAGCCTGTGGTCAAGCTGATGGGGTTGCTTACGACATCCAGTCCTTGTTATCAGAAGGGACCCACCAGGAGAAATAGAGCAGAATATCTTGCTCTGACCACACAACCCACTTTTTTTCTTAATTTTCCTAAGCCAGAGCTTTTTTGTAGACAGGATTAAGTACAATGCTGAAATGGAAACAAGATGGTCTTTGGAGTTGGAGACTTAGGTATATACTTAATAGCTGAGAGAAATTTTAAATATTTCTTAAACAGCTTGGACACCCAGTTTCCTATTCTTTAAAAATAGGAACCAACACATTTTGCATGGGTTTTACCTGAGGATTAAATGAGATTTTTTCTGAATAAGTATGAACTTCTCTTCTCCAGCCTATTCTTAGATCTCCTCTTTAAAATTATAGCAATTTTTCTTTCTTTCCTGCATTGGGTGCTGGATAGTTTAGAGACACATTGATTTTTTTTCCCTTTACTAAATATACAGCATGTATCATGTAAACTAAACACCTGTGACATTTTATCTTTGCTATTCTTATTTTTCCTTTTCCCACTTTCCTCATTTGAATATTTTAAATTTTATTTCATCTTTTTGTATATATTTATGGAGTCACCTTAAATCTTTCCTGGATGAATAATTTATGAATTCACATATGCACATACATATATAAGATTTAATATACATATGTGTATGCTTATGCTTGTGTGGTGTGTTATAATAGTTATATTGTGTACTATTATCTTTTGTTGGTAATCATATACAACATGGTTTTGTTCACTAATTGTATTCTTACCTCCCAGGCAAGGTCCTAAGTTTCCTGAGGATGTGAATAGATATTAATCTCCAATATTTGTTGAGTTGAATTAAATCATATAGCTTGGTTATTTCCTTTCTTTACAATAACTATGTGGTCCAATCCCCAAATTAAGACAAGCCTGCCCACAAGATATAAAGGCAGAGCCAAGGCTCTTTCCAATGAGAGTAGCAATCTTTTCTTTTTCCTTTTTGAATAACTACTATAACCATACATCCCCTCCAAAAAAATAGAAACCCATTTTTTTTCACGCATAACCAAATTTGATGCTACTTTTGGCAAAGCGATTTGTGAACTTCAGCTGTAGTAGGGATACAAAGAGTAATTTTGAGGAAAGTGTAGGACATTTCATCCCCATGCTAACCTGAATCTGACTGGTCACATAATATATGCTCAGTAAAGTCTCATTGTCTTACTTGAAAACTACAAATTAGGGCCAGGAATTCTTGAATCCTTGACACCATGCACTTTGGACTTTCTCCTATTAGCACCCTTCCTATTCCCCTAGTCGTGGAGTCAAGTACTCAGAGAATTCATTCTTCCATTGTCCATCAGAGCCAATCTCTGACTAAGGTTCTAAAGTCAACAATGGACTATTTTTGTGAGGGCATCTATAAGCTAACTAGAAGTTTTCCTCTTACGTGATCATGGGACTATAGATGTGGGTTTAGAGAAGGGTGACAGTCTGGCAGAAGAACATACACAGAAAATATGAGAGAGTTCTATATGAAAATTACATGTGCATGCAGAAACTACTTGATCAAGATCTCTTACGTGCCACCTCCACTTGCTGCTAGAGTCTCGAGGGCATAATGAAATGTATGGTTTGATAGATCAGATAATACCAATTAATGATGGACAACTTAGGTCACAGGTTACTTAATGCCCCATGGTCTGTCTCTAGCAAGCTAAGGTCTGTTTCCCAAAAAGGGAAGAAATTCTTTGCTGAAGTAACATGGCATTGATCCAAAATCCTAGGTCCCAACTTTGACCCTCTGCTCTCAAGTCTTGGTATAGGATTTATGAAGCATCTTACTGTTTCTCTGACACTTTAATCTTCTTGGATCCACAGGATCACAATAGCCAAGCAGCAGTGCTATTTATACTGTAACTCTAAGTTGATAACCGGGGGATCATTTAAGATTGTCAAGTAATAGGTAAATGACAGCAATATATCCAAATAAAGTATATGTTATCTCTACAATCCACAGAGACCCTCCAAGCACTGTGCCTCCCTTTTAAAGATAGGAAAAGCAAAGACAACGACTCCTTCCTCACTTTGGAGGGATATTTCACATTTCCCCGACTGAGATGGAAGGCCCTAGATCGTCCTGAAATTTGTTTCCTTCTCTCTGACGTACATATATCTTGTATTGTTGTTGTTGTTACATACTGCTTTTAATTCTCTAAGTCCTATCACCATGATGTCGTCAATGTAGTGAACCAGAATGATGTTCTGTGGAATAATGAGAGAAACTAAGTATCTGTGGACTAAACCTTTGTATTGAGTCAATTACTGTAACTCTGAGTAAGGACCATACGGGTATATTGTTTCCCCTGCTAGGTGAAAGCAAACTTGTAATTCTGGTTTGTTGTTGTTGGTTTGTTTTTGTTTCGTCTTCATAGAAGTAGGGGGTAAAAAGCATTTTGTCAATACATAGGATCATATCATAATCAGAGTTTGTGTGATTTGTTCCAAAATGAAACCATCTGGAACAGCAGCTGTGACTAGAGTCACCACCTGATTGAGCTCATAATAATCCACTGTCAAATTCCAAAACACCTAAGAGCTATGATTTTTTTTTACCCTGGATAAACAGGGAGTTAAGTAGGGATCTGAGAGGAAACACTACGTATACTAGTCGGCTATTGGCCACGATAATGTTGGGTAATACATTACTCCAAAATGTAGGTTGACTGACATTCAGCTGTGAGGCTGATCTCCAGGCGTTCGGATCCAGGCTCCAGGCGCTAGCCTCTGACCTCCAGCTTCAGACTGCAGATTGGCCATAAGTCTCTCCTACGTGTCTCTACATTTTCCTTGAACTCGCAGCCTTATGGGGCACGTTCTCTACTTGGTGAATTAGAGGACAAAAGTGCTAAGCTAAATCATGCAAGCATAGTTCATTGGACATATCCACTTGCCAAAGCAAGTCATACGGCCAAACCCAAAAGTAGCGAGTCAATGACTTATACTCCTTCCTAAGGGGAAGGGTAGTGTAGTGAACCGTTGCTGAACAATTATCCAGTCTATCACGTTACCCTGGCATATTCCAAACCTTGACGACGGGACTGCTTTTTGTGATTTCTGCAGGGTATGGCATTTGTTATTGTTTCCCATTTGGAGAAATGGCAAGCTTTTCCAACAGAATGGCCCTTATTCCATGACTCCGTGGAGGATGATGGAAAGTGACGCAAGTTATAAGTGTCGAGAGTAGGAGGAAAGGTAAGGGTGAGCTACTGGAAGAATTGTTTTCGTCTTGCAAAGTAATTCTGTCAAGTAAGGTCATCACGAGATCTTCAGTCAAGGCAGGAACATCCTAATCAGACAAGAAAAGAGAGGGCTGTTTTGACTATTAAATGATGCCTAGAAGGGGGTGGGGGGAGTCAGTGTATTTTGAAATATCTGAATCTTGTTATCTATTCTCTTGCAAGTTTTGGAATGTCGCTCTTTCCCAATAAACATCTAAGCTTTAATCTGAGAAACATTATGAAGCTACGAACACAACGAATCATATACTTGATACCGACAGGATCCGATTTTGAGCGTGTTTTGGGTTGTCTCAACCTTACATATGGAAGAAATCAGAGTCTTTTAGTACACTCACAGAAATGTCCTGGTTTTCAGCCCATGGCTTACTTGTAGAATTTGGGGGTTTGATCCATTCATTCTCCTTCTTTTATTTTGCAGCATTAATTGAAAAATCTTTCCCACCCAACAGTTATTGATTTCCTCTTGCTGTTCATACTGTTGCATGTAACTGACCCCTTCGTTCTCCAAAGCTTTGCCTTTGGTAGACACATTACTATAGATGACTACAAATGATAATTTGATAAGGAGTTTTACTACTGCAGGCCACTGTCAGAATTCTATCCCATAATGGAATTTGGATATTTACTGCCCTCAAAATTAATAAAACCATATAATTACTTCCAGGCCCACCTTTCATCTCCCCGAGGGTCTAGTCTCTTTGATTAGTCTTCATGCCAATTTTTACATCAATCATGGTTCTTAACTGCAAGCAACAGAAACCAATGTTCATTGGTTTAACATAAAAATATTGCATCAAAAGGAAATTGGGTAGATCACAAAATCTCTCTGAGGGCCAGAAAGCCTGAGTCGATGTCTACAAAGCCAGGAATATAGCCCCAAATTGCATCACAGAACTAATTAGGGGAAAACACCCCAGCAGCCAGGCCTGGACACTAGATGCCGCGGGTTATCTCATGGCTCACTGCAGGAATGAGACACAAATCACAAATGCCACTGTCGCTCTTGGACATAGATGTGGTTGCTGTTACTCCTGCTCTTGTAACACTGTCTACCAAAAACAGATTCTGCACAGTTCTTTTTTTCTTTGTAGCCAGTTTACAGTGGGTACTTATGTCTGATGGATGGACCCAGGACATGAATTTCTATTCAACAGGAATGGTTCTAGGATAGTGATTATATTCTCCCTCAGATTACGGGGACACACCCAACCTATGAAAGGGGTTCGGTTATTGTGTGGGCAAAATAAATGTCCATTAAACTGAAACACAGGGGTTCTGTGAAAGAAAAGAAACATTTCATCAGGTTGTCTGCGTGAGTTTTTGGATAACATAGTTCCTTTCTTTCCCCCAAAACTCTGTTCCGTGGCACATGTGTGTGCACACTCACGTGCACGTGTGTGTGTGAGTGTGTGTGTGTGATAGAAACTATTCAAAGACAGATTTCCAGAGATTTTATAACACACACACACACACACACACACACACTCCTAGCTTTTCAGAATACCTTCATCTGGCACTACAATGGGCTTGATGTTACCAATGTTTTTGTCTGGCTTTTAAAAGCCAAACAAAAAGAGACATCTCATCAACTCCGCACCTGGTACTTTCCAGGCGAAGCTAGGCCTGGGAATAGCCCTGGGGAAGAGGCAAACCACAAAAGCCTGGCATCTGTAAATTGCTGAGTTCGGAGGCTTGGCTGGTGATGATAGACCTCCATCAGGAATGAGACGCAGCTCATAAGCACACACCGTGCTTGCCATATGCCAAGCATTTTCAGGGCTCAGACACCCCTCCATGAGTCAGAGATTCTGACGGCCGACGACAACAAATACAAATTGGTTTAGAAAAAGAGAATGACAGCTCTTAATGACCCCATTCCAGAGCCTTGTTGAAATGGCCTCTAATCGTCCTGCTAGTGTGTAGGGGGGGGAGCTTTGATAAGTGGCCCATGTGATATCGGCCATACAGCAACTGCTCTCAACCAATGGGAGGGAGGTAGTGAGAGTAGAACAGACCGTGCATGAGGAAAGCATGTGGAGAAAGAAGGGGGAGGGGTGGGGCTGGGGTAAGAGAGACACTGGGACTGAGGTTATATACCAGGGGCTGCCTGGCCTTCTCATCCTTCGAGCCATTCTACCCTCTGGGAAACATTCCCAGACTAATTATAACATGACTGTCAAGCTGTTTTCCCTGATCTGCATGACCCAAGACAGGCTTGGCTGGATCATCTGAGCACCAGAGTGTCTCAGCCATAGAGACGCAATCTGCGGTCGATAGTTGGCTCTTTTCCTAAGAACACTTGCAGAAAGCAGAAACCAAGGAGGAAGTTCGTGCTCACCAAGGACTGGCCCTATTATCCAGTTGCATTTGTTACCCTGACCTCCCTCTTCGTCCTGAGCCCTCCCCTTCCCTTCCATTTTTTTTCTTCTTTTTTTTCACAGTATTCCATGTACATCTCCATGTCTGGCATGTCCCTCAGAAATTAATCTGCCAGTACATGGTTGCACTTGAGTCCTATAAGACCAAGCCAGGAAGGGAGGTGATGCTAATTTCTAGATCATTAATGATCCACGTCATAAAGGTTCTTGAGAAGGAATCTTTTGACACCCTGGGAGATGCATTCACCAACCAAATAGCATGTTCGAAAAAGTTAGCTCTTAGCTGTGACCATGTACTCTGAGAAAACCTCAGGCCATTTTTTAAATAGTTGCCTTTCTGACTGTCAGAAATGGCATTCTATGTTGTTTGAACCCAAACACCTTCTTCTGCTCATTGTCATTCTTCACCATCTTTCTCGCCTTTCTGTTTCTCTTTCCCTTTTTCCTGTCGTTATCTCCTCTCCTCTCCTTTCCCTTCTCTCCTTTTCCTTTCCTCTCCTCTCCCTTCCTCCTTTCTTCTCTTCATCTCCTCCTCCTCTTCTCTTCCGCTTTCTTCTTCCTCTCCTCCCCTCTCTTCTCCTCTCCTCTCTTTTCCTCTCCTCTCCCCCTCTTCTCTCCTAACCTTTCTTCCACTAGCCTTTCCTCCACCCAAAGCAAGCCTCTCCTCCAGTCAAGGCCAAGTTGTGGGCAGCCTGCTCTGACTGGAGTGGACCAGGACACTCTGAGTTTCCATCTGTTGCTTAGAACCAAGGTTGCTTAGATACATCTGTCGGTGACAAATGGCCTTTGCTTTGACTATGCACTGAGTCTCTCTGTTCAAATGGGCACTGGGTCAGAATCAACTTTCACAATCTCCTTTTGAGCTGCCTGGGTGATGGTACAAGTGGAGATTGTTTTAAAGGAAAAGAAACCTGATTTTTTTTTTTTTTAATGCTGAACTATAGGTAGCACGTAGCAGTAATAAGAAACCCACCATAGAATGAGAAATGAAACAAAATCTCCTGGTGAACACAGCTCTGGGCCATCTTCATGCCAATATATGAGTGAATCGAGCCCGATTCAGCCAGGATCTTTAGGAAAAAAATAACTTCTATTTTCCTTCACCATGCGTCGTCACCTGTACCTAGGATTTGTATTATTAAGAGAAAAAGTGTTGAGGAGTGTGTGTGTGAGCCTGCGGCGTGTGTGTAAGGGGGAGTGAGAAGGGGAGAAAAGGGAGAAACAAAATAGTACAAAGTGAAGGATTAGGGTCTCTGTGTGTAAAGACACCAAGGAGATAGACCTGGTGCCTAGAGTTTGCAGAGGCTGTTGTTCCATATCCTCTGGCTCTGCTTGGCAGTGGCTATTTCCGCCACCCCGTTCTCATGTGCAGGCCTCACTTGGGCCTAGAATCCTTTATTCAATCTCTGTGTTCCATCTTGTCAGAGACTGTCATTGGGGATGAGAGGGACAGGGGAGTGGTGGGTATGGCTGGACTCATGTACACAGATGCAGGGAGGGCAGACAAGCACAAGAATCGGCTGAGGGTACAGGATGGTGGGAGCCGGATGCACAACCTTCAGAATCCTATTCTGTAGGAGGGAAGAGCAGAAAGCAAGACCCGGAGCCCAGTGGAGTGAGAGATGGAAGGATGGGTGAGAGCGGACGAATGGCCTGTGTAGTTGGATGAGAAGAGAGGGTGCCGACTAAGGTGAGTAGCAGGGGTCGGGGTTGTGGGGAGGAGCACGCCAGGTTCACTTACGGAGGTTGGTACAGATGCCTGCTTCGGCTGCTCCACCTGCTCGCTGCAGTTTTTCCTTCTTTGCTAAGCAATGGTCATGACTGCCCTTTTCAAACTAATGTGTCTTCTGCACAAAGGCTCATAGAGGGAGGACACACAAAAGGCACAGCCCCTGCCTTGCTGAGAGTCAGTCAGAGGGACAAGACGCATAGGAACACAGCAGCAGCATGAAAGAATGTCACGGCGACACGTGTGTTGTAGAGCGCAATGCATGAGTTCACAGAAGAGCGATGGAGTGGGCTAGGAAGAGAGAAAAAGAACTGGAATGGACTTAGGAAGAAGAGGGGAGAGTTTTCTCAATGTGGCACTGAGTAAGAACTCACCTTTCTGGGCCTCAGACCCGTCGTCTGTAAATGGGAAGGTGGGGTCACTAGGTGATTTCAGAGCCCCCACCAGAGTTCACATGCTGTAGTTCTAAGATGGGACCATGCCCATGGGTTTCTGAATTGGAGAGTCAGCCCGTGGAGGTCACAGCGTTACTCGTGGTCCCTTCCCTCCTGAGCTCTTTCTTCGCTCCTGCACTAAGGTTGGAAGATTACTCCCAGTGACAAACAGGCTTGGGAGAGAGAAAATGTGTACAGCAGAGTAGAAAGCTAAGGTGGCTTTTATCAGTATAGAGAGGGGTTCTAAGCAGCCCCCCTGCCATGCTCCATATCCTGGTGTCTAAAACCTGCGGGTGTACCTGTTTGTATCAAGCCACAGCCCTATTAATGGCCAACAAGGGGGCCGAGCTTTCCGCTCTCCTTATAGCTCCTGTGTGGCGTCCCTAACATACACTGTGTGTTAACCCACATGAAACGGGAGACAAACCACCTGGGTGAGAGACAGGATGATTGGTAATTTATTACAGTCTTTCTTAACGATGACTTTCATGGCATCGAGGTGAAGGGCTTGGGGAACTCGGGCTTCCAAGGGTGACATGGCATTTAATTTTCATGAAGTATCGAGGAAGAAAACTGCACCTTCATGTTGCTCGTGACTGCTGTCATTTGCCCCAATTTCGGTTATTAGCATGTTGCTCAAAGCTCAGTGCCCTCCTTTCTCAATAGGGTTACAAACCTGGAAAGAGTCCTAACCTGAGGGAATGTTGGGGCTTGGAAAGGGGATATATTTGTGCCAAATCACGTAGCTGGCTGGAGGAATCAAAGAGACCTGGGCTCAGCGAGAACTCAGGTTAATACCAGTTCTGTATTTTATCCATTCTACTGACTCCCAGAAAGTCTGAGTTCCAAGACCCTCGGCAGTCGGCAGGGAGAGTAGATGTAGCTGGGATGTCAGTGGGTCTGAAGGTTAAAGACATGTGGGTACACCCTTTCCACATATGTGCACTCGCTCCTTCTCTCTCACATGTGGGACCCGCTTTCTTTTCTGAGCCTGGCAATGAATGCTTCAGTAAAAAACTAAGTGGACAATTTCCCTTGGAATCTGAGGCTTCTTGTTGCACCCTTAGGTTCTGCCACAGGCTGTTGATTAGGGCACAAGCTTGGAGGAAGGGGAGAAACAAAAACTCTCCTGCTGAACATCTATGAAACGTTAAACAAGTCCTATCTATGGCCTGAGTTTCCGTCTCTTTGAAATGTCAAGATGGTACATCACAGGTGGGACTATATGTTAAAAATACACATTCCCAGGGTCCTCCCAGGACACATGGAGTCACAGTGTCTGGGGCTGGGGCCCTAGAATCTGTATTTTTAACAAGCTGCTGAGCGTCCCGGTGTGCAAACTGCTCTACTGCACGATTCCTGAAGCTCCTTCCGGCCTCACATTTTATGTGTAGGAGGAATCT
The DNA here is from genome assembly GCF_004115265.2 of Rhinolophus ferrumequinum. NCBI lineage: Eukaryota > Metazoa > Chordata > Mammalia > Chiroptera > Rhinolophidae > Rhinolophus > Rhinolophus ferrumequinum. The sequence goes on from NC_046301.1 coordinate 45,446,373, forward strand.
GAGAAAATAGTCCTCAAAACTCAGAGGTTTATAGTCTTTGGGGTGTCCTCATCTAGAATAGAAGTAGGAGAAAGAAAAGCAGCCGATTTAAAGGTGAGAATTCCCTGGGGCCCTATCTTTTCCTTTCTAAAGTCCCTGTGGAATTTGATGGACGACGCCACGGCATTGAATCCCACGCCAGTCTGAATCCCTGTTTATCTTCATTTCCTGTCTGTTTTCCTATACCCTGTGGCAAAGTCTCGAATAAATGTTTCAGCCTGGTTGCAACTCTACCATAAGGTATTACGGGTTGGTTCATGGCTATTCCAAGCATATGCTATAAAGTCAAAGGGAAGGAACAACCCTGTCTGCCCCACCTCCCCCCGGCTGAGGGCAAAGTCATGTCACATCACAATCAATGAGACACTCTAAAAACAGGACATCCAGCTCTCAGTGGCAAAACTGAATATCTAGCTGTCCTCCCCGCAAAGAGATCATTCTTCCAGCGTTTGCCTTGGGCTCATGAGGCTTATAGTCACTAAATGACTAAAGTGACTTTTCCTTCTAGAACATCTTGGTAGGAGGTTGTTGAAGAGATCTGAGATATTCTGCACACTCACTGAAGGGTACTGCATGTCAGCATGAGCCACCCCGAGTTGTATTTGTTGAAGATTGTTTGGGACCTTGAAAGAGCAGTGCAAATTGGTAGCTGAGGGATGGAACCCAGGCCCCTGGAAATGAGCCTTTCTCAGGGCATAATTCGGAAGAGCAGGTGTCTCACCCCGAGGCCAGTACACCTCTGCTTTTCTGAGGCCACAGAGTAGAATGCTGTGTTGTGCCTCACGATGGTGTCCTCTGGCCTTGCCCAGGATGGTGTGTGCCAGATTTCTCCAGAGAAAGTGATGTGTTGGAGCATAACGAGCCAATGTCCCTGATGAGAAGGCCAGTAGTCGCCATGAGAGGACTGGCTTCCGTCTCCATTTCAGAGTGACAATGCTGCCTGTGACAGGCACCCGCGGGGCTCATGAATGCCCCGGAGCCAGCAACCACCAGCCGGAAAGTGCCAGAGTCCTTCCGTAGGAATCATCACCACCAGAGGTCTGGGGTTGCTGGTGGTTAATACTATGACTTGTTTTGTTTGGAATCTGGAACAGTGAGGTGAGGAGGTAATGTGACAATTAGTGTCAGCCATTCTTCCTGATACTGCGAGGTGGTGTCCGTTGGAGGAGGAAAGGCCCTGAGTTGATACAGCCTGTGACTCACCTTTTGTAGGTAGCACAGTCCCAGGAAGACCACAGCTACCAGTCATGTGTTGACTATCACCTGTGACTATGTGTGTATGTGTATGTGCTTGGTGTGTACACATGGATGACCACACGTGTCCCCTTAGACACATGCACCTGTGCCCACATGGCGGATGCCCCTGGCTGCAGTGCCAGGTGGAGCTCCTGCTATTCGCCCATAAGAAGAGTCACAGGCCTGCCTTCTGCTCAGGCTGTTCTCCCTCCTCTGCAATTCGCATGAAAAGTTACAGGCACTGGACTTGATGACTCCTTCATTCTGCATATTAAACAGCTGACATGGCCAGACTCCTCCTGACAGCGGTCTGTACAAGCCTGCAGCATTATTCAGAGCCCTATCTTGAGGAACAAGAGACAGGGAAGGGTCTTCCATGTCATGCCAGGCAGCCCCGGAGACCTCCACAGGACTCTTCCCATTTCAAAGCTATTCTTCTTTTGTCAGGGGCGAAGGGGGAAAGGATCCGGGACCAGACTTCTTGCCAACCCCCTGCAGAGGCATAATCCGCTTCCCAGATGCTGTTTGCTTGTACTCTTAATTAGCCCTGAACTAGGACTGCACATTATGTAGAAAGGTCAGGTGTGCCTTTCAAAGTAATTCTCGTCCTGCTGTTGGAAGTGGTCGCACAGTATACGCGGGACGCTGTGGTTACTTTCAGCTTCAAGTCACGTGGAAGGTGACAAAACCTCATTAGGAAAACTGCCCTTAGTTGATCCCCCGTTGGAATCTTACTCTGGAAAGAGAGAATTCCCTTCCTCGCCTTTCTCCTTCCCCTTCTTCCCTCCTTCTTTTCTACCCTCATCGCTCCTCCCCTAGCTTCACCTCTAGGTTGACTCTCTCATCCTCGCTTTGGCTTCCCTTCTCCTGACTCCTGACCTGGACGCCCTCTACACTTGCTAATAAGAAATTCTGGGAATTCTACAGTCTGGGTTCCAGAAGTGACAGGTGGGTCCAATTGCTCATCTCTAAGGCGAAGAAACAGAGCACCAGAGAAGCAGAGGGATACTCGGTCAGATATGTTCCCGGTGGTGTGACTGTTTTCCTGTCTCACCTTCTAACCCCCCCCCGCTTATTGCTCCCATCCTTCTCTCCTGACCCCACCTGCCTGCTCCTCCTCAGCTCCCTCACCGATTTCCATGGATGTTCCTTGTGTGAGTAGTTTTGCAACATCAGGGTGTGATGGAGAGGCTTGTGCACCAGCTGCCAAGCAGGCATTCTTGCCTGGCTTTTCCATTTCCCTTCTCCCTTGGCCCACCAGCCAGGTAGGAAAACAACAGTGCCCTGCGTTTACACAGAGCCCCTCATCCGAGAAATCTCAAAATGGTTTTGCCAGCCAGTCTGATTACACTCATTTTTCTGGACAAGGAAATTGTCCTTTCTGGAAAGGAAGTCAATTACCAAAGACTGTTCTAACCGCCCCTGGGAAGGGCTACAGGGTTGGCCCAGGCAGCTCTCCCACTGGCATCTTGGGCCACCTGCTGGTCCCACCCTATCTTTGGGTATATGGATTTAAAAAATTGGGACCATAGGACAAAAGGCTCTTCCAGAGCAGAAATCCAGCCCTAAAACTGGGCTGAAGTAAGACCAGGGACCTCCCTACATCTCAGTCCCTTGTTTTTCTAGTTAAGTGGAAAATAATTATGGCCTATCACAAACTCCTGAGCCCCTCTTCTCACAACATCCCATTCAGTTCAACTCTGTAATCCTAAGAAGGCGTTCCCTCTCCTGAGCCGCTCACTGTCTCTCCTAATTGTTATTCTTCTGTGACTCTGGCCAGCCCAGGAAAATGCCAGTCCTTCTTTCCCTTTTATAGGAACGTAAATACTTCTCAGGTTGCCTCTCAACCACCCATCCTCCTGCTATGTGCTGAATGGTGGGAGGTCTATGTGTTTGGAGTGAAGCAAAGGAATAGGAGGAGTAGAAAGGGAGGGAAGGGAAGAAGAAAGGGGGAAGGAGAGGAAAAAAGACAACAGGGAGAAGAGGAGAGGAGGTAGATGTGCCGTGTTTGCAGAGATCACTTTTGATTGGGTGTCGATTCTATGTCAGGAGTTTCAGACACTGTATTAGTTTGCTCAGGCTGCCATAACCAAGTAGCACGGACCGAGTGGCTTAAACAGCAGGCATTTCTTTTCTCACAGTCTGGAGGCTGGAAGTCTGAGATCAAAGTGTTGGCAGGGTTGGTTCTGCCTGAGGCCTTTCTCCTTGACTTATAGATAGCGGTTTTCTCCCTGTGTCCTCACATGGTCTACCCTCTCTACGTGTCTGTATTCAAATTTCCTCTTCTTGTAAGAGGAAATTTGGCTTAGGGCCTACCTACTGACCTCATTTTCACTTAATCACCACTTTAAAGACTCTATCACTAAATGGTCACATTCTGAGCTTCTGGGAGCTAAACCTTCCCCATGAATGTGGAGACAGAGACACAATTCAGCTCATAAAAGACAATTTATCTCTAATCCTTCTGATACCTCTCAGAGGTGAACATTATTATCCCCATTTTAAAGAAGTAGAAACTGAAGAGAGATTACGCAGATTTTCCCTTTCCTGTCACCATTTGCATGGAGTAGGCTCTCGAGTTTCTGAGACCCAAAAGTTGAGAGCTTCTTCACGCCCAGGGGACTGCACCTGGCGTCTGGGCGGTCATAACCATGCCACAAAACGAACGTATTTTGAGTTACACTGGAAGCACTATGGATATCGTTTGGATTACCATGAAAAAAAGAGAAAGAAGGAAGGTCAAGAGGCTCATGAACGTTCAAAGAAAGCAAAAAAGATGATTGGTCTCAAAGCTAAACTCTACCATAAACAGAGCCATGCTGAGAAAATACAGATGAAAAAGACTATCAAGATGCATGAAAAGAGAAACACCAAACAAAAGGATGATGAAAAGACTCCACAAGGAGCAGTACCTGCATATCTACTGGACAGAGAGGGACAGTCCGAGCTAAAGTACTTTCCAATATGATTAAACAAAAATGAAAAGAAAAAGCGGGAAAATGGGAAGTCCCTCTGCCCAAAGATCGTGCCCAGGGAGTATTAAAAGTTATTCGAACAGAGAAGAGACAGAAGAAAGCATGGAAGAGGATGGTTACTAAAGTCTGCTTTGTTGGAGATGGCTGTACTCGAAAACCACCAAATATGAAAGAGTCATTAGGCCAATGGGCTTACGTTTCAAGAAGGCACAGGTAACACATCCTGAACTGAAAGCTACCTTTTGCCTGCCAATCCTTGGTGTAAAAAAGAATCCCTCATCCCCACTTTATACAACTTTGGGTGTTATTACCAAAGGTATGGTCATTGAGGTGAACGTGAGCGAGTTGGGCCTTGTGACACAAGGAGGCAAGCTTATTTGGGGAAAATATGCCCAGGTTACCAACAGTCCTGCAAATGATGGATGCATAAATGCAGTCTTACTGGTGTGACTGCAGTTCATACAAGTAACTCTTTATAATTATTGAAGAGTATACACCAATCAAGAAAACTGCCTTTACTGTGATGTTTCTGAGTACCAAACAGCTTACGTCTGCAGTCAAGAGAACTATTTATTCTATTGTAAAGAACATTAAAATGGCCCAGTTTTACAAATCGGTCTTTATTTTGGGGTCTGTTTAGCATTTAGATGTTCAGGAAATTGAATGATTAAACAAGCAGTTATAAAAAATAAAAAAAGAGAGAAATTATGCACATGCCTTAAGGCACTCAGCTAGTAAGTGACAAAGACAGAGGCCATGCCACATGGCCTCTGGACAGAGGAGGGGTGGCCGGAGAGTGAACAAAAGAGCACGTGGCCTTTGGAGCCACACCAACCCCAGCTCCTTCAATCATGGCAGGACCATCTCTCGGTTTCAGATATCTCGTCTTTAAAATGTATGTAAGACCTGCACTAAACAGTCATGGCGGACAACGTTTCTCTCCTTCGAGTCATTCTGCATAGTACACACATATGTGTTTGGGAGCATGAGACTCTAAGGCAAATATCTAGTTATATCATTACCTGATACACATTTTCAGAGTCAGCACATGCACACATATATACGTACACACGCAAGACACAAAAGGTGGGTACAGGTCTAAATCCTTGACAATATCAGTTGAGAGATGACTTGGTCCTTCCTGGTCTAATTACCATGATTTAGCTATAATGAGATGCCAGGTTGAATTGTGGTGTTTGTTTTATGATCCGTATATGAGTGTGTTGTATGCGTTACATGCCGTGGAGACGGCTCCAGCTCCTGGCCACCCTGTGAATGAATGAGTGATGGTCCCCAATGTCCTGTCCTCAGCAGGCCTGCTCAGCTCCTGCAGACACAAGCCTACGGCTTCCTTTCTATAGTCAATCTATCTCATATTTGGTCTTCCTTTGTTCACTGCTGCCTTCTAGTCTCCCCAGCATTGTGATCTGTTCCAAAGACCCCTGCCTTGTCATGACAGACTCAAAGTAGAACAGCTTCAGTTTTGTCACTTCTCCCTCCAGTGATGTTTCAGGCTTAGTTTACTCCTGTGTAGACAGTGATATTGCCGAGGGAGGGTCTAGCTTCAATTTTTCCTGCATCTCACAGGGCCTAGCATTGTGCTGGCCTGTGGTGATGCCTATAAAAACTTTGTGAGGGAGGGAGGAACGTGGAGAGTATTGCATAACCACTCGAATAGGTCCTTATATATATTAGTTAGTCATTGCCACAATTATTCTGTAACAAACAAGCTCAAAATGTCAGTGGTGAATAATAAGAAGTGTTTATCTGGCATTCATGAGCTTTTTGGCTCAATGAGGCAGCTGTCCTTTGCTAAGGTGGGCCTGGTAGTGCCACTCGACACATCTCTCATCCTTCTGCAGCTAGAGAGCTAAATGGGGCATGCTTTTCTTCAGGAGATGGCAGAAGGCAGGCCTGCTGACCAAGTACATTTCAAGACCATACTATCATTGATTCTACTAACATCCCTTTGACCAAAGTAAGTCCCATGAGGCCAAAGTCAAGGTATAAAGAAGTACACTCTGCCCGTGGTCAGGTCACAGCTAGGATGTGGTTCCCAGGAAAAGAAAAGAATTGGGACCAACAACCCACTCTTTCATAGTCCTTTTGACATCCCAGACATTGCTAAGACTCTGCCATTCTGTCTCATTCTGCATTCCCCATTCATAGAAATTATGGAAGAATACCAGCCTTTTTCAGCTCTTTGAGGATGATGCACCAAGAGTGCATCTATTGAGTCTAGAGATCGATCACAGAGTGCCATGACATAGTTGAGACTGGAAATGAGGTTAATCCTACAGCAGCCAAAGGGTTAACTCCCCAGCGTCTTGTCTCAGAGAAGTCCTCCACCCGTGCTATGCATATAACCCTTCAGAAGCCATAAGGAACACTAGGTTGTGACCTTCTCTGCAAGATTAGTTGGGTTCATCGCAGTCACTGGCTGTGACCTGCATCTCTAGCTAAAGAGTCAAACTTGTAGCCTGCTCCCTGGACGCCTAAAACCCCTTTCAGGGCTCCCTCACCTTACTCCCCAGCGTTTTGCTGTTCAGAGAGGTCATTTAAAATCTTTTAATTTAAGAGGACCTTTGAGCTCCGTCCTTGGGCAGATACAATCACAAGGAAGCATGATAAAGTGATTTCTTAAGTGGGAAGCCTGAGGGAGAGCCGAAGGGCAGCCAGGAGCCTGAAAGAGCTGTTGAAACAACCAATTTCAAGGGAATTGCGGTTGTAGTGCAATCTTAAGTGGCAGGATCTGCTCTCACACCTACACCTACCCAAAAACACTGAGCAAAGCTCAGTGTCTGGGGGACATTTTCTACCTCATTAACGACACATTTTCCCTAATAGGCATCTGTGGGTGGGCACAGTGTGAAGTGACCAGGTGGAAGGATGTATATGCAAGAGATTACAGATGTACCCGTGACAATAAAAACAGCTATGCATTTGTTTATCGGTGTGTGTGTCTAGAATAGCGCACCCTCTTCCAAGAGGATTTGATGTGAGTGGGCGTATTTCTGAAACTACAAATCAGACTCACCGTCAACCAATAATGGCTGCACCATTTGCCAATTAGCGAGTAAGTCCCCCAGCTCTGCTGTTCTCAATGTGAACCTAGGAAAGGCACTTCATCTTGCACTGCATCCATTTTTCATCTAAAAAAGTGGGGTTAATGACCCTTACCTCAAAGGATTTGGGTGATGGATAACAGAGATAATATACTTGTACCTGGCAAGCAACTTTTCAATAAGTTCATTTCGTTTCATGCAACGGGGATGATGAAAGCTGAGGCTGTCCGCGTTTCATAGGGCTGAGATTGTGAATGCCCGGAAGTGTGTGGTTATACATCTGAGGGTTTGACCTGCTGAGATGGGAGTGGAGAGAGCACAGCTACAGCTGCATGGCTTGCTTGGATGTTCATATTGTCGTTTTCACAGTGTCTGAAGGGTACAGTGGAGAATCGCCAGCACAGCAGCAGAGGGTGCCATAGTGGCTGTGGGGAGTGGGAATACAGAAAGGTGGAGAACCAGGTCCGAGAGGAGCCTGCGGGCTCTGGCAAAGACAGTCATAGTACGTGGATCTCCACAACTGAGGGACAAAGCCATGGGTCATTATAGAAGGTGGGCTGGAGCACAGGGATGGAAGCTAACATTTTTAAAGTTTTCAGCATCTTGAATGTGGCTTTTTTAAATATATGTACCACTTTTACGTCTTTACATGAGATAAATAAGGTAAGTATTTTTTGTCATCCCTATTTTCCAGAAAAGGAGACTGAGGTCAGAGGATCGTGCAATTTGCCTGAGGTCACACAGGCAAATTTGTCTGCCTCCGAAGCCTGTCCCTTCAGAGCAATCACAGGTTTCTAAGGCAGCAACTAAGGCTCATTGTAACACAGCCTTGCAGGTAGTATAGCATAGACTTTCCTTTAGAATTCATAACTTTGCTTAGATTAACCTGTAAACCCAATTAGATAACCCTAATAGTTTTAAGGTGTGCTAACCACATCATGTGATTTGCTAAGAGTTTACAGAAGGGCTGAGATTTACTTTCTTCCGTACCTATGCCATCCCTAACTTTGACAATTGCCAGATCTGTCTTTTCAGGGAGACGCTAGGGGTGATTTGCAGAACCAGAGGGGTACTCTGGCTCAAACCACCCGGAGCTGGCCAAAGCGGCCCAGACGACCCTCTGGTGACCTCATGAACTTTCCTCGTGATACCTTTGCTATAATACTAAAATCTCCTCCCAGAGGTGGACATTTTCCACCATTTTTGAACATATAATGTCTGTAGAAGCATGTTCGCTAATGGCGCAGGAATGTCCCCACCTATACCTGTGATGATGAAGCTCAATTTCATGTTTACGCATAATTTCTCAGAATAAAGATGAATCCAACCTTTCGTTCTGAGATGCACTGCTCTAGAAGCGAGCCCCAGTGTGCTCCTTGCTTGCCAGCTCGCAATGAAGTTCCTTCTTATAAAATCATCCTGGAGTTGTCTTTTGGCTGGCAACTATTAAGTAATTAGACCCAGTTTGGTCTGTCGACATCGTGTCCAGAGGACATAAGGAAGTGAGAGCGGGAAGCAGGTCCAATCCAGCACTTACAGAAATGCACGCAAACATGAATGAAGAAAGAACTCAAAAGTAGACGCAGGTTAAGGCACATTTCCTCCAGGGTTACCTTCCCAAACTTCTCCAGAGCTGACCCTTTGCTGTTCAACACCTACAACATTTAGCGTTGGATCCATCCTTGGACAGTCGACAATGTTATATCTGTCTGGTTTCCTGTATTGAACCATTTTCCCAAGGCACTCAACACATTTCTCAGCAGAGCTGAAGCATACATTTTTCTCTAAGTCCCCTCAGAGTTCCACATAAATCTCAGCCCAAAGATGTCTGTTGTTATATTTTTTAAATCCTCTGGCATTTGAATGGCAGACTTGTTTCCTTGGGCCTCTCCAATTTCCATTCTTTGAGCTGATGGTTGCTGTAAGCCATGGGATCTTTTGGTAAAGAGAGGCACAAGCTGAATGATGTGAAGGAGAGCCAGGTAGTCCAAAGGAGGAGAAATGCAGAAGACCGGGAAACTCAACTCAATGGCAGTCTCAGGCCCAACAGCCCCTGTCCTGCTGAACCCGAGCAAGCCATTTGTTTACAGGTGTCCGGCAGGAAGCAGATAGGTGGGTGGTGGCCACCACGGCTGGCCTGTATGTGTTCTTACATAATGTGAGGTGACTCAAGGGCTGACGGGGAGGGCTTCTTAAAAAAATAATTTTTTTCTCTAGAATAGCTCAACATCTGAAAGCTCTCTATTAGTTTAGTTACTTTTGATTTTATGTTTATTCTGCTAAAAGGAAAGGTTATTCATTCAACTGTTGTCAGGTTGAATTAGAGAGTACTCCTCTTAAAAGGCAGCAGAGGAAGGAAGAGGGTAAAGTACCCATGAAGTAGTGGGACAGAGGATGCAGATCTGATGGGGACAGACAAGGGCTAGATAGGGTACGTGGAAGGCGAATAGTGACAGCACAAAATTTGGGGGGACCAGCGGAAAGCTTGTGCCACATCCTTGCCTAACATTTTCAGTGGCAACTCCAAGCTTCCTGACGTTCCCTCTCCAGGGGTCTCAGCCGCGTCGTGTGATGCCCCGTTCCATGTACCACCTCTCCAAACGCATCACATGTTCCCACATCTGAGGCTGTGTCTATGCTATTCCATCAGCCCGAGGCACCATTCCTCCCCTTGTCTGCCTGCGTTACTCATTTATTTGTCAAGATTAGACTCAAGTACTGCCTCTAGGAAGAAGCCTTTGTGGTGTCCCTTCACCACTCCCAGTACCCCCTTCCAGTCAAGTGCTGAGGTGTTTCTCCTCACACTCTAGCCAGCAATCACTTATGATTCTTCACCACCCTTACTCCTCACACTCCTGGCTCTGAGTTTCTCAAGGACAGGCTATAGTCTAAACTAGGGCAGTGCCTGCGAGGACGAAGCAATGAGAGAGGAGAAGAGACGAGAAGAGAGGAGAGGAGAAGAGAGGGGAGGGGAGGGGAGGGGAGGATGGACTTGGAAGGGTCTTTCTCACATTCTTCCTGAGGACCATTCCCTGTGACAGAACTATTTGCCCTCAGAGCAAAAATAGAAAATCCCCTGAGAAGGAAGTAGAATTTATTGGACTCTGCTGAGTGAATTACAAAGAGCCCAAACCTGTGGCACTCCCGTGCTGAGAAATGAGGAAGGCAAAATTTACTACCTGCCACCTGCTCGAGGTTCTTATGACCTTCTCATTTGGAAAATTCATTAGGTCTTTGAGAAGTGAGGGGAAAATCCTTGTCCATCATTTTTAGTCTTAGTGAACATCCAGCTGTTCGATGACGACTAAAATCAGCTATTCCACAGAATCTTAGACTGGGAAGAAGCCACTAACCCACCTGCCTCCCATATCAGATTGCATGACGGCTAATACATAGTAGACACTCAATAAATAATTGTTGAATGAATGACTGAAAGAATGCCAGAAGCCCGAGGCCACACAGCCTGTTAGGGTCAGAGCTGGTACAGAAGCCAAGTGTCTTGTCCCCCAGTCAAGTTCTCCTTCAAAGATAAGCACCTAACCCTGATTGCTTATTCTATCTCATTGCAACTGCTATGTATAACAATCACTTGCTTTTCCATTTCAAATGTGATTGTGTGCTATTTCCATTTCAAAAGTAAGGCACAAGAATCATTGAATCATTTAATGGCAATGACTCATTGAACAACAAAAAAATGTACTCCATGTGGTGCAATCCAAGCGTATTTTCCATCAGGTGGACAAACACTACTCACTGAATAAAGATACAGTCCCAACGACAGCCTTGCCTGATTCTCGAACATCTGAAGTGCAAGGCAGACCACAGCTGCCGGGGTCTCCGAGACGAGAGGGTCTGCGAGGGTAGGGAATATTTCTGCGAGGGCTGGCCCCGGAGAAATAGAGGCTGGAAAGCTCAGGCTTCCTCTCTTATTTTTGTTTTAAATATTTTATTAAAGTAAGAAAGGCCATCTCATAAATCGGAAAGCAGAACAAAGTGTTTGGAAAACACATAAAATAATATTGTTCTCAAAACCCTGACATGTCCTTAAGAAAGGATCTCTCTCTCTCTCGTAATCCATTTCTGACCGCCGTCCAGGCAGTGGCTCCATGGTGAGGAAGAATTTCAGAGAAGTGTCTCTACAGGGTAGAGAATGATGCCAGAGGGGTCAGAGAAATGTAAAGAATAAGTAGCGTCACATACAACGAGAACAGCTCAAGGCTCTCCTAGGGGACTTGACTCGGTGGGAAGGGTTCCAGGAGCACAGAGCAGGAAGGGACCAAGATGTCCACAGGGCTCCCGACAAGACTGTTGGCAGTGGTTATGGTGCTGCCAGTGACGCTGCTGTCTCACACACGACAGTGGCCAGGAAGGCTGCTGTGGTGAGTTAGAGCACCATCTTGACCTAGTAACTCGGTCCTACGGATGCCAGTCGACCCTGATGGCACTACTCAGCAGAGCGCTAGGGGATATACACACTTCCAGGTTCCCCAGCTCGTCACTCCTCCCTAAACGCCTGCTTCCCTACCCCCGGCTTCCCAGGGACTTCATTCCCTGGAGCCTGGGACATGCACATGGTCTCCATCTTTTCTCTCCTCTCCCAGCCATTGCTGAGAAGAGTCTGATCAATAAATTCACTGTGGGATATAAAAGGCTAATAAAGTTTAATAACTTGCCTCTCCCAGGAGTATTTGCATTTTAACAGGGGAATAGCAGCCTAAGCTGAAGGAATTAGGCTGTAATGGTACAATTTCAGGCACCATCAAGCAGCTGAGAGGTAGTTTTTGGTGGGAGGAAGGGTGTCGCCAGCACCTCTGAGGCCACCCTGCTAGATGTTACCTCTTCCAAGGTCACCAGTTGGTCAAGAGGGAGACAGGGAAAGCAGAGCTGCGCCCTGGACTCTTCCTGAAGCTTCCTTCACCGCACCACTCACAGACCTGCCTTTCCAGAGCAGTTTGCTCCTTCACCATGCCCTGATCCTCTCATTTGCCTGTTGTTTGATGGGACCACCTGTGACTGGAGGCCTTCTATGCACCTCGGTAGTTCCAAGGACCAGTGATAGCTTAGGGGTCAAGAACAGGCCCTGAGACACATGTCCCACGAAGGAGACCACCTCAGGGATGATGTAGATGCCTGATCACTGTACTGTACACCTGAAGCTGAAGCTGAACAATAATGAATGTCCACTACAATTTTATATATATATATGTGTATATATATACACACACATATATATATATATAGTTACAAGAAGTGGAGTACAGCACTAAGAATAGAGACAGTGGAAATGTGATGGCTGTGTGCAATGCCAGATGGGTAGTAGATGGGGGAGGGGGATTGTCACTGTGTGAGGGATATAAATGATAAATGTCTAACTGTTACATTTTTTTTACGCCTGAAACTAATATTAATTAATTAATTAATTAATTAATTAATTAAATGCAAAAAACAGGCCAAGCTGCTGGGGCTGCCTACTGACTGTTCTTGCTGCTGTGTGCCCCTCCCTCAGACTCTGGCTCCCTAAAGAAGGCTAATAACATTACCTACCTTTAAGGATTAGAGATGCTGCCTGCAAAGTTAGGTAATAATTGCTTAGTAAATGTTCTATATTATTCTTATCGTCTTAGTATCTGCAGATTCTAAGAGCCTGTAGCCCAGAAGCAGAGATAGGCACGCAAATAAAAATTAAAAAACAAATAAATAACGCCAATATGTGTTGTCGTTTTCTCTCTTTCTTCCAGAAGGCCAACTGAAGGACGCTCGTGCCGCTGGAGCAGTTCCTTCTCAGGGAACTTCCCTCAGGGAAGGGAATGTCCAAGAAACAGCCAGTCTGGTATCAAAGAGTCAAAGGCAGAACGCGGGATAGAGGTAGATTGTGCAGGACCTCGAATTCCAGGGAGGCCTTGAGAAAACAATTCTGGCAATGCAGGCGTGAACAAGAGGCAAGGAGAGCAGGGAGGTAGGTGGTTGTTTGGAAATGAGGCAGGTCTGACCTGAGACGTTGGAGGGATGCAGGACGGGAAAGTAGGGCAAACAAGAAACCTAGAGCGTTCTCTCTCTCTCTCTCTCTCTCTCTCTCTCTCTCTCCACTCCCCCACCATACTGCTTGTTAAAACATTCTGAAATGACTTCATATTTAAAGACTTCGGGTCATGGGACTGAGTGTCAGTGCAGGAAAAAAATGTCTCATTTAAAACATTTTAAGGGTTTAGTTGTGTTCCCAGGAAGTTCTCATTCTCTCCTCCCACCCAGGTCTGTTTGTATTGTGTTTCTCCTTCTTCTTACTCTTTTCCTTTCCTGTTTTCCCTGAACGTCTCCCTCCAAGGACTTCTGGGCCAATGTGTGATTTTTCAAGTGCCACATAGAGGAGATGCTTTCTTTGTGGGTGTCCCTTCACCACTCCCAGCACCCACTTCCACCTCAACAAACATTCATCTAGAGTTTGAGGCAACTTCTGAAAAGAGTGCCTGTTTCCCGTATTCCTAAAGGGTGCGCAAACCCGCTCTGGCCGTTCTTCCTGCATCCACAGGCCCCTGCAGGACTAGGGAGGCGGGAAGAGACATGGCACGCTGTGTGGTGTATAGAACAGAAGAACATGGAAAGGCCTCATTCCCCCTCCCAGTGCTGCCCTCAGGAATGGAGTGATGGTTGAAGAAATCCAGGTGGAGGCTGAAGGAAGGCTGACTCAGTAGCAACATGCAACGTTCCCTCAAATATCTCACAGTATCATGGAAAATAAGGGCAGAGGGAGTCATGAGAAGGGACAGAAATCCAGTGAGCTGTGCACACATTCCCACTAGACAAAGAAACGCTAGAGGGCACATACTGAGTCCCAGCTCCTCAATGCCTGGCTGGGATAGGAATTCAGTAGTAAAATGAGAACACTGGAAAGATCAAGGAAGGGGTGGGGAGGGGACAAAGTCAGTGATGTACGTCCCCAGTGCCTTGCAGGTGGGTCATAACAACCAATATGTCCTTGCCCAGTTTCTGAACCAGTTCTGACCAGAGGAAGCAATAAATTAGTCCCTTTTGGCCACAGAGAATGTGATATGGAATGACTCTTATTGCCCGAGGCCAGGTTTCTGCAGCATCTGGGGAATGTCCCAGGCACCTGCTTGTTCAGCGCCCTGAGTGTGTGCCAACCACCAGCCTCAACTGGGAGAGGAGTAGTTATCATCTCAATGGCCTGCTGCCTCCCCCACTGTCTGATTGGCCCCTTTAGATTTTGATTACAGCTCAAACCAAGCCTCTGTTTGCCCTCGGCTTCTGAGAGTCATGTATGTAAGTATAGGAAGTCTGACCTGGGGCCTAGCCCAGCTCACCTGCACACCTGGCTGCATTCTGACACACCAGGTAGAACTCAGAGCCTGTGGTGAGGCTCGGAGAGGGAAGGAAACGTCCTGGGGAGATTGTGAGCCTGTCCCCTCCCTCTTACCCAAGGATCAGTGACAGTCTTTCAGAGGGGAGCAGTAATGGAGTTTTTATTGCTTGTGCTTCATTGCGTTTGATCCTAATGCCAGGAGGTTATTGTTCAGATTTTTTTCAGGTCAATGCTAATTAACTTTATTAATGCATTTTTGGTGAAGGGAAAGCAATAGAGAGCTAGGTTCTGCTTCTATTTGTTTGGCCCTTATCGTCAAACTGCATCAGACTTGGCATGTCTATTAAGAATCTGGGGCTAAGAGGCAGTGACCTTTCTGGATGGTCCATAAAATTGAAAGTGGAACCCACAGAGCCAGGAGAGGGCCGTCTCCTAGGGAGAGGACACAGGGAGAGGAGAAAGCAGAACAAAAGAGATAAAGACAAAAACCCACGGGTGAAATGGAAGCAAAAAGCAGGGCAATATATTAGAAGGGACCCTGAACTTGAAGGCTCCTCTCCACCCCATTCGTGCAATGTGTGTCTGTGGACACTCATTGAGTTTTCGTTTCTTCTTCCATAAAAGATTGCCTCCGATTATTGTTAGAAAGATACATACTGATGAAAGTACCAAAATACAGTATGTAGCTTGTAGTAAGTCCTCCACATGTGTCAGCTGAATTTTCATGGGATCAGTGTGTCTGAAGCGTGAGGTTTCTAGGCTCATTCATTGTTTCTTCTTTAAATAAATATGTAGTCAGTATATATTCCATTCCAGACACAGCAGTAGCTGAAGATGAGCATAAACAAAGAAGACATAGATACTAATAGGACCTTATATCCTGGAAGGTATTAAGTACTGTCTCAGAATCACCTAATAAAAATGACTCATAACATTATGTTGTTATTGGACTTTGCTTAATTGTTACCTCCTCAGGCAGATTTTTGACCCCATAGGAGAGGGACCATGTCTCATAACCTGTGGTGTCACCACCATTAGCCTCTGAGCGACATGCAATAAATGTGCCCTTGCCCTCAATAAAGTGGATGAACTCACTCCAGCTCAGAAACGGAAACAGACGGTGACGCAGAGGCCCCAGTAGCTTTTCTAGAAGAAGACTCAAAGTCCCCCACAAAGGCGCCTCTTTGGGGTGCCTTCTGCCACTTGGACAAGGTTCATTTCCATGATGTTAACCCATAGATGCCCAGAAAAGACCCTGCTACCTCCGGAGGTAGGAGAGGGTCCTGCGGCCAACCCAACCTCCAGAAATACCGTATTCTCTTGGGTGGGAGCAAGACCGAGGTCAAAGTTCGTTTGAAAACTCAGGAACCCATGATGTCAGGAGAAGAGTCTGAGAACCTTTGAGAGCCTCAAATGACTCGCTGAGAAATATTGTTTGTTTCATTAACACCAAGCACTGGGGAGACCTCTCAGCCTTGAGAGGAGAGAGGGGAGGGATCTTGGAGGGTGGGGTGCATGGATGCAGGGGGCCCCCAGGCTAAGGTCAGAGCAGTGCTTTACCAAAGGAGAGCGTCAGTACCAGGCACCTGTGACAAATGGTGTCCATGGAGAAAACTGCATTTCCTTTCCCAGATAAAAGAAAGTAAAGGCTGGGATAAAAAGTTTGGGGTCTCAGGGGTGACAGAACAGTTAATTCAATGAGCACATTCTTACTAATGCTCAAGAAGTCTTCTCTCTCTCTTTCTCTCTCTCTCTCACACGCGCACACACACACACACACCACAAATACAGCCTCTAGATCCCTTAAATATAATTCTGCACAAATGATCCCCCATAAAAATCTCACAGAGCCCAGCTTCTGCGTGAGAGTGGAGACCAACACTCAAACGCTCGCCAGCACACCCTCGGGTACACGGGAATGGATCCCCGTGAGCAAACCGCCATCAGGGGGCTCTGCTGCGTTGCTCTTCCCATGGACTTTATTTTTTTTTTTTTTTTGACAAAACATAAATAATAAAAGAGTAATAAAAAGTCTGTTACAGTTCTCCTGCTGACATGGAATGACTCATCTCTGTAATTCTTCTTCCATTTCCCAAGCGGCTCTATAGATCACAGAACAGATGAAGTGTCCTTAGCTGTGATTTGGAACATGTGCACAGCCCAGCACCCTGAAAGGCCCAGCTTTGCCTAGTCATGAGCTGCGATACCGGGGAAGCACGAGGGCTGGGGCTGGGATGACCTGGGTTCAAGTCCTGGCTCTGCCACTTCTGCTACCTAACCTTAGGCCAGTCCATCGGCCTCCAGCCCTTCCCATGGAAGTGGGAGTCAGAGCTTACCCAGCTGGACTCTGTGGGGTTCAGTGAGGTCACCTGTGTCGATGCAGTCTCTCTTGTTTGGTCAGTA
This sequence comes from Rhinolophus ferrumequinum, assembly GCF_004115265.2. Lineage (NCBI taxonomy): Eukaryota > Metazoa > Chordata > Mammalia > Chiroptera > Rhinolophidae > Rhinolophus > Rhinolophus ferrumequinum. The sequence continues at coordinate 45,463,409 of NC_046301.1, forward strand.
AGTGAATATTCTAACCATTTCCCCGGTACCTCTGAGGATTCACATCAATTTGGGGTTCCCTACTTGATTTCAAGTCTCCTTTAAAGGCGTAGCTTTCCCATTGCTTATTTGTTTAAATGAAAGGAATTAAAGATTAATTATCTTGAATTCTGACAAAAATTAAAGACACTCTAGGGCGTCTAAGCATCTAACCCAGGAAGATGAAAAGACTGAATTCCTGTGGCTAGAGATGATAATCCTTAATATTGATATAGGAACTGTACTTTTAAGATAATTTCTCATACACCAGGTCCTCGAGACCCGCTGTGATGAGCAGCGGCTGGAGCTGCTGAGGGGGCCGGGCTTCAGAGCGGCCCACGCCCCTGCACGTGGCCCAGCCCCCATGGGGTTGGGTCGGCTCCCACCTTCAGTCTGAGTCCAGGAAACTGCCCCTTGGCAAGAAGGTGCCACTGTGATCTGCAGAACCCGGCACCGCAGCACTGGGTCTCCCGCATGGCAGGCCACCACCGTGCGACCTGCTTGGCTCACGAGGGACCCAAGTGCCCACCGGCTTCAGACACACACACACACCTCCCAGGCAACTCTGTGTGCATATCACAGTAAGTTCTTCTTAAAATTCTATGACTCCCACCCGCCACGCTGCCACACATACCCTTTTTACCTCAATTTCTTGGATTATATTTTTGGAAGTGGAATTCCTGGTTAAGAGTGTGTTTGAGGCTCTTGATAAAACACATCTAAATGGCTTTTCCTATCCAGCAGTGTATGAGAGCATGTCTGTCTCTTACCTTCACCAGCACTGAGTGTCATGTCTGTGTGTGTGTGTGGGTGTGGGCGTGCACGTGTGCGCACGTACACACACATGAGCAAGTGTGAGAGAGGACAGTTGAAGGGTGAAGAATCTGTATTATGAGATCATCAGGGAACATATCTTTCAGGGAACATATCTGGTCTTTCTGGAACTGGAGAGGAGAAACGTAGAAACAGATATGTTCTGTCAAAAGGCAACAGGTAACCAACAGGGTGCACTTTTCTTGACTGATGATGTTATCACTGATTATAATTTGGTGAGACCGGGCCATTGTCCTAGGCTGCAGAGTTAGGAAGTGTGCACCTGAGCTGAAGGTGGCAGAATACAGTCTCCTGTTTCTGTGCCCCCTGCCCCAGAGAATGCTCACTTTGGGGAAGTTGAGACAATGCAGTTGCCATTATTTTCTCTCCCTCTTGCTCTTTCTTCCAGGACCCATTGTAATACAGGCAAACCTTGCGCAACCAGAAAGTAAAGGGACATGTTTTCTGGAAACTTGATTTTCTGATTGACTGAGGAATTCTTTTATGTGTTTATTATATGCTGATATAGTGTTTGCTGTATGCCAAGTAATGCACTAATCATGTTACAAATAATAAGTCATTTAATCCTCAAAGCAAACCAATGAATGGGTCCCTGGGTCCCAATATGTCCTATTTAGAGAGTAAGTGAACGGAGGCACCTCTGTTTACTGGGAGGTGGAGCCGTGCGTGTAACTCCACGTCCACATGCTTAACAGCTCCACTGGGGTTTACCTAACAAATATTGTTTTCGTATAAAACCTTGTTATTGAAAAGCTTTTAGAAAATTTTATATACACTTCAGCAAGTGAAGTGGAGAGAATGGAATTTCCCTGGGGTGATTGGAGATGCCCACTGTGTCCTGAGGTCACTCTGATGAGCTCCTGGCCTCAACGTACAGGCCTGTGAATTTGCCAACAGCAGGTTCAGGAACGTGGGGCACAGGAACCTGTGTCCTGAGCCAGGAACCCTCCTCCCACTACCACTCGCCCCCAGAAATTGTTTTTTGTTCTTTCCATTTGCTGCTGCAAATTTGCTTTTGGAGAGAGCGCCAGGTTTTGAAATGAGACACACTTCAGCAAAAATCCCTGTTCCACTGCCATTAGCTGGGTAAATTTCAGCAACTCACATTTGCAAAGGTCCTCCTTCTTCTCATCTATAAAACAGGTTGCTGCGATTGTAATAGTTAAAGAAAAGATAACTTACAACTACTTAAATAAGGGGTGGGCAAACTTTTTCTGTAAAGGGCTGCATAATACATATTTTAGGTTCTGCACACAAAGAGGTAAAATTGAGGATGTTATGTAGATACTTACATAACAAGAGAGAAAGCTAATTTCCTCAAACTTGTTGTTGACAAAATTCAAAATATAATTATAATAATTGAGCACCATTTTGCCAGCTTTACTGAGGCATGCTTTACAAACAAAAGTAGTATATATTTAAGGGGTACAAAGTGATGTTTGGTGCACACATACATTGTGAGATGATTACCACAATCAAGGCAATTAGCATATCAATCACTTCATCTAGTTACCATTTTTGTATGTGTGGTGAGAACACTTGAGATCCATCTCTTAGCAAATTTCGAACACGATTTTTTATAGTACATGTCTACTAATAAAAAATAAAATGGAATTTTTTGGGGGAGGGATTGCTTTTTCCTCACTTGGGGTGCAAAGTTAGTTTTTCCTGCCATCAAACCGATTGTCAATGTTCATCTGCAAAAACCTTAGTTCAAAGTCTATAAATAAACATAACAGACCTGATCTGGCCCATAGGCCATGGGCTGCAGGCCCCTGACCTAAACATTTCCTGGTACATAATGGGTATTTAAAAATATGTTTCCCTTTCCCTGATGTAAGGTTATGACTCTAGTTTGCTGCATTCTACTTAGCGGAATGACAGCCCTTTAAGTGGTGTGGTGGTTTCAGAAACATTCGAAGACTTCCCTCCTAGTCGTCAAGCCTTATACCTGGCTCCAAGGTCCATGATATTGGAAGCAGAAGCTATGTTAAAGGGTCTGTGCCTCAGTTTCTCTCTTCCAGAAAATGGAGATGACTTTGTGTTCTATAATCCTGCCAGGCTAATGGTGGGAAGTGGGAATGGTATTCAGACTGGAGAGAACAGGAAATACTGTATTCAAATAAATGTCTGTTGAGGAAGTCTTTACAAAATATATATCTGATACTAGACTTGCATCCAGAATACGTAAAGAACTCTCAAAACTCAATACTAAGAAAACAAATAACCCAATTTAAAAAGTGGGCAAAACATTTGAACACCAAATAAGATACAGAGATGAAAAAGAAGCATCTGGAAAAGGGCTTACTAACATAAGTCACTAGGGAAATGCAAATGGGACCTCAGGGAGATACTGCTACACACCTTTTAGAATAGCTAAAATTAAAAGCAAACAAACAAAAAACCCTACCAAAACTAAATGTTGAAGATGCAGAGCACTGAAGCTCTTCTGCCTTCCTGGAGGGATTGGGAAATGGTACAGCCACTTTGGAAAACAATCTGTCAGTTTCTTATAATGTCAAACATATGCTTACCATATGATGCAGCAAATCTCCTAGCTATGTACTCTAGAGACATAAAAACCTATGCTTACACAAAAATCTGTTTGTGCGTGACTGCAGTGGCCTGATTCATACATGCGTCAAACTGGAAACACCCAGACGTCCATCGACCAGTGAACAGACTGTGAACAAACTGTGGTACATCCACCCTACTAAAACCGAAGGGACTCTCGATACATGTCATAACATGAATAAGATGCAAAGGCATTCTGCTAAGTCAAAGAAGCTAGACTCAACAGGCTTTCAGAATGTCACATGACATTCTGTATGTGTCCCAATGTCACATGAATCAGAATGTCACATGACATTCTGAAAGTGACAGAGAACAGATCTGCGGTTTCCAGAGGTTAGAGTTACGGGAAGGGTGGCCGAAATGTCTAGATCTTGACAGTGGTAGTGGTTGCATGTGTTTGTCCGAATCATGGAATTCTACCTCACAAAGGGTGAATTATACTTCATTAAGTTTCACTCAATCAACCTGACTTTAAATACACTAAATAACACGTATCAAGTAGTAAAGGTACCCCGGAGGAACTGCACGACATGGCACAATGTGTAAAGGCCACATCAGGAACAGGTGAAAGGGGTCTGGGTGGCCTGGTGCACTCTGTACATTTACGCATTCCTTCTGGAAGGGCATATTCCCTCTTCCTTTCTCTTCCTCTTTTCTGCACCCTCCTTACCAGTCCTCAGCCCCAGCTCCGCAGAACAACTCCAGGGCTACCTGAATCCTCTAGGGTGTGGGCCACCTGGGAGAGACGCCTCGTCATTCCTGCCCAACCCTCGGCCATGGCTCTTTTGTGCTCCTAGAGAGGAAAACCTGATTACAGACCGCCCCTGGCCAGGGTGCTGCTGGCCCTTGGCCAACGTGGGAGATGTAAACAGAAGGATATCAGTACGTTGAGTCACATAAATCCTGAGGTCTCGTCCTGTGTAAGCCAAGTTTTATCAGGAGCGCCCAGCTTATATTTGGGCTACATTCTGTAGGCTATGAAGAATGATTTAAACTAAGGTCCATAAACATCTATGGTTCCAATCGAATTGCTTTGTTAAAACCAAGCCAGCAGGGTTTCCTCACTGGAGTGGGCCAACCTTTGAACAGGGAGTCAGAGGGGCTGGGAATAGGTCCTGAACTGCTGTGACAATCTTGGGATCCCACCTCCATCTCAAGGAAACTTCCAGGGGTTGCCTGGTTAACGATAAGTTATTTCAGATATGGGGTGTGTCCCGTCCATCTTCCCAGGCAAAGCGGTGGTCTAAGGACTCCCTTGGAGGGAGCAGGTAAAAATAATGAAGGAATTTCAAGGCACAGGGCTCGCTGCATGACAGTGGTGAAGAGTACGGGTTCTCACCCAGACTGCCTATGTTCACTCTGCCCTTTTACCACCCGTGTCACCACAGGCCCGCTAACAAACTGCTCTGTACCCCACTTTCCCCATTTCTCAATGGAAATCCTACTAGTATGTACCTCAAACAGTAGTTGTGAGAATTCAATGAGTTGAAAAATGAAAAGCTCTTAGAACGTTGTTTGGCACGTGGACAGTCAATAAAAGATGGCATCTGTTGAGATTTGCTGGTCAGATTCAGGGTCCATACTGTTCAGCACTGAGGCTTTGGACAGAAAGTCAGATAGAAAGAGCGTAGCATGGAAGGCAGAGGGAGACGGGGCGTATTTGGGAAGTGCATCCTGTCTGATATCCTTCATCAGCACTCACAGAGCCAGGAGTGAGGAGTGTATCACCTCCTGACCTCGGTAACCAGAGCAGGTGCTCCCTTGGGTTCCCCTGTTCATGGGTGTCCACCTCCAGGAAGAGTGGGAAAAGACGGGTGCTGAAAGGACTTCTGACAGTGAGGAACCCCCTATCCCTTCTCCGTGGCTCCCTGCAGCCCTAATGCAAACATCGCACGCTTGTTTCCATAACTGTGATTTTCTTATACACACTTGGCCTTTAGAGAAATGGAAGAGCTCAGTCACAGTGAATATTATTTGGTTCAAGACCCCGCGCAGCGTTCCTGTTTTGTGTTGCAGGTGTTATGAAGTCCCTCTGGAGGCTGATGTCTCTGAATTAAAAATGAGAAAACAGTAAAAGAAGAACGCAAACAAGGCCAAACATGTTCTCCTGACCTCTGCTTCAGTATCCAGGGACACCTGGGTCTGAATTACCGAAGGATCACAGTCTTGGGCCAGCCACCACCCCTCCCACAACCACCCCAGCTGATCCCAGTGCCCCCACATTCTGCCTCATTCTGTCTACTCCGGAGAACTGCCAACATGCTCGGGCCTCCCTTGGTTTTCTCATATGAATTTCCCTCTCCTCCTGACTATACTTCTTACTCCAACGCCTTCTGTCTGGTGTCACTGGGACGGAGTGCTGTGGCTCTAATTTCGTTCCAGACAGTATGCAGCGTTGCCCTCATAAGTCACTTCGCTCTTTTCCCTCTGCAACTCATACTCTTGTGCAACACACACTGAGTCTTTAGGAAGCGGTCAGTATGACCCTTGCTGACCTTGCCCTTAACTCCGCCTCAGCCTTCCCCAAAACAGAGCTTGTGTCACTCAGTGTGGTAAATCCCCTTGGCTGACGACACAGCCCCCTCCAGCCACTGCTCCATGCTTTTCCTTTATTCCAATACCAAACCTCTGTAAAGAGCAGTTTCACAGACTGCCTCTGCTTGCTCATTTTCCATTCACACATCAGTTCCCTCGAATAGGTTTTCTGCAGTCGCTCTCACTCAGTCCCCTTCAAGCCAGGTCACCAGTGACCTCCATGGTGCCAAATCTACTGGACCCCTTCCTTGTTTGAGTTCACTTAACTTTTCTGCATTATTTAGCACTGCTGATGACCCTTCCTCCTTAAAAGTCTCTTCTCCTGGCCTCTTTGGATGCCGTATCCTCCTAGATCTTTCTTTCACACTTGACTACTCAGTATCAGCCTCCTTCGTTACCATGACTAATTTCTCATTTCAGGTGCCATGGGGAGAAATGCTATGACCAACTCTAGCCTCTGTCTCCCTACCTGATTCCATCCACTCTCCTGGCTTTAAATGTATTCTGGATGCTGACAACTTCCACATCTACATCTCCAATGCAAAGTACACCTCATAGCTTCAGCTTTGTACAATTAACTGTCTACTTGGCATCTCTATTTAGATACGTGACTTGTTAGGCTTAACATGTCTGAGACTGAACTCTGATAGTCCTCTCAAGTAGCTCCTCCTCCAGTCCACCCCAGTAAATGGGACCACTCCCTAGTAAGTTGATCGTGCCGGAAACCTGGGGTCACTAAAGATTGCTCTTTTCTTATCTCCTATATCAAATTCATCAACAAGTCATGTCAATTCTACTTCCAAAATATACTTGGAAGCCTCAGCTTCTTTCCATCCCCATGTCACCATCATCATCTGCCAATATCCTTCCAACTGCTCTTTCAACATTCTCTGTGGATGTCATCAAACCCATCCCTCCAAAGAAGAGTCCTTTGGAAACATTAATCATATTCTCTATTGTATTTCTGATAATATCTGGCCTTGGGAGCATACTTCTCACCCCATTCTTTCCCCCTGCTTATATATGTATAAATGCTTAAGTGATTGCAGGTCCGTTTGCCTTCCTTTCATTTTTAAATTAGATTCCTGGAATATTTCCATTTATTGAAACTCCGCTCTTTTGCTGCCAGTTTCTCACTCAATGGAAAGGCTAGTCTGGTGGCCAGAATTTGTTGATCTGCTATCAGGACTTGGTCCCAGCATGTCTCTGAGCTGTTTTACTCAGCACATTTTGGGGTTGCAGTTTATAGTCAGAGGGTGACTCTCTGTCATTCATGAGTTTGCCGCGGAGAATTAATTGTTTATAGAAGAGACGAGACACACATGAAAGTTGTATGAGCAACTATTGGTATCCATTCCGTGTTATTTCTTGAGGAGCATGTGGAAAGCCTCAGAGATCCCAAACAGCTCTCCCAGTGACTCACATCTAGTACTAGGACTCCCCCATTAGACTCACTCATTTGTCATTGTCTCTAATGGAAAGCATAAAAATTGATTACCAGTCACTAGTAATTCACTATGGAATGCACAGGGCCTTATAAAAGGGACATGTAGCTGGGAAGACTTAATAGAAAAAAGGAAAGCACCAATCACAACAGGCTAGCAGGTCTAGCTAGAGATGAGGTGGGCAGCATTGAAAATTGAGAATCCCCAAGCAAATGGCGGGGGAGAATACGTGGCTGAAGAGAGCAGTGGAAGGGCAGAGGAGCTTGACCGACACTGTCAGCACCTCCACCACTGGCTTATCTAACAGCCACAGTCTCTCTTCTCCCCTTGATTCTCAGCAGCCTGTGACTTCTGTCTCCTCACCAGACAATCATCTCTTGATGGGCAGATATGCTTATTCATCATTGTCCCCTCAGCACCTCTCATGGTGTCCAGTGTTAAGACAGGGGGATTGTAATGGTGGCACTAAATCTTCCATTTTGAGTTTTGGATCTCTGGTATAATTTCATTTAACAAGTGGAATTTAGCTTGGGTCTTTTTGAAAGCTTTCTTTCTTTGCCTCTTCATGCCTATGCATTTGCTGCCTATACATTTACTATGCATACTAGTTTCGATGTTTCTATTAATACTTACTTCAGCCCAGTGCTGGCCCTGGGACTTGGGAGAGGTTTTGCTTCCAAGTGGGATCCACTACTGGCTCCAACATAAATCTACATAACATATGCAAAGGTTGCCACAACCAGCTAAACTGCACCTTTCCCCACCCCAACTGACAAAGCCGAACTCAATAGAAAATTCCATTACAGGCTAAAGCAATTTACATCCTGGCCAGAAAATATACAACTTGAGTGGAGATGCAGTAGTTTACAGTAGTTTCCAGCACATTTTGCCCAGCTGGCCCTTCTCTTACTTTAATAAATCTTCCTTCTATATTTCTACCTGACTCGTGAATTCTTTCACGGCCCACAAATGAGCAGACACAACATCCAGCATATAGTATCTCCTCATTAAACACTTCTTGCATTCGAGAAAGAAGGGTTGCTGTGTGCTACTGTGGGAGCAGGCGGGGATCGGGATATCAGAGTAGGAGTTATAGATAGGCGACATGATCACGCACCAATTCCTGAGTATGTCCCGAGGGGCTTCTAGGTGCCTGGTCCCTATCAGACAATGAAGAAAACCCAAGAGCTGAGTAAAGTATCACCCATCCCCACATTTGTGTAACCAAGAATTTACAAGTAGAAATGAACTAAGTACAGCACTGTGTGCTGTAGGAGTTCTCAGGCGAAGACAGAGGTGATCTGGATACACAGCCATAATGGACAGGCACCTAAAAGTGTCAGACAGAGACCAGGAAAAATGCAAACAGCCTACACAAGGATGCAAAGGTTGAACTGAGTGACGCTGTCTGTAGCTGTCTGTAAGGCATGAGGGGCCACCTGGGACATGTGAACGGAGTCAGCAGGCTGGGGGCCAGGGCGATACACAGGACTGGCCGGGCAGAGGCAGATCACTGCAGGTCTAAGGAGTCAGGCCAGGGGAGTAAAAGATCTAGATAGAACAAGATGCTGAAAGACTGCGCACTGGCGGTCATTTTAGTTTCCTAATTATTAAAACAGGAAATAGAGGCTAGAAGACTCTCACACCCCTCTCAGCTCTGATTTCTTAGATGGTCCGCTGAGAGCCTGTGTAAGTCCTTCTGGAAGCACAGTTTTGACAAACTCATGTGTACACAATGGCTAAGACAGAGAGTGAGCAGACTCCTTGGAAAAGCCCTCAGAAATGGCCCCAATTACAATGTTCCTGCACGGGAGGCTGTGGGAGGACAGTGAGCGTGCAGAACAAGGAGCCAGGAGTCTTGAGCACCAATCTGTCCCTTCAGAGCACGTGACTTTAGAGCAGTCATTTCTCTTCCCCAAATGCCAGTTGTTAACTGTAAAAATGGTGGTATGACTGCCTGTCTCTCAGAGTGGAAAGCAGAGAATGGGAGAGCATTCCTGGAATTACACAACTGAGTACTTGGGCAAAGACAGGTCCCCAGTCAGCACCCGCTGTGGGTGTGGGGTGGTCCCAATGCTGTTATTACACCAAGTCAAAACAATCACAGTGACAACCACGCTGACCTTGGGGTCAAGCTGAGGATGCTGGTCCCCTCCCTCAGGGCTCCGGCCCCTGGAGCAGGCCTGCTCATTGCGGGTGAGGTAGTGTTCTTTTCCACGCTGCTAAGCCCACTGTTGGCGGTGACACTGCAGCCCTCCTGTGCGGGGGCCCTCTCTAGTGGCCAGGAGAAAGCTGGAGACAGTGATTCATAAACGCCCAGGACACCAGCCCTTCCAAGAAGGGTGCTGCCTCCCCATGAATATGCATGGCTCGTGGGGGCTGACTTGAAGCCTGGAGAGGATGTGGGGGGCTGGCCTGAGCTGAAAGCCCTGGGCAGGCTGGTCACCAGGGAGACGCAGCAAAAGCTCGCAGAGTGAGCTGCGCGAGCCGTGGCTTTCATCAGCAGTGCCATCAGCCTCGCCATCACCCAGGAAGACAGGCTGGCAGATGTGAACATAAATACATCCCCCTCTTGCCTCACCTCAGTGCCCTGAGGAGCTATTAGAGACTTAAAATTACCATTTCAGTAAACGGGAGAGAGAATTGAAGAGGAAGAGGCTCTGTTTGTTAACTTGGCAGCGTTGTTGACTCCACGGCTCTTTTCTCTCTCTGTGGCCCCCCTGAAGGGGGTCTGCAGACAAACGGGGTCTGCAGAGGTGCAGGAGCGACACCTTCAGATCCTGCCCTGTCCCTTCCTGAATCCCTGTGAGGACCTCCGCCTTGCCCAAAAGCAAAGCTACATGCAGACAGCACTTCAGAGTTCTCTGTGATTCCGGGGAGCCAGGAGGGTGGCCAGCCCTGAACCCCAGAGGAAGTAGGTGGGCTGAGGCTCAGGATGACCCTTCGTTTTCTACCCCTACGTCCTCATGGAACTTGGGCCTAAAATAGTCATGAGATCAATGGTTAGTTTGAATGAATGAATTCTAGATGTTTGGTAAATATTTGGTGATTGATGATTGATGGAATCAAGCAGGGCATTTTAATCCCCTGTAAAAGTGTGAACTCTCCGGAAGGAGCCATCTGATATGCTGAGGCAGTTATTTACACCTAAATGTGTCCTATCCTGATTTAAGTGCAGGTGTGGTGGAGATGGGGGCTGACGGACACACACACACACACACACACCCTGTGCACCGTGGAGCTGTCACAGACATCCACCAGCCCCACCAGGGCTAAGCCTGACCATGTCATCACCGTGTCTCTCATCACTGGTTCCTACCGCAAGTGTCCACTGACTACCTCCTTTCCACCTTGCTCTGTACTCAGGGGGCAGAGAACAAGCCAGGCAAGGGTTCACCCTCACGACACTAACACGCCAGTGGGGAAGTCAGAAAATAAACAAGGAAATAAACGGAGCAACTCCAAATCTTCATATGCCCCTAAGGTTGTGTCTTTCTCCTTGAGTTCTGAATTTCTTCCCCAGCTCCCTAAATGTGTAAAACGACACAAGCATTTATACAATGTATGCAGTCTTCCTCCCCATGCTGTACACCCGCAACTAATATAAATAATATTGAATGTCAACTGTAACTGAAAAAAAAATTTTTTTTTTTAAATAAATCAACACCACAAGCTGAACTAGTATCTGGCTTTCTCAGGTTCATGGCCAAATTTAATCTCTGAATTGTTGTTTTCTTGAACCACGTCTCAACAGACTGACAGGGAGAGTCAGCCTGCCCTGAGAAGGGGGGAGTGAAAAAGCGGGTCTGCCCGCAGCAGAGCCCAGGCGTGGAGCCGTTTTGCAGCCTGGATGGCTTTCCATTGAGCTCCTCCTAGAATCCACTCAGGCATATCAAGGGGGTGGGTCTGCACCAAGATCTAAAGTGATTTCCTTTCCTCCTGTGTGCAGTCACCAGCTCATTCAGCAGAGCCAGCTTCATGGATGTGCAGCCTGAGCAGCTGCACAGGGTTCTGTGCTTAGAGGGTCCCACACTCGGTTTCATATTCTGCAGTCACCATCTTGATAGTCCCACTACATTCGAACAAGGGACCCTGCATTTTTATCTTGCACCAGGTCCTGCAAGTTTTGCAGATGGTCCTGCCTTTCAGGGATTGGGTAGAGCTTGACTTCAGGTCCATCAGTTACCTTCCAGACTGCACTTTCCTCCTCTAGAATATAAGGAGGTATTTGCTATAAGGCTTCCTCCACACCTGATACCCAGGAAGGACTATCAGCCCAGACTAAATCTCTAAGACAAAGGGATTAAGTTCTTGATGAGGGACAGCCCAAGACAAGGGCAAGCACAGCTCAGTTTAAAACCCATCCATGACAGTGGTGCTCTATGCTCTATGATCTGAGTCTCTCTACTGCATCAGAGATATTAGAAGACTCAAGGGGCAGCTGAGTGGGTGAGGATCTCAGTCTTCCTATCAGGGTAACAAAATGTAAAACAAAACAAAGACAAACACAATCCCTCTTCTGGTCACTACCTTTCACCCTCCGAGCTGAATGGTACCCACTAGATCAAGACCGAAAGGCAGGTGAGAGAGAATGTGGTCTAATTTCTCAGACCCTCCCATATGACCAAGATCTTCTGAAAGCTGGAGAGCAGTCTCCATCGGGAGGAAGACCTAATATTCTAGATGCATAAGTTTAATCCATGGAAAATCAGTCAGTATATGGTTGGTTATGCTGAAGGAACAAGGAACCTGTATCTCTCAATCACAACTACAGTTCATTCTCAGTCAAGTTCTGTGTCCCATGAGAGTTGGCTGTGGGACTCTGTCCATCCTGGTCCTTCAGGGATCCAGGCTAATAGAGGCTTCCTCTCAACATGTGCTCACATAATCACGGTGGCAAGTTATACCCTGGATCTCAGAACTTCTACCGGGAAACAGCATATGTAACTTCTGCTCCCATTTTATTGGTCAAATAAAGTCACACGGCCTTACCTGCCTTTTATTACAATCCTACCATATGTTCAGAAAGGGGAGAACTAGAAATAATTGTGAATAACATCAATGATTACCACACGAGTCAAGGCTAAAGCTTCCTCTTTCCCACCATACCTGGCGTCACGGAAAAAGTGACCGAGAACGGAATCCTATCATTAGCAAGTTGGACAAGGCCTTTTCTTTCTGTGTAATTAAAAAGGCAATACCTTTCCCCTCACCCTTAGAGATTATGTGGGAATAAAATGCAATAACAGATGAAAATAATCGATGTCATTAACTGAGTACTAAGTGTCAGGCACCACTGTGGTGCCCTAACCCTCACTCAGGGCTATAACACAAATCAATCAATACGCACACTGCACAGGTGAGGACACTGAGGCACAGAGCACGGTGTAAATAGTTCAAGATCACTCAGGAAGACCTGGGTGTAGCCCATGAAGGCCGGCCCAGAGCCCGCTTTGAAGGAGGAGCAATGTACAAGACGGAAGCCTGCTCCTAAGGAACTTCACTCGCCATCCTTTCTGAGTACCCACTGGGGAGAGCCCCACCACTTCTGCTTTTGGCTTCACGTGGGTTGTTGGAGGCCTCCAGGAGGCCATGGAAGCATCACTGCTTTTTCCTGGGATCCCACACTCATAAACAAACATCTGGGGTCCACTGGGCCTGGTGTGGTCTCATCAGTCTGTCCCTGCACTCAGAAGCCACGGCGGGCGCTTGCCTGAGCCTCTAAACCTCCCACATGACAAGAGAAAAAGAAAAAGAACACCTTTCCACTCGAGCCCTCCCTTCACCCCAGTCAGCTTCTGGTCTGACATGGAGAATACCAACCAAAGGGAGAGCTGCTTCCCCCACGCCCCAGGTCCCGTTCTCCACTCTGAGTCACACTCAGGAACTTTGCATTTCACTTCAGGGCCACCTTCTATAAAATCACACCTGTCACGGCTGCACCCCTCACTGGGCCTGGCGCTGGGGCTCACTCTGCCGCTCAGTCGTGGCTCCAGACAGGAAGGGGGCCTGAGATGACGCCTGTGAAAGGCTCTTAAGGGACGGGGGTCATGCTTGAGGAGGGTGGAGCAGGCAGGAAATGGGGCCTAACCCTGTTCTGCAGACGCTCCAGAGAGTAGAACTGTTCTGTCCAGCAGCTTCGGGCTGTGTCCATCCTGGCTGGGAGCTCTCGAGACACTTCTCCATGTGCCAGCCCCCTGTGCCCAGATCGGTCACCACTGAGCTCAGTGGCCACTGCTGGAATAGAGGGACAATGAGGGAGAGCGAATACCAGGTGCCAACGGCATAAGCTCAGATGATAGCCTCGGCCCATAACCCCAGGCTCATGCCACAACCCACCATCACCCCCACACATACCCAGGACCATGGACAGAGCAAGAATTCCCCTTTTGGTCAGGCCCCCAGCAGCGTCACTTCCTCCTACACATAAAAGTCAATGTCTAGGTCAGAGACTTGCCTTTGACTGAATTGTTACCTTGTCTCCAGATGTATTTTTTTAAGACAAATACTCCCATTTTACTCTCCTTGACTCAGTGTGAGTGAGTTATCAGTTGGCTCCCCTTTGTTCAGGCAGGCATGGCCGGGGCAACGTGAAAGCTCCAGAATTGAGAAGGTGGTGGCCAGGCAAAATGCCACGCTTTTTGGGAAAAGGGAAAGAGAAGTAGGCAGAGAAAGGCCCGTGTAGGCCAGGTGCCTTCCAGTTCAGGCTGGGAAAGGCCTCCCTTCCGGGGACCCCAGGGTATTCCAGGGTCTGCCTGGCAGAGGCTCCTCACAAGGTGTTGAACACCATCCTGCACCGTAGCATAGGAGAGGACGTTGGCAATCTCCAGTGTCATCCCTGCACTTAAGGAGAAGGAAGCTGAGGCCCCGGAAGGGCAGCTAGATGCTGCTCTTGGCAGACTAGACCCTGAATCTGACTCTACGGACCAGTGAGCAGAGCTGCCTCGGGACCTGGGCACCTGGCATGGAAACCTAGAGAGGGAGGCAAAGGTCAGGATGCAACAGCTCCTCCTACAACTCAGGCACCTGTCACGGCAACTGGAGACTCACCAGCCAGGCAGGGAGTGGACCTGAGCCAGCCTTGGCCCAGCTGCCTGAGCCTCCCCTGGGGAGCTCCACCCACGTGTGCCTGAGTCCCAGATGCCAGCTCTGGGCAGCCCCTCGAGGGTCTGGGTGGCAGGAGAAGGACCAGCTAGCCAACTCCGGGGTACTCGTCTCATGAAACCTGACAGCCAGTGCCCCCCCCCCTGCACAAGTACTGAGCTTGGCTCAGATCAGAAGAGGATTCCAAGGCTCCATTTAACCTAACTGGGCCAGCAAACCAGCGGTACAAAAAGCCAGGCGCACCACCCGTTTTGTTCACGCCTCGCTTTGAAGTCTTGCCTCATCAAGTTTTTAAAACATGAGACGCAGGCATTCCGTTGTTCATATTTAATGTGTAACACAGGAGATCAAAGAGCAGATAGAGATGGAAAACATCGGACATAGTTAAGGTTTACTCTCATCCTTCAGCCCCTTCTTTCATCTGCTCCTCCGCCTTTTCCGCTCTCCCTTTCTCCTCTGTTCATGTCCTCTTCTCAGCCCCTTTCCCCCTTCCCACCTCTTTATCTCTCCTTTTCACTCCATTCCACTTTTGCCTCACCCACTTGCAACAGAGACTATTACCCATCTAAGCTCTTGTTCTCTTTCCCACATGAAAGACTCTCTTATCTTCCAGCCAACCTTCTCCTCTCTGTCTTTCTCTCAGGTCCTCTTCCCCGCTCCCTTTTCTTTCTGCCACGTTCTCTCTCACCTCTCTCACCGCCTTTCCTTTTCCCTCTCTCATTCCCTCCTCTCTCTCCCTCTCTCTCCCCACCGGCTCTCTGTCCTTCACATTGCCTCCACTGCTACTAGAGTCACCATGACAACAGGCCTCCGTGACAGTTACAGCCCAGACAGACAGTATAGCCTCTTTCCATCAGGAACTCCAATGCTTCCTGTAATCTACTCCTTGACTCCTTAGCCCAGGCTGCGAATTCGCCTCTCTACAATTTTGCGAGGCCACAGGAAACAGACTTTTTCGCCAACCACAGAGCCGGGAAAGCAAAGATGAAGGAAAGGAGGCTGGGAGAGCAGGGCAGAGGAGAGGAGAGGAGGCTGAAGCTCTCGGCTTCCTCTCTGGGTGGGACAGGAGGACAACAGCCAGGGAAAAGGGGGTTAGAAAAACTGGAGAGTCGATAGCATGTCTCTTCTCCCATCCTACGAGACTCAGTAGAAAGGAGCTGTTTCCTTCAGGTCAGGAGTAAAAGGGACGCAGCAGCCAGTGTAACATGTGCTGGAACTTTCTGCGCCAGCAACTGAAAGTGAAACAACGACAGCACCAAATACCTTTGCCTGGTTCTTAGGTTCTTTGAACGCTTGGTTATTCTACCTTGATTGGGAAGGTATTTCCTGGCCCCGTGTATATTGAGCATCTACTTCCTAGGCAATACAGAGCAGGTGGCAGTGGGAAGCAAAGAATGCAACACACCTTGACCTAAAAAATATATATTACAGTCTATTTCTAAGATACATTCCCTACTTAAGACTGAAATATATAAATAACAGATCAAACTGAAAAGATGCAAAGAGACACAACACAATTAGTTTCCTCATAAAATATGAAGTAAGTGTAAGGATAGAAAGATGATTTGCCGCCGGGCATTCTGACAGGCTTGAGGAAGGCTACCTCAGGTCTGAGGGGGCAGGGGAGTTTGGGGAGGGCAGCCCACACAGCCTGGAGCAATCACTTAGCCACACCGTGAAAGGACTTGAATGCCAGGCTAATTAGTTTAGACTTGACCGTGACATTTATGGGGGAAGCATGGACGGTTGGCAGCTACTTACCTACGTACCATGTTTCCCCGAAAATAAGACCTAGCTGGACCATCAGCTCTAATGCATCTTTTGGAGCAAAAATGAATATAAGACCCAGTCTTACTTTACTATAATATTCGACCGGGTCTTATATAATATACTATAATATAAGACCGGTCTTATATCCATTTTGCTCCAAAAGACACATTAGAGCTGATTGTCCGGCTAGGGCTTATTTTCGGGGAAACAGGGTATATATTAAGAAGTCTGGGACACGTGTAATTCATTTTAGAAAAAGTGAGTGGCACTGAGAGATGTTATGAGAAACCCTGTGTACACGGGAGAAGGGAGATCTAGGTGCGGCTGAATGTGGACGTGACCGCTGCAAGCCTGCTGCCCTGCTAACATAGCTCCCAACCCTGGCCCAGCAGCCCGGGCACTCGGCCACTCAGCCTGGTCACAGCAAGACCTGCTGACTTACTCGCCACCATCATGTCACTTCCCTGCGTCACGCTTGATGCTAGATTGAAGCGATGGGGTTTTACTGGGAAAGCAGATTCTCCTCTCGCAAATGCCTCAGATAGACTAATGAGGAGGTGAGCTTGGCGAGTGAAACCGCGTCGACGGCCTACAATGTCTCGTTCGCAGAGAACATAATCAGGGCATGTTATATAAATTTCCATCCCAAAGCAGGAGACGAAATGAGGTCAAGATGGCTTCTCTGACAAGCTGGGTGATCTCCCAGAAAGTGAGTGTACGTAGGAAGTAGTGCTGGGTCTGGCTCTGCCACCTGCCAGCAGGACCTTAAAACACCGAGGAACCTCCTGGCGCTTCTGTTTCCCCATTTATAAATTAGCCCAAATCAAATGGAACGTGTTCCTGTCATAGGCTGCTATGGGGATTGAGAGAAATAGTAGACACAAATGCTCTCAGGATGGTTAAAGGTGCTGTTGGGTTATGGAATATGTGCCTCTCGGTGGTGGGGTGGTGCCAGTGACATGACCCGCAGGTGACCGGACACTGTGGTCACAGCCCTAGCCTAGAAAGCTCCTCTGTGGTCTGAACAAAAGATGCGATCCCCTCCAGCCTCAAGTTCCCCATTGGTAAAAAGAGAAGGTTGGACTAAAGTGACTTTTCCTCTAAAATGTGGGGCAGTGGAGATGATTTGAGGTGGGGCATGAATATAGCAGCAAGCTACATTGAATCCTTAGTGACAAGCTTATCTCCTTTTCAATTATCTTTCAACCCTTCACGTCTCAGCCTGGTTCGGTTTTCAGTGAACACGTATCTAATATCTGCTAATTTACCTTTTCAAGGAAGAGAAAGTGGGTCTCAGGCTCAGAACCTTGGCAAGCAGCAGGACCTACCTGGAATGTAATGACATTGCTGAGTTCTCAGTGCACTTTTTTTTTTTTTTTACCTTTTATAGGAATTAATATTGGTTTTTTCATTTACCATAATGACATAAGATTTTCTATAAGATGCATCTGTAATAATGGAGCGATTACACACATACGGTTAAAATCGTGGCGGGGGGGGGTAGCAGTAGTTTAAGAATTGTTGGGCAAGCTGGACCCCTAAAATTCCTTCCAGCATTTTCTTTCCCAGACGCTCTCACTCCACCTTCTGATAGGAGAGCAGTTCCTTCCGTGACGTGTCTATACATTGGGAGGGAGGGAGACAGTGATGATTCAGACCCCCACAGTAGGCCCACATTTAGCACTGGCACAGCAGTGCCAACCCAAGGGGAGCCTTCAGGAGTTTCCCAAGTACATTCATGTATTCTCTCCCATGTGACCTCAGAACATTTCACACATGAGGAAAATGAGACCCCCTATCGTCACATGGTTTGCCCAGAATCACTGTCATTGATGACTTGGAGCTCTAACCAGATTCCTCCAAAGCCTTGGTTGCTTCCAGAACACTTACTGTTTCTATGCTCCATTATAATAGGCTATACATAACACATGGAGATGCCAAGAGACCCCTTAGAGTTGAAAAAATTATTGGGGTTTCTTCACTTGAGGGAAGAATCTGACTTGTTCAGGCTCCATTATATGATGGATATTACACCTTCTTCAACAGAATGAAAAGAGGGGACAAGTCCCAGCACTGTAGTCTTTTACTCTTTCAATGGGAATGGCAGGCAGAACAGGGCAGAAGGACATAATTGGCATCCTCCAGTGACATCATAGCTACTTTCATTTTAGGGGACTTATTTCTTGGCCAAAAGTCCCTTTACCCTTTTTAATTCACCAGTCCTTCCATAAGCCTTTAAATGAATCACAATGAAAGGATCATCTGTTCACTCATGTAAGATTGTACATCTACAATGTGCAAGAGTTTAAGACGTATGCCATGAACAGAACGATTATAATAGTGTAGGAGGGATTAAAATCGAGCACACAAGTAACTCTGATGCAAAGCAGCATGTGATAAAATAATGATGATAATTATGATATAAGAATACATATTTTATAAAGATTTAACTGTATGCCAGATACTATTCTAAGAACCTGCTATATGTTATTTTCTTTTTCAATCTGCAGCACAGTCCTATGAGATAAAATACCAGCATTATACCAATTTTTCAGATGAGGTGACTAAGACTTGAATAAATATCATTCAAGGTCAACCAGCTCCTAAATGAAAGAATCACGCTCACATCTGTCTGACCCCAGGGCCTGAGGAATCCCCCATTCAGTGCCTGCCGAAGCTGCATTCTGTGCT